>NC_080636.1:4042554-4347621 GCF_027579445.1 Ammospiza nelsoni
CCACACAGGACCTTGCTGGCTTGTCTTGCTGCCCCAAGAGTTTGTAAAATTCACCTCTAAACAGTTTCTAATTGTGAAATGCATCTTCACCAGTGGCTGCAGTTGCAAACCATAAACAAGAACCTCTAAAGAGAAGCTTCTGCCTTCACAAAAGCTGCCATGAAAGGAAGGACTTCTGCTCCCACAGCTTCTCTAGGCAACCTGTGCCAGGGCCTCACCACCCTCACAGGGAGGATTTTCTCCTCATTTCTAATCTAAACATGTCCTCGTTCAGTTTAATTTCATTCCCCCTTTTAACTGAGCAGAAATAATCCGGGTAGCATGGATCCAAACTCAAGATCCTCCTCCCACGTTAGATGAATTACAGCAGTATTTACAGTTACATTCTAAACACAGAAAACATCACTTTTAAAAACTGAATTCCATTGCACAATTTACTCCACAGAATGAAATTTTATTGTAAAAGTTTGTTAGCAATTCTTTATTTTGTATGTGCATGTGTAATCACCACAAAGCTGTTCTTGCAATTTTCCAGCTAGTTTTTGAAAGACTGAAAATTCGCTGTTCAGTGACAGAAGCATAAAGCAATGACCAAATCTTAAGCTCATCTCCTAGACTCGTTCTCCCTTCAGTATGCCACTTCCCAATTTAAACATCCCAGACAAAGCCTCTATACCATCCTGATCTCCCACCAGTTTCCCTATCCTTCATCAGACAGCTGGTGAAACTCTCAGTTCCTTTGCCCAGCTCAAAACTTCCATCACTGGCCTACACAGTCATCTGAGATCACACCTGTGCCAGGCAAAAAGGAATTTCCTTCCAAATACTTTTGATCTGACAGACTAAAATAACTGATTTTCCCATTCAAAGATGACTCAAACCTTTCCTTTTTTATTTCCTCCTTTTTTATTTCCTCCTTTTTTTTCTTTTTTTTTATGCTGAAGAAAAAAAAATTCCAGCTCAGAATTTCTGCCTAATGAATCAACAGTGATTTCATTTCCAGCACTCAGCTGGGACTCAGAGGAAGTTTCAGTAACACATAGATCAGAACAGCTTCAAAGAGAGAGGTCGAGATGCTCACCCTGTGGTGCTTTGCAGCTTCACAGAACCATTCTGAGGGGTCAGGGACTTCAGCTCCAATCTCCACATTGAATTACAGAGGGGACACAAATACAAATTTCATGCATGGAGGAAATCTCCTTGCAGAACATTGCTCATGGTTATCTCAAAACTTAATTGAAAAGGCTGTACATTAAATGCTGCTGAGGATTACTCAGTGTGGATTAAGCCTATCCAGTTTGGGAATTACTGCTGGAAGACAGAACAAGGCAAGATAACAGCCCATGGTACCCATCCCAGTTTGTAAGATCTTTTTTCTTGTAATAATTTTCTTAATTTAAATCCTAGTGAAGCTATTCTCCAAATTTGACCTGAATCCTGAAATTTCATGCATACTGATGGGTGGTGGAGTTAAATATTTACTGCAAAACATGGCCTAGTTATAGTCCCTTGATAGTGATTTTTTTTTCTTTTAACTGTGCTGAATTTCTGTAATACTTTCTCAAATAAAACCTTTACTAACAGAAATATTTATTCTAAAAGAACAAGCAGTAATTTTAAGATTTGATTTTAATACTCAAATGAAATATTTCTGGAGGAAACACTACTTCCCTATCTTTTAGTTTCTGAGCATAATTTTATTTTTGACAACTGTCAGAAGTTGGCATGTTAAAGAAATTTTATTCTGATTTCATCCTGATATAAAGCCACAATAGTATAAAATCTTCTAGAAAGACAATGTAAATAAATATAGTATAAGAAAATTGCCAAATGCATTAATTTATATTACTTTTCAAACTTATATCACTGCTTTTGCAAAATCTGTCACGTTCAGGCAATATATCAAAACCAACTACCCTTTATAACAAACATACCCAAGAGATGAAAGTCACTTTAATAAATTTAAACTAGCATGAGCTTAAACAAAACACTGAAAAGTGAAATGAATATCAGAAGAACTCCAGCCAAGACTAAACAGAAATAAATCTTTTGGAAATAGTGCAGAGAACACAGAAGAAGTGAAGATCCTTGGACAGCCAGCTGGCTTTACCAAGAACTAGTATCATCAGCAGTTCTCCCCAAAAGCTTAAATCCAATGTGTACAGAAAGTCATAAAATGATGGAATGGTTTGGGTTGGAAGGGACCTTAAAAGACTGTCTAGTTCCAACCCCCCTGCCATGCCCTGTATGTGTTTCATTTTTTCTTCGCTTTTAGTTTTCTTCTTAAAGATCAATCCTGATCACGAACAGAATGGAGGAGGACAAGACATTAGTGCTGTTGGGTTTGTTTCACAGAAATATAAAATAGTTTGAGTTAGAAGGGATTTTGAAGGTTACCTAGTCCACCCCTTGCAATGAGCAAGGTCATCTTAACTACACAAGGTTGTTCACAGCCCCATCCAACCTGACCTTGAATATTTCCAGTGATGCAGTGAGCACTGTTGTCATATATAACACAAGAGTTCCATTGTTATTACATTACAAGGGTTCCATATTGCTGGAGTTTTGTACCCCCTTGATGTTTCTTGTAGGCAGCTCCTCCAGGCACTGACTCTCCCTTGTCCTCACAGCAGCCACTGACTCCAGTTCCCCTCAACCAACCAACCCACTCTTTTATAACACTTTTATGATTGGCTACAGCTGTGGCTTGTTAAAATCATGCCTGCTCCTGATCCTTAATAATTGGCTCAGCTGCAACTCTTTAGGGGGTAAGATTACTTTCTCTACTACCTTTATTTACTCATGTTCAATCCCCCTACAAAGCACGACCTCTTTGGGCAGACAGTTCCAGTGTCTCACAGAATCATAGAACAGTGAGTGTTGAGAGGCTGATGTGTGGTCAGCCATAAATATAAAGTATATACATGTATATTATATATGTATTATATACATCAGCTGTGTGTGTGTGCTTGTATAGTGGATATTTTTGCCCCCGACAAAGGAAAGGAATGATGAGGAGAACTCCATCTTATCAGAAGGGTAATTAATTACTTTATTATACTATATTATTCTATACTACATTACATCTAAATTATTCCATATTACATTACACTACATTACATCTAAACTGAATCTGCCAAGCATTCCACTGCACAACATCTCGTGACTGTCAGCCCACAGTCCCAACACACACCTGGATTCCATTGGTCAGTGAATCAAAACACACCAGAATCCAATCATCGTTTCCCTTCAGGTGAACAATCTTCCACAATGCATTCCACTTATGAACAAACACAGAAGCAGTAAATGAGATAAGAATTGTTTTTTCTTTCTCTGAGGTTCAGAGAATGGGAAACCCAAAAATATTCTTGGGAAGAATTGTGCCTTGATTTCCTCTGTGAAGAGAAATGTGGCGACATGCTTGTGTGCATGTACTGGAAATACAGCATCAGTCTCGTTCCTGCTTCAAGTTGGGGTCACAGAGCTGCAGCAGCCTCACTCCTGGTTTTGGGAACCCCTGACCCTACTTTCCTGCATAGCAACTCTTGGAGATGCTCTACAACATCTGCTTTTTCCTCATAAGTGTTTTAAATCATTTCAGAGTAGGAATTTTGATGTCTTTCTGCAGCTCAATTCTCAGAGAGCTGAAAGATAATTAATGGATGGAAAAGAGTCTGAAAGAGCCAGCATTAGCATGGAATGGTACTTAGGGGCCCAGATATCTCAAGAGGAACATTGCAAACATGAATAACAATTGAAGTCACTTCCCTACATAACAAGCAATTCAAAATAGAAAAGAAAAAATTTTTATTAACAAGGTAAGAGTTTTCAGGCCACAGCTCCAGGGATTTGCTGAATAGAAAACTTCAAATCTTTGTGCTAAAAGCTTTCAGCCCAGGCATGAGCCACCAGCCAGACAAAAAGCAACTTGCAGGGCACCTCATGACAGGTATTATTGGAAAAAAGAGAATATGTTTATTGTACACACAGGTTCTTTCAGAAGTGCAGACAAGATTCATTCTCCCATCAAGCAGGACTGCCCACATTCCCCACTTGACCTTTCAGGATGAATAGAAGAATTCAAGTTTGTCTAAAAAAACCTGGTTTTCAGTAATTTCTTTCCACAGATACTTTTTCCTGTATCAAGAACTAGTACATGCTAACTGCTGTAAGCAAAAAGAAGTTCTCATATACTTCAGTGAAAAGGTTATAAATAAGAATAGGGAGAGCATATGTTTAAATTAAAAGATATGGGGGGGTTTTTGGTCTAAAAAACCAGGTTATCTAGATTCTAGATTATCTAGATTTCTCTAGAAACCATCCTTCATTGAATTTAGTTCTAGTTTTAAAATTTCATTCAGAAAAATTTCAAAACTAGATGGTTAAAGGCATTAAAGCACTAAAAGTATGACTTTTAGTGTGTTCTGTCAGAGAGAAAAAAAAAAGCCAAGAAAGTTAAAGTCACTTTCATGTCTCAGAGATGTTCATCCATAATGCCAAGATAGTCACTGAGTACACAGATCACATTCTTTTTCACAATGTCCATAAATCTGCATGAACAAAAAATTAAGTCTACCTCAACTTTACCCTGTCTTCAAACACAAAAAACATCAATAGGTATTTTCTGTCCCTTGATGAATTTCATATTATGGCGTGAAATTTTATCTACCATGCTTGAAAAGCAAAAACATTTAAAACACAACAACCAGCAGCTGGACTGAATCATGTTTCTAATGCAAGTTTCAGCTACATGCCAGAAAACTTCCAGGAAAATTACATTAAATCAGGCAGTCACCAGCACATACCCACAGACAGACATTGCCAAAGCCATTTACCAGATAGAATAAATTTACATGAGTACAGCCCATTTCCTTGTGTTGCTTCTGCAGCATCCCAGGCTGTGTCCTAACACATTAAATCAAACCAGAGCCCAGTGGAACTGCAGTTTGTGAAAGATTTTTGTGTCAATCATGGCCTGAATTTCTCCTCCACAGGGAATTTCCTTGTTCACTACTGACCAATAAAAGACCAGTTGCATTTAGACACCTATGCATATGTAATTACAACATATGCTGTATTTTAATTCCTGTGAGTTCATCTTCACTTCTTTGCACTTCCAAGGGTTTGTAGCTCCACTCTTTATGGTCATGGAATCATGGAATGGTTTGGGTTGGAAGGGACCTTACAGATCATCGGGTTCCAACACCTGTCTGCTTTTCCTTGATTTATATTCCTTAATATAAAAAGGCATGAATGATAAACTTCCACATTTCCCAGGTTATCTTTGTCCCTCATCCAGGAGATCTTTTACACAACTCTGACAGTATCAGAATAAACACCCATACAGCAAAGAATTTAATGGCCCAGCAACTGGATCATCTCACTTAGGTGGTTTTGAAGTGTAAGTGTTCCTATTATGGAATCATTATGGGATACAGAGATACACAGGGATGAACTTTAGGCATCATTTCTTTTGTGTTGGGAAGGATGAAAGTTTGACAAGAAAGTCTCACAGATATGTGTGCTTGGCAGAAAGATTTTTGAATGTAGAGTCTGATGAAGGAATAGAGATGGAACCAAGTTTTGATACAGAAGAAAAGAATTGCTGAGCCAGTCTCACTGGATAACCAAGGAGGCAAAGGCTGTGTTAGTTAGAAGGGGTTTTTATGGCTTAGAGCAAAGGATAAACCCACCCCAAACAAGAAGATGTTTTTGCCAAGCAGAAAGAGAGCACAGGAAACAAGGCAGCAAATGTTGCAAGTAGAAAAAAGGTCTCAGAATTTTCCACTGCAAGAAAACTGAAAAACAACTTCTAGCTTAAACTGTAATGCACTGACTTTTAGTGATTGGAGAACAGTGACATGAATATGGTAATTACAGTAGTTATGATAGGCTAGAGATAAAAGTTAAGGTATAGATTGGTTCTACTGTATGAAGATGCTCAGCAGAGAAAAGTCTATAATGCATTGTGACCAAAAGAAAAGTATATAATGCATTGTAACCAAAAGAAAAGTATATAATGCACTGTAACCAAAAGAAAAGTCTATAATGCAATGTAACCAAAAGAAAAGTCTATAATGCATTGTAACCTAAACTCAGGGTCTCCAGGCCTGCCTGCAGCTGGAGCTGACAGCTGTGGGCACAGCTCTGTCACCCACAGGACTGCTGTGACACCTTGGATACAATAAACTGCATTTTTGAGAGCCCCTGGAGTCCCACATCCCTCATTTAGGTTCTTACATTTTGGTTTTTGCTCTTTGAGTTTTTAGAACAGGTTTCATGAATCAAACCAGTTTATCACCAAAGTTTTCTACAGCCAAAAGAAATTATCCTTCCACACTACAGAAGGAACGAGAATCTTAACACCATGGACATTCTCATTCATTGCAAAGCATTTTGCACTGATACAGAGCATTTTTTCCACACCTATCAATGCAAAGCAGGCGTCCCTGGAGTGAATTGCTGCCTTCAGTAGGACACAACACTACCCAGCAAGGCAGGGCAGGAAATGAGGAGAACACCAAGAGCCAGCTGTAAGTGCCGCAGACATTTTTAGGTTGACGATGTAATTATCCCAGCTGGAACCCTGCCAGGAAATCAGCCAGGAAAACACAGCCTCAGTTCATTAATCCAGCTCTTTATGCCACCCAGCTAAACATATCATTTCACATCACACCAGGGCTGCTCTCATTTACACGGCTTGTGGGTGCTAATAATGGTGTGTGGTGTCTCCTGCTCTCCTCATTATGGGATCGTGTTGAACAGGCCCCAAAAAAAGCTGCTCCACTTTTCTGACAGGCTTTTTTCCCAGCCTGGAGTGTTGACAAGAGATGAATGTGTGTGTCATTCTGTGTAATTCTGTTTAAGATCTTTTTCCTCCTCTCTGCTTCTTCATTGTTGTTTGGGTTGGTTTTTTCTAAATATAAGTTAAGAGAAGTAAAAGTCTTTTTGTCATGTAAAAAGACAGAAATTCAGTCTAGATAAAGAGTGTGCAAGTTTAGCTTGATGTCTCTAACTCAGGAGAAGGCTCCTGAGGAGAAGCTGAGTCAGCATCAAAAACCAAAAGGAAAATGTTAATAAATTCAGAGAGCACATGGGCACTCATATCACCACTGAAGATGCTGAACTACAACTTGACATGACACAAAATAAGTCATGTAAGCAACAGAAACTAAAGTAGTTGACAAATGAAAATTAATGCCAGAACAGTCAGCATCAGCATTAAAAATCTAAAAAAACCCCACCGAACCAAAACCATCACAACAAACACCCAGCAGAAAAAATAACCAATAAAACCCCACTAGAATACTGGAATATCATTGTACATAGAGCATACAGCAAATACTTAACTTATTCTGATGTACTGACAATTGAATGTTTAAGAAAACCCAAACCACACAGAACATGAAAACAGAGTGGAGAGGAGGAAAAAATACCCTCAGGAGAGAACAGACTGGAATATTCACTAATCAGTGCTTATATACACAAAATTTAACCCTGCATTCTCTTATGATCACTTCAGTCCAATTTTTGCAAGATAAAAAAAAAAACCATAGTATGAGTTCTGGGGTAGTAACTCACTGAATATCAGTATTTTACACCCAAATCCTTTAGACTCATTTTAAAATCTCAGTTGAAGATCTCTCAGTCTTGTTCTAAAACCCAATGCTGATGATACTGGCAGATGGTGTCTTTAGATGTAGGAGTTACAACGGAATAAACCTGAAAGGTACTTAATTCTGCTGCAATAAAAATAATTACAAAGTCAATAAAACTGAAACATTTTGTTATATGCCTATATATAGGCATATATTGAAAACATATTTTTCCCCTACCACACAGGTAAATTTGGAAGCACCTCATACCCATTTTATCTTTCGAAAAAAAATTGTCAGACCTTGTGAGTATCCATTTATCACCAACACCCAGAAAATAATTGTCTTAATATTGTTATTATACTTGTATTTTTAGGCTTTGATACTATTTTTTTATATATTTGAAATCACAAGTACTTCTATACTGCTCTTTTATCTGGTTGATAATTGTTAGATTGTTCAGAAATATACGTACCATAATCCTAGTGCTCCATTTGCACCCACAGGCTTTAAACCACTGCTCAGATTCAGCCAAGTGAAAAAAATCACATCATTTTCATCAATCACACAGCAGAATAAAAACCAGGCTGAAAATGGAACAGTAAGCTTTGGCACTGGGCAAAGATCTACTCCCACCAAGCATTTTTTCCTGTTGGAACCCTGGTTGCTGAGAATTTCAGACTTTCTGTGGTGACAGGCACTGACCCCCAGGAGAACACTGCATTGACCTGAGGCTGTGGAGAAGCTTCCAAAATGGAATGATGGAACTGGGATTGTGGAGCTTGAATAGAAGTGTGTGATATCACATGGTGGAAAACTTAGAGTTTAAGATTTTAGAATATAGCAATATATATAAAGCAAGATGGAGGTTGTAGGGCAGAGGCTGGTCCTTCTTCTTTAGGTACTTCTTCACCTTCTTCTTCACCTTCTTCTCCATGGGTTTAGGTGGTTTTGTGAAATTGGATAAAACAGTCCACACTGCAGGCATGGGTGGTTGGTTATTGGGAAAAAAGTAAAAATAATTTAGGTGTCATTTCTTAATTGGACAGTTTATCCTTGAAAGACCTTGTAGAGAGAGAGAGATGGGGCTCCATTTTTACCTTGTTAATGAAGTGCTGTGGAACTCACACTCTGTGAGACTGTGACATAGATAAGAACTAATAAAGATCTGAGTCCCAACAAGAAACACCATCTCACACATTTAATCCCAACCCTGGCAGAAAAGAAGAAAAAAATCCACATTTTCCCACATACCTTGTTTTCGAACATCATCTACAGCAGCAACCAACTCCTCCTTGAGATCCTGGCTCTCTTTAGCAATTTGGTCTCCTTTTTCCAAGAAGTTCTGAGTGGCCTGCTCCACTGAGGCAGCCAGAACATGAGCTTTCTTCGAGCGCCCTTTCTTCTTGCCAGACGGTCCTTTATTGCTCGTGTTCACCAGCGTCGTTACCTTTGGGCAGGAAAAACAAGCTTTTGTCAGTTTGAACAATTCTCTATTTATAGGAACACCTAATTCAATCTTCACACTATTTTCTGTGCCCTGGCAGGGATGTAGTGGCCACATGTTTTGAATAGATAAAATTGGAAGTATAAAATCCAGCGGCACGTCCCCCAAAAGAGGGTGTTCCTTTTAACCTCTCCTCAGTCTGGGCTAAGCAAATCAAAGCCAAGCAGCAAAAAGAAAAAGATAAGAACCGGGCATGGCAGGGCTGTGCTGCCAAAGCATCGTTTTTGTTACTTGTTTTCATTTTTTAAAAACGAAGACACTGATAAAATGGAATCTGAACACACAAGGGTCAGAAACCACTCAAAAAGCAATTGTCCCTTGAGATAATGTACTGGCAGTGACATGCAAGTGGTGACAAAAACATTGTGGCCATTTTCCAGACATGAAAGGTACAAAGAGCTCCCCCTGCAAAGATTATACAGGTTAAAACTCTTTGCCTTAGTGCTGTTTCACTGTATTCCCAATATTTTGTTATAAAACCACAGCAGGCAGCGAAATGATCCTACCAGTATTTAAACAGAGGGAAACTGCTTCCATGTTTGCAGAATCTCCTGAAGGAATTCTTTATTGGGCTGTCAATAAACTGATTAGAAAGCTTAAAATCACAGCCCAGTGTGTACATCCCACAGCTGAGTGCTGGGCAAAGAGGGAATCCTGCATCACTCCAGCAGTACCAGGCTGCTGCAGTGTAAAACTGGAATATTGAATTTGGTATCATCAGGTGTTAAATGCACAAAAAAAATGAGCAGGGATGCAGTTCTCCCTAACCAGGATACAAACCAGGGCACCTGTAGTGTTGTACCAGTGTTCTAAGCCACAAATTCGCTGTAGGAAAATAAATGCCTTTGTAAATAATAAAGACATTTCACTAAAAATCAAAAGATTCTAAAACAAGTATGAAAATTCACTATCCTCTCATCCCTGTTACCAGAAGAGTGACAAGGTCTGTGGTACAGTTTTGACTAAAAAGCCTTTTACCGTGCTCTTTGCGTTACTTTATTTTCTTTCAGCCAGTTTTTTTTTTTTTTCCAAATCACATCCTAAAACTACAGACTGTGAAAGAATAAATATGTGTACCTACATCTCTATATATAATCAGGGCTTGAAAATACCATATACATGGATGTATTGGGAGAAAAAAAAAAAGTAATCCAGGGTCTTCTTTCAGGAAGGAGTCTGCTTGGCGACTGGAATGCAACATTCATCCATCATATGGTTTGGGGTTTTTTCCCACTGTTTATATCTACAAATAATATTTTCTTTATTAGCTTTCCCTTACAAATATTCCTCATGAAATTTCCTGAAGATCCTTTCATAGCTGATCATTGTCATTGGCATCTAGCTCGGGACACCTACAGAAATGCAAGTAATTCTAACTCGCCACCAAACCATAAGAAAAGTTTATCAGAACTTCCCAATGTGGAAATAATTATAAATTGAGACAAAATATTTAGTAATATTTTCCTTAGGGCCTTTTTGAAATAAAATAACTGTTTTTTGTTATGCTGCTTAATACGCAGAAATAGATAAAAATCACTTAAATTGTGTGTAAGTGCTCAAAATCTTCTCAGTTTATAACTTCTGTGTAGAGCAGATGAACATGTGCAGGTCCTAGGGATGAAGAGGATCCAGCACTGGAACTTTTGCTAATGCTCTCACCTGCTGAGCCCACAACTAACACAGTCCACAGGAAAATCCAAATTACCACAGAAGATGGAGATTTCTTCTACCACTTCTCATAACCCACATTTAGAATACAGCACCCCCAAAGTCAATCCTCTTTGTCAAAAAGAAATACTGGTGCATTCTGTTTGAGCCCACTTCATAAATGTTTTGCTGCCCTTTTTTTTTTCTTATTTATTTTGTTTCTACCATTAAAAAATAAATTTCCATCATGTCAAAAGGTGAGACTCAAATATAATCACAGAAGAGTGCTAGCTTGAGAACACAAGATCATAAACAGTGCTAGAGACTTTGTTTGGCTCTGTGATTTGTAAACTTGAAGCAAAGGCTTTAAAATTTTAAACAAAATCTACTGTCATGAAATATAAAAAAAAAAAAAAAAAAGAAGCAACATCTTACTACCCTCTGATCAACAGCATCCAGATGAAACAAGGAGAGAAATCTCCATGTGGGGCTAGGATGTTCCCCTGGAAAATTAATTTCTGGATTCCAGTCCCTGCACCAACAGGTTGGGTTCTGGGTAATACAGAGATCTCATAGGAAGAAAGCAACTCATAAAAACTGGAATATTGCCATTTTACCCACCTTGTGTCAGCTTCTTTAAATTACATTAAATTACAAGTTAACAGGCTAAAAAAGCAATCTCTTCCAAAATTAGAATTCCTGTTTCACAAAGTCAGCTGTACTGGGACAGAGCAAAGGGGAAGGAAGGCTTCTGATACCAGTGACAGAAAAATCCATGGCATCCAAGCCTCCTTCCTATTTTTAAAAATCCAATAACCTATGAATTTATATAAATTGCATGAAAAAAAATGAAGCAAAAATAAGAATAACCTTTTATCTTATTAAAATAGTTTGGTTTTTCAGCAGGGCTTTCAAGCTAACTTGTTTATTTTAAATATCTTGCCCCACCTAAAGTGGTACAAAGGAAAGAATGTCTGTATCAGCTTCTGTTACTAATTAATGCAGAAGTCACGCAAAATTCTGTACAATTATCAAATATATCACTTGATAATTACCATAAGCTCATTTGGCAGCCTTGTAATGATCCTGGCTTTGTGATCACACTAGGGAACCTTGCTCTCTTATTTTATTAAAGAAGCTTCACACAGTCCTAGCACAGATCTCTGCTGGAATTAACAGAACTTCACTAATTAATAGTTCAGCCCCATCCTGAATTAAGGCCTCCTTACCCAGCCCCAGCAGCACAAAAGGAAGGTGAGGATGTCTTTGCTAAAAGCAGAAAATTCTATTAGCATGGATTTCCCCATGGCAGAGGTCAGGTGTGGGCAGGGGATGGCAGAAGTGAGAGGGGACAGAGCTGGATCACACACTCATCAAACAATCCCCTGTCAGCAGCTCCAGCTCACACCAGGACATTCCCGGCTCTCTGAATTCAACTGTCTTCCCTACAGATTTCTGAAAGGGGTGGGCCACGAGTTTCAGAGTTGTAATTCTGCCCCTTTGCCTTCTCTTTGCTCAGTATCTGCTCGAATTTCATTAGTTACCCAAAACTTTCCATAACCACGTTAAAGACAGGCACATATTGACAACTCTTGAGGCAAATATTATAGACCTTTTTTTCCCCTTTTTTTTAATTTTTAATTATCTTGCTAATCCTTATGGTTTCTCTCTGGTCCCATCCCACAGGACAGATGCCTTGGTGTTGTGTTTTCAGCACAGATTGGGTGATGAAAGGATTGAGAGCAGCCCTTTGGAGAAAGGCTCGAGGACACTGGTGGCATATGGCACAGGGACTGGACCAGGTGAACTTTAAAGGTGTCTTCCAGCACAAATAATTTGATGATTCTGTGATTCTACACATTTAAATATCAATGACAGAGGTTGTTGGGAGTTTTTTCTGAGAGTGGACAGCATTTATACATTTCCTTGTTTTTTAATAAAGCAAAGCAGGCAAATCAAATACAGCTCTGCAAACATGAAAGCAATTCAGGCAAATACTTGGCTCTGCTTGTGGCAGTTGCAGTCAATGTAAAAGAGTTTCTATGAAGGATGACTAATTATTTACAAAAAAAAATTAAAATTCACTATTTCCCCCCTATGCCCCTTTTTTCAAGTAAGTATTATTTGATCTTCCTAGTGGCATTTTTTGGATGTGAACAGCTACGAGTTACTTCTCTCCTCTCATGCACTCATAGGTCACCAAGGTGCTGGAAACACTCAATGACCTGAGCAAAGACAGCCCTGACATTTCAGTGGAATGCCTTTTTCTTTTCTGGGTATCAGCTGCCCTTCCACTCCACGGCACCCTCTCACTGCCTCACTGGCTGTACAAGTCACCCCCTGAGCACTCAAAATCCTGCTGCTTCCAAAAGAGGTTTGTTGCATCAAGGGAAAAAAAAAAAATCATTACAACTGTCTGAAAACACAAAACCTCTTTTTCCAAACCGTCTCATGGTTGTGTTTGCTTTTTTTGTTGCTGTTGTTTGTTGTCTTTGGCAGAAAAGACCTTTCAGAACACCTGGAGAGAGAAGCAGATTGTGTTGGGGGTTACATGGGAAGATCTAATTTGATTCCCTGCTCCAAACGATGTGGAGAACAGACCTGAGCACTGTGTTTGTGACCTTCCCTTGGACCATCCAGCAGCACAGCAAACAGGGATGGGATTTTGCCACACAAATTCCTGGCTCTGCACACCAAAGACTGAAGTTATGGTGTGGCTCTCTGCAGCAGCTCATTAGCTGATCCCACTCCAACTGCAAGGTGTTATTGAGCAAAGTACAGGAGAAAATGCTTTCAACAACTACTTTTCATTCACATACAAAACAGAAAACAGCTAAATTGGATTTTTTCCATATTTCTGCAGAGAAGAAGATAACTTGCTGGGGTTTTTTCCCATATTTGTGCTTATTTTCTAGTGCCACATAAAAAGAAGGGTATTTTTTCCCTATTACACCAATATGTGTGAACACAGATGTTCTGCTGAGCACAATTCAGTCTGTAACATAACTCCATTTTTTGATAATAACTGTTCTTCAATTTTCCCTATCAACTTGAGTAATTTGCCACTGTCCTTACCCCATAAATCATAACAGCTTACATAATTAACTCTTGTAATTATCTCCGCACGATTAGCACCAGCTGTCTACCTAATTCATAGAACTCAAATTCTCTTTCTCTTCTATGTGGGTACTTGGATTCTCATTGATGAGCAGAACTTTGCCCATCCACGCTGAATTCCAGGGGTTTAACCCAGCTTTTTGCACTCCTTCCAGCTCCCCTCAGTGTTTGCAAACACCTGGGGGTGAGAGGCATTCAGGAGTCAGCAGGCTTCTCTCCCTAATGCAGAAATTATTGGCTGGGGTGCTACAAAATGCCAGTGCCACACCTCCCTTTTGGCTGGGAAGCACCCAGATAACTGAGGCAACAATGATTACAGCCAGGATTTTTTATATTTGAATCCTCAGTGTAGCTTGAGGGCAGCGAGCAGCCCTGATTCACATTTCTGCTGCCAAACACTGATTCCTGAACAAATCTGCATATTTATATTCTGCCCACGTGATGCACCTTTAGGATGTAATTTGGAGATAGCAACACCATTGCTGCTAATTTTTATTTTTCTTATCAGTGCTCCCACCAAGGGAAGAGGTTTACATCCTGGCCAATGTGATTGAATATTATATAAGGCACTTTGAAAGTTCTTCAGCAAGTATTAATTCTCAGTGGAATTTCTGACTACTTGTTATGCTATCAAAAAGAATAAAACATAAATAAACCACCTCACACTTACTTTCCTCCTACAAATCTTCACGAAAAACCATCAAAAATGTCTACAACAGACACACAAGCCTGAAATATGTTTTCACAAAACATATTGTTAAGAAAAAGAAGACTACAAAAACACAATTCAATGAAGAATCATAGTTATGTTCCTCCTACAAATCTTGATGAAAAATGAAGGCACCAAAACCTGCAGCATGTTTTCACTGACTCTCCCATAACTGAAACAAGAATCAATTTAAATTAAGCTAATAAAATGTCTCCCATAATACAATTTGTCTCTAATTTGTAATAAATTAGATGCAAAGGTTATTAAATTCTCCTTTTGTGACAAATTTCTCCTGTTAATTGGCACTAAAGGACTGTGATGCTATTTAGAAGACAAATATGAATTCCAGGAATTACCTGCTAGACAGGAAAATGAGATTATGCTAATATTCCAGTCATGAAGGACAGAAGATTTCTATTCCTCAGGTTTCCCAAGGATTCACTTGCTCCTTACATTACCTTGAGGTTCCTCACACCATCCCACTGTCAACTGGTAATTCCAGGAGTTCACCATCTCTTGGAACTGGCAGCACAAGCAGCAACATCCATTACTGTCCCCTCTCTGTGCTGGCAGGATTGCAGAACCTCACTTTTAAGAACTAAATAACCCCATTCCGGAGCACATGTTTCCAGTATCTTGTTAGGATTTGGGCAATTCCAGCTTTTGCCACGAGAGAAAAGCTGAAGCGGGTGTTTAATTGGAGCAACTGCACATTCTCTGGCAAAACCATTGGCTTAATTTGACTCCTAAAAAGTTTGTTCAATGCTTTCAAATGCAAGAAAATGATGAAAGTCAAATTTTAAGATGCTCCTCTCAATGTGTAATTCACTGTGGGTTTTCTACCTGCACAAAAGGGCTTGGTCCCAGGCAAGTCCAACAGCCAAAGACAGCACAGAATCCACAGATTCCCATAATTTCATTTTTTATGTTACACCAAAGCACATCAGGCTGTACCATTTCAAAAATTCATATCTGTGCCTTGTGTTAAACATGAATTTTCTCTCTTCTCTTTCTTCATTATGCATAAGAGCATTTCATGATCCCACTAAGATGAAAAGAGGAACAAGAATTCCTCCCCTTAAAATGGCCTAATTGTGGCAGGTGACCACCTGGGGGGCCATGAACTGGGGGGCACAGCATTGTCCTGGGGGTAAGAAATGTGGGTTTGAAGTTCCTCAGGCTCAGAGAGAAGTGAACCAGGTCTTCTTCCTTCAGGGGTGAGCACATTTACACCTGGGATAGTTTATAAGGAGGCTGGCTGCAACACCAGCATGCTTGGGATTGAGGAATGAAGAAGAATGAGCCATTTCTTAACCCTGAAGGAAGATTTCAAGCTAAGTCCAAGCAAACTTGTGCTCTATTAATCATCATTTGATGGAAACTCCCCTCTGCTCAGAGTCCAGCACGTAAACTCTGGAAAGGGATGGGATTTCAGAAAGCTCCCTTTCACATCTCTCCCACAACATCCTCCAAATCTCACTCCTCAGCTTCTCTCTCCTCTTCTCCATGTGTTGAAAAGGAGAACTGATCATGCAACTTCTGTTTATGGATATCACTCCCAGAGCTGGGTGCCTAAACGGACTTGGCACCTCCAAACCTTCCAGTCTTCCAAAGCTCTAAATCAAGGATCCTTCTGGGTTTTATATAGCAGAGAATGAATTTTAATTGGAGCAACATTTGGCAAATCCTTCCTGCTTGTGATCCTGTCACTATCTTCCTTCTGTTTCTCATTGTTTAAGCGAGACAACATCACGTATCCACGTGGGAACTTAAAATGCTGAAACCACCAAAGGCAAAGTTCTGTGGCTCCAAATGATCATCTCTGTGCGACTCAGCAGGGGTTTAACAGACCACAATGCACAAAACATTCCCTGAAACAGTAAAACATGAAGTTTATCCTACCCCAGCTAAACCAGAAAACTGGAATCTACCTGATAATCAGTAAATACACATTAAATAGAGTGACCTCAAAGCAGCCAGGAATGTCAACTTCCAGAGCTGTGTTAAATGATCTTGGCAACCACGGAGCAGTAATTGAGGATGAAGTAATTTTTTGCATTCAGTAACTTTAGTTAATTTCTCATAGTTCATAAGTTATTACTACTGCAAGCCCCTGCTGACATCTGTTATTTTCCTTGTTAATTAAAACAGTAAATGTCACTGATGCCATCCATAAGTGCATGTTTTTCTCCAGTTTTACCAACTTTTAATTTTGGGAAAAACTTTGTTGCACTACTTTTGCATGTAGAAGGAAAGCCATCATCATCTCCAGTTTGCTGTCAGGATAGGAAGCCCCCCAAAAAACCTGCCCACAATCTATGTCAATGATAAATAAAAAGTACAAATCAAAGTATAAAGCAACACCCCATAACTCTAATAACTCCAATTCCTTCCAAAACTGAATACAGCACTGGTAGTCAAGCTTACAAACACATCACATGGAATATGTGAGATATGTAGGCAATACCTATGCATTAATATCACAAAATTAAGTCTCAAAGGGTATCAAAAATAAAAAAAAAAACCTGTATTATGTGGGACAAAATTATTTGTATTATGTATTATTGTGGGAGAAAATCAACAAGCAAGTTTTCATTTCCATACTCAGTTATCACCATTATCAATCAGAAACAAAGCTACCTTGGCCTAAATATTATTAAGTGGATCTTCAAAATCTCAAAAAAAAAAAAAAAAAAAAAAGAAAAAACCACCAAGACAAGGAAAACTCATACATCTATAGTTGAATTAGAAAATTAGAACCAAATGCAAGTGTATTTACACTCATCTCAAAGTACCAAATCACTTAAGAGCTGTAAATCAAAAAAAAAAGCCAAAATCCAACGTGGCATCACACTGCCTCCCATTCCACCAGCAGCACTTATTTCTCCTGGTTCTTTAGCAGAACAGAGAATAAATCCAAAGGGTCTCAGACTGATCCGAGGAAGATATTGCATTTAACCACATGAGGGCACACCACACTAGAGTAACAGAAAAACTCCTGTGAAATCCCGGGGTTCATTGTACTTGTGTTGTTTTATTGGATCTTCAGGAGAGCACGAGCCTTGGCACTGTAAATAGCACACGCCTGACAAAGGGAAATTCTTAGCTGGTATTTAATGCACTATTTTCTTGCCACTTCTTGTTGGTTTAAAAATCTGCTAGCAATGTTAAAAGCAGCAGTATTTTAAGATGTAGTTATCAAAGGAACTCAACCACAGAGCAGGCAGCAAGTTGTACTGCTAGGGGAAAAAGTGAAGGAAAAGGAAAAAGTGAGATAGCAATTGCTTTAGCGAGGTTCTACAGCTTTTCATAACTAATTCTGGGGTTGTGGACTCTCCATCCCTTCAAGTGTCCAGGGCCAGGCTGGAGGGAGCTTGGAGCAACCTGGGATAGTGGAAGGTGTCCCTGCCCCTGGCAGGGGTGGAACGGGATTATTTCAATATTCCTTCCAACTCAAACCATTCTAGAATTACACGGAGGGACTAAAACACCTGCAAAGTTTTATTTCCTACCTTCCTAGATACCACCTTCCTATTCTATCTGGAATAGAAACTTCAATATTATCTTTCTTTAGGTTTTTTCTCCAATGACTCAGACATTGTACGAGGAGAAATAACACAAAAGGATTTAAAAAATCCTGGACTGGATACCAAAATAAGATAGCAGGTAACTATAAAAGCAGGTAGAACAATATTGAAGCTTCTCACAGGCAGCTGATCTCCCCAGGCTGGAGAGAGGAGTTGCTCCACCAGGAGTTGCGTCCTCAGGGCAATGTTATTGCTTGTGAACTGCCCTAAACAGCACTGAAAACAATCTCATACATCACTAAATACCAAAGGCAAACGATTCCCAGGAGTTTCTGTTTCAGTTCATGTAAAGCACTGTAAGTGAGGGAAGTAAAGTATTTCAGACATATGTGGTGAGTTAGTGCTCTGGTTTCTCTGTAACAACTAATATATCTTTTTTTAATGTAAACCTTGCCCATAAAGAACAGCAGAAAACAGAAGCAAGCAAACTTCCACTCTATATATACATAGATTAAATCAAAACTCCCCCAGAACTGATACTACTTAATTTTCTAGGGAGTCTATTCTGAATATTAAGAATAATAATGAAATTAACTTCTTCTTCATGCCATTTCATTGCACTCAGGCTTATGTTATGAACAGCACAGAGTGTCCTGGTGAGACTGCAAATCCAGAGCACCTAAGAATTCCCACACAGGAAAGCAGAAGAGAGTATTCCCTGAAGGGTGCTTTATTTAGGTTGTTTATTTTGCACATTTCACACACTGTATAAAATCTCCATCGCCAACGTAAAATTCTCAAATTAGCACAGAATCACAGAATATCCTCAGCTGGAAGGGACCCACAAGGATCATCCAGGCCAGCTCCTGGCTCTGCACAGCCACCCCAACAATCCCACCCTGGGCATCCTTGGGAGTGGTGTCCAAACTCTCGTGGAGCTCTGGCAGATTTGGGGCTGTGCCCATTCCCTGGGGAGCCTGGGCAGTGCCAGCACCCTCTGGGGGAAGAACCTTGCCCTGAAACCCACCCTAAACCCTCCCTGGGGCAGCTCCAGCCACTCCCTCGGGCTGTGTCACTGTCACAGGGAGCAGAGATCGGAGCTGCAGACCCTGACTCTTCTCCAGCATAACAAGCCCAATGACCTCAGTCACTCCTCATATGGCCCCCCTAGAGCCTTCAACATCTTCACAGCTGTTACACTCATCATCAGAACTCCATTTAGGCTGGAAGGGACTCTGGATACCAAGCCCAGCTCCTCCACTAAGCAGGGCCACATTCAAAGTAGGATAAGGATTTGTTCCAGTACCGCAAAGTCTGGTTTATTCACAAGTGTCACTGCCATATTTTCTGAAAAATCCTCTTGCCCAGGACTCTTCTCCTGGGAAGCTGAGAAGCCTCAGAGGAAAAGGAAAACAATTCTTATCTCATTTGCTTCTCCTGTGTTTTGCTGCTTTGGAATGTGTCTGGAGATTGTTCATCCAACAGGTGATTGTTTCATTGGTTTCATGTGGATTGTTTTGGCTTATTGGCCAATCAGGGCCAAGCTGTGCTGGGACTCCGGAAAGAGTCACAAGTTTTTCTTTAATATCTTTGTAGCTTTCTGTAAGTATCCTTTCTGTATTGTATAGTATAGTACAGTATTCTTTAATATATTATCATAAAGTAATAAATTAGCCTTCTGAGAACATGGAGTCAGATTCACAATTCCTTCATCTGGGAACCCTGTGAATACAAGACATGAGCCCCAAAAAGGACTCAGCACTGCTGATGTGGTCTTAGAACAATTGCTGAGAGGGGAATTCTTGCATCCCTTCACTCTCTATTATTTCTATGTTAAACCCACCAGAACAGGTCCATGTTGATGTGGCTCTCCAGTCCCACGTTCTGAATTTTCCCCAGACTCTGACATTCTCCCTGCAGGGCAGTGCTCAGTCACCCTCCACCCAGCCCACACCACAGCACCAGGTGCCTCCATCCCCTGCAGGACTCTGCACTGGCTTTTGCTGAGCTTCCCTTGGTTCTGCAAGCTGAGATACTCCTCATACCAGCCCTACTTCTTGAGTGTATCAACCTTCCTCCCAAACTGGTGTTGTCTGGAAATTTATTGAGAGTGTATTTCACCCCAGTGCCCAGTCCAATGACAAGACATCAAACAAGGTCAGCTTGACCCCAAGCCCTGCAGAATTCCCTTGCAATTGGTGGCCATCAATTTCCTACCCCTATCACTGAAGTCCAGAAATCCAGCCAATTTTTGACCTCCTCTGTAGTCCCCATATCCCCTGAACATTGTAGAGAGACTGAGAAGACAGAGCCTGTATTTCATCTACAGTCAGAAAGCAAAGCCTATATTTCATCTATGTTTCTCTCTATTGTGTACCTTTTCACAGCAATACAGGAAAAAAAAAAGCTATCCTAAAAAAAACCACCAGAAAAAGAACAGAATTTTGTTGTTACAAACAACTTGTTTGAGAGATTTGATGGAGTCTGTGGAAAGGCTCCTTAGGATCTTTTTTGTTTGTTTTTCTTTTTTCCTTAATAACAACAGACTGAGCTTTCAAGTCATTACTATACAGCTAAAATGAGACTCCAAGCTGTCTTTTGATGGTCATGCACAGGATGTATCTGCCATTGGAGATCAACCACAGGGTGTATCTGCCATTGGAGATCAACCACCTCATCCACTTAGGCTGGGGGGGTTTTACATCACTTTCCAGTACGGCATAGTTCATGAATTCCAAGGGTATGGTGCTAAGCTGGCACACAAACACAGAGTCACAGAATCATGGAATGGTTTGGGATGGAAGGCACTTTAAAGACCATCTGGTTCCAAGTCCCCTGTCATGGGCAGGGAACACCTCCCACTATCCCAGTTTGCTCCAAGCCCTGTCCAGCCTGGCCTGGGACACTTCCACGGATCCAGGGGCTTCTCTGGGAAATCTGTGCCAGGATCTCACAGGAAATAATGTCTTCCCAATATCTAACCTAAATTTCACCTTTTTCAGCCCAACCCATTACTTCTTGTCCTAGCACTGCAGTTCCTGATGAAGAATCCCACTCTGGCTTCCCTGTAGTCCCTTGGATACTGGAAGGTACTGTGAGGTCTCCACACCATCTTCTCCTCTCCAGCCCCAATTCTCTCACCATGTCCTCACAGAGGAGGTCCTCTTGTCCTCTTCTCAACTTGGTGGCCTGCTCTGGACTTGTTCCAACAGTTCCATGCCCTTCCCATACTGAGGGCACCCAAAATGTACCCAGCACAGCCAGTGGGGTCTCACAAGAGCAGAGCAAAGGGGGACAATCACCTCCCTCGACCTGCTGGCCACAATCCTTTGGATGCACATTTATTTTGGAATTTCATCACTGGCGACCTGCCAAGGCAGAACAGATGCTAATTCAAACAGCCTGTTGTTCAGAGACAGAATTCCAGACATGGCAAAAGAGAACATTTCCAGAAACCTCCTTTGGTCAAACTTGAAGTAAGCACTGGCTCTCTCCCAGGCTTCCCCAGGAACTGATCCATCTCTGTCCTCCTCCTGCTGTTCTAGATATTTTGTCAGAAGAACAGAGAGCAGCAACATCATCCCACGCAGAACTAACAGCCACTTCTGTCCCACACACTCCACAGACAGATCTGGTTGAGGAGACATCAACTTTCCTTTTTTTCCCCCTTTGTTTGTTTCAACAGAGCCATGAGCAATACACGAAATTATGCCACTGCATATGGCACCTAAACCTTCCTGATCACCCCAGCACCAGGCATTTGGATGCCTACCTGATCCCTGGATTTGGGATTGTGGTTTTCTCCTCCATGGCAAAGTTCAGGTTGTTTTTCCCCTCCTGCTGCAAATTAAATACTCCTTCTAACCCACTGTCCCTTGCCATTGCCACCATCAGCACTGATATTCTGAACAGCAGCACAATCCCAGAAACTCTGGATTAAACTTAACCCTGCGGGGAGGGAAACAACAAAATCACAAAATTTGAAGGGCTATAACCTCAACTGGCAGTGACCGCCAGGAAAAGTCTTAGAAATGTAAAAGAAAAGAATCTGATATATATTCCCAGCACTAAGTGGCAATTGGCAGAACAGAACAGCAGATGCCAAGGAGAAGTTGGTGTGTCTGAAACACAAAGTGACATTAAATTGGTTTTCAGCTCATTCTGACTAAAGCAAAGAGACACAAAATAAGCTTTTTACTAAAACCCAAACGCATTAATTAACACTAAATATATGGACTTCAGGCTGTATTTACAAGAATAAGCTATTTAACAGAGATGTCATCCTTAACAGCATATAATTCCATATTACATTTTAAAAACAATTATCTCAGTAGGCTATTACTGCTAAAAATTAAAAAGGAAAAGAACAGATCTTTTCAGTCAGCTTCTTAACAAGCACATCTAAACTGTTTTCTTTAATTATTAAAAGGAAAGTCTTTAAAAAATGCCAAAATTCTCCCACACAACTGTTAAGAGTACACAAAGCCCTGTAACACAAATTTCCTTTCCCACAAAATACTGCTCAGGCAAAGAATGGTTGTTCTTCACAAATTCTACTTAGAAATGTTGAAAACCACCCAACATTAAGTCTTTGGGGATGCAGTTTAATTTTTTTGCCTTTAGAGCAATGCATAAAATCAGTAGAAATCTGTACATCTCTTAAGTAGCAAAAAAAAAAAAAAAAAACCCTGCAAGGATTAACTCACAAAAAGTCCAAAAATTTGCAAAGAAATCCAGCTGAATGTACAGTATGAGAAGTTTTAGGGAGTTACCTCAGGGAATGTAACAGCTGGTAAAAATATCATCCATACTATAACCTAGGAGACTCCAGAGACTGGGAATAGGAAAATTAAGATTAGTATCTACGAGTGGTTTGTTATGTATCACAGTAAAAACAGGAAAAAATGGATTAAAAGAACAAGCATTTAGTCAAACTAAACATAAAAATTCTTCCAGTCTGCCACTTGAAAACTTGCACATTAGGCTAAGAACTGCTCCTACTGCTGCTTCAAGGAGTGTGTTTATACTTGGGTTGGGTATTGTTTGTGTTCTTTCATCTTAGATATAATGAACCTCTTTTTATTAACCGTGCCAATTGATTAAAGTTTCATTTAAATACGAATGCATCTCCTGCACTGTTTCTAGATAAATTCTCTTTTTGGCTATTAGCTGTAAATTATATGAATATAATTATCAAGGAAGGAAGAAAATACCTGATTTTCTTTCATCCTTTCTTTTTTCTTTTTGGGTTTTTTGGGGTGGTTTTTTTTTTTTTTGGTGTTATTATTTTGTTTTGTTTTTGTTTTATTATAAAGAATACAATTCTGAGTCCTTAGAGAAAACATTCCATTGTAATTTTAAAGGGAATTATATTTCTATAGAGTAAAAGATTAAGCTAGGTATGTTTTGGAGTGAGTTAAAAGAAGGAAGCTTGCTGTTAAATCACTTTAGAAGATAATTCTACATCACTGAACAAAACCTTCACTAAGATTTATATATCAAATTCTATAATTTGTTATTTATGGGGATTATCCACCAGGATGACAGAATGATGAGTAATTGAAACCAATACTTTCTTTAATGCAAACGTACGAAGTTTTGGAGGCGCCACCAGGATAAGAGAGATACAAAATAAAGTTATTTATTTGATTATTACAAAACTGTACTGGAAAGATTCCCTGCATCTCCTCTCCCACAAGAACAGGGTTTTTTCTGATCTGCAGCCACAACAAGGATCTTTTTTAGGCAGCAGCACTGGCCCATCATGAACAGCAGTCGATGATTTGCAGCTGCTGGTTCTGCTCCACCTGCAGCCACAGCCACACCAGATTTCCACTTGGCTCAAATAAATTGTCTCATTCACCCAACTGATGGAGTCAAACTTGTGCACAGCCCACCATGGCCAATAACTGTGAATTTAAAACCAAGACCAAGCTGCTCAAATGATTTCATACACATGATAATACAGTGCTAGCAGAAAACTAAGAGCCATTATGCGAAGGTTGTTTGCATCACCTCAGTGTTTAGATGCTGTTTAGGATTTAGCTATCAAAATTATGATCTTGCACTTTTTCCACTCAATATGTAAATATTGGACTCCCTCAAGGCAATTCTCTTTGGGACTCCTGACATTTAAAACAAAACAATGGCAGAAGGAGCAAATGAACTTTCTTAATTAATGCAGGACAGCACATTCAGACTCTATTTCTATTTATTGAAACACTCCATTTAAAAATTCCATCAGGATTGTACTGCAAGCTGGTTTTGCTCTCTTGTTCCAGTTATTTACTTTCTCCTAATACTTTTTGCATCAAGTTCTAATTCTCATTAAAAACTAAATGTTTTAATTCTCATTAAAAAATAAACAGCCAAACCTTTCCTATAGACACAAGTTTTGATGACAGAGTGCTAACTAAAAGGAGTTTCCTACGAACTGAAAAATAAATGTCACTCTTACAAATTACACTTTTTTGTTACTATTTATTAAGTAAACAAGTAAGTATTTCAAATGCCTATTTTTAAGTTTTGAAGGCCTTTGTTAAGTAAACTGGTTTTGCAATAAATCTTAGGCCAAATAAATGTGATTTGTTGTGCTGACAAACTTGGAAAAGTGAGAAGATGCTTTAGAGGAAGGTGTGGGAGTGGGATATAGAACAGCACATGCCTGACAAAGGTTGTTGGGGTGTTTGAGGTTTTTTTGGATTGCTTTTAATATTGCACTGGAAGGAAAAAATAAGAAATACATCCTGTGGAAAACCCTTTTTAAAAGTTTCATCAGTTTTACATGATACAAGGAAGAGAAGAGACTGCTCAGTGCACACATTTCGGATAAATAAAATCATCAGCACTCTGAAATTTAATTTTGAGATTCCTCAAATCTGTGGAAACCAAGAATCTGCATTTTTGCTATAAACTGCTAAATAAATTTTTATTAAATTTGGTTAGTCAGATTGTTTCTGAAACAGGAAAACACCATCTCCAGAAAAAAAATATATTGATTTATGCTGAATTGTTCAATGTTAATCCACAACTTCAAGAGAAACTTGGATGAACAATCCCTGCACTCATCCCAGCAGTCACACAGGTCTGCAACAGAGGGGCAGTGCCCAAAACCACATCCACAGAATTACAAAATTATTAATTTGTGAAGGAATTGCTTTTACCTGACAAGAAACTCTCTAAAGCTTAAAAAACTATCTTAACAAACATCTTGAAAATATCAGCAATTAAGAAGGATGAGTCTAAAAAGAACAAGTGACTTTTTTGGATGTAGTTATATGAAATTAAGGATAGGATTGCACATATTGAATAGCAGGAAATGTTTGTTTTCAGGAACACAAACAGATCACTGTGCCACACAAGAATAATTAGAAATATTTACATTTCTTAGATTTCATTTTCTCTTTTCTAATCTTCCTCTATGTATTGTTGTTATTGTTTATTTTAATAATTTCAAACATTTGTACCTATGACTGTGAATACAAATTAATTAAAATAAAATCAGGAGGAAAGCTTCCATTCCTAAGCAACTAAATTAACCCAGGTCAGCACCAAATGATTTAATGCAGAATTAGACAAGCAGAAATTGCTTCAATTAATATATTCAGATTTCCAGAAGAATTAGGAGCTGGTCAGTACTGGAATTACCATTGATATGTTTATTCTCCCCCAAAGGCTTTCTTGGGAATTCAGATTTCATAGAAAATGTTCTAGATTTTTTTTTAAATAATGCTGACTATTGAGTAGGTGAGACAAAACTAAATTAAATGGTAATAAATCATAATACAGCATGAAAACAAGGGGCAAACAACAAACCTTGTCTCTAAATGAGGCAGGATCTGCCTTTAAGTGACAGATGTTGTTTTACAAACACAATTCACACACAGAACACCTTCAATATTCCCCATATGTGTCACCACCAAGCAAACTTGAGATCTAAATAACCTGATGTTTTCCCACACAGGCAAGTGCAGGTGGATGTAATATGTTCATGAGGCCTCAATATTCCCTTTCATTCAGAAATGAAACAGGAGTCACAGAAAGGACATTAAGTGAGACAACCTCAGACAATTACCACAGAAACCCACTCACATCTGTTAAATATTTTTGGCCAGCAGATGAATTCAAGTCATTAAGTATTTATGCTCTCTTAAATACAATCTGTTAGAAATGGGAAAATGATTTCATTTTATGCCCAAGCAAAGGTTCTCACACCTGTTACTTCCCGAAAGCCCCAAATATTTCCTGCTTAGCCACAGAGGCTCTGAAGGCCGTGGTTCCCCTGCTGGTCCAACATCCCTGATAAACTTTCAGCCCCAGCAGAGGCTGGGAAGGGACCGAAGCACCAAGAGGGGCTTGAATCCATCAATAACGAATCCATTATTCATTAAGCTCATGATGCTCCTGCCTGAGGAATGAATCCCAGCTCTGCCCTGCTCTGACCTGGGGCACAGCTTGCACTCACAGATAAAGTCCCCATGGAAAACCCTGCTGCCACAAAAAAAGCAGCTGATTTCTCTCCAGCTGATCAGTCCCCTGATTTTTAAGAAGGTGTTAGGCTGCTTATTAGTCTCAAAAGTTGAGCAGCCAGCTCAGGGGGAAGCCAGAACTTCCTCACCAAGAATATTTCGGCTAAGTGGAAAGGAATGATTTGTTAGGAGAATAAGAAGTCTGAGTGCTGACCTGAAACTATGCAGTCTCTAAAAATAATAAAAAGGAAAACCTACACATACACACACTCCAGAGGAGCACATTCCCTCATTCTGTTTAACACACAGGAAAAAATCATCCTTTCAGAGATAGCAGAAAAAACTCCCAGAAAAATCCAAAACACCACAAAGACTCCCCCAATACTTATTTAAAGTTGCATTTCTCATTGTTTCTGATTATCAGTCTGTGTGTGAAAACAGTGTGGTTGTTTACTCTTGACCCAGGCCTTGATCTCAATCCCACAACTTAATAAAAATCTGACAATCTTTTTTAGACTAGCACAATCTGACAATCTTTTTATTAACAAAAAATGTCTTGAGAACTGAAATGAGAGAAAGGTCAAAAAAAAGCATCATAACCTTTCCTGCTTGCTCTATGAAAAAAAATCTTAGTATTATGCCTTGTGTTTGTTCACTTTTTTTTTTTTTTTTTTCAGGAAATTGCTCAGACTGTAATCATAACCTTTCCCAAAGCCCAGAATAATATAACTCAATAATAAATGTAATTAAAATGTAACAGCTAAGATCCCTGGACTCAAGATCTCACATAGGGTACCTCTGCCCATCAAAGGTCTCCATCAGTTTCTTTACTTTCTCTTGAGCCTGTGATAGAGATCTTGGAAGTGAAACACTTCAGCCTTCAAATTCAGCTGAAGGATAATAAATAAAAGGACATAGGAATAAAAGGACAGAGGAAAGAGACCCAAGACCTCAAGAACAGTTCTGGCATTTGATATATGAATAAAGTGGAAAGGAAACAGATGGCACAGTATGCATAAAATCCACTATTATGCTAATGAAATTAATCAAACTAAAGCTGACCACAAAGCAGCACGGAGGACACTTGCTGCTCTTAGGGATAAAATGGGAGACAAACTTCAGTGCTAAAATTTAAAGTTAGCACAGAGAGGAAAAAACAAGGATATACATAAAGATATTGTTATTCCAAAGGGATGCTGCGATGTGATTGCCACTGTTCAGAAAGGCAAAGAATGAAATTTAGCAAAACAAAAAGACAAAACATTCTGGCAAAAAAAAAAAAACAAAAAAAAAAAAAAAACAAACCCAAATCATTCTGGCACCATATACACGGAAAGGGTGAAAAAATATTTGATCTATCTCACACCAAAACAGAACCAGCTGCACCTCCCTGTCCCTCCTGGCACAGCAGAACTCTGGTTTTTCAGACCTTGAAATGACCCCAAGCTGCACCAGGGCAGGTTTAGGTCAGGGATCAGGAAAATGTCTCTCACAGAAAGGGCTGTCCAGCATTGCAACACACTGTGCAGGGCAGGGATGGAGTTGTCATGCCGGGGAGTGCTCAGAAAACCTGTGGATGTGGCACTTGGGGACACAGCTTAGTGGGGAACCTGGTGGTGCTGTGCTGATGGTTGGGCTTGATTGTCTCAGAGGTCTTTCCCAGCTTTAATGGTTCTGTGATTCTGTGAACACCATCCACTGCACGACCTCCTTGGGAAATCTATTTCAATCCCTCCCCAGTCTTGCTGCAAGAGAGCTTCTCCCAATATCAATTTGCAATCTTCTGAGTTGGAAATTAACTCCATTATTTCTCTTCCTACCCACTCCTGCCCCAGAGAACAAATTGTCCCAGTGCCTCCTTGCGTATTTGAGAACTGCTACTTTCCACTTCACTCACCTTTCCTTAGAATAACTGCTCCATTCTGTCCCATCTTTCACAGAAAGTCATGTTTTCAAGGTTTCTAATCTTAGTTATCACTCTTTTCTAGACACCCTGTAACTCAAATCTTTGCTCAATGCAGGGTTTAAACTGGGCATTGTACCAAATCCTGGAGGGACAGACACTGAGCTCTGCTCTCTGTGACAGGGACAGGACGCAGGGAAGGGCTGGAGCTGGGTCAGGGGGATTTCTGTGGGATAACAGGGAAGGTTCTTCCCCAGGGAATGGGCACAGCCCTGAGGCTGCCAGAGCTCCAGGAGAGTCTGGACAACATTCCCAGGGATAGGGTGGGATTGCTGGGGTGTCTGTGCAGGGCCAGGAGCTGGACTGGATGATCCTTGTGTGTCCCTTCATGCTCAGGATATTCCCTGAATCTTTCCCCTTACTTGACCAGCACAGCCCCACCAGGGCTGAAAAGCATGGCAGGAATATTCTTCAGGATGGATTAGCTCTGATGCACAGCTGATTCAGTGCAACTTGTTCAGTAAATCACAACACTCTTGCCATGCTCATCCATGAGGCATTCTACAATTCCTTGTCCCCTCTGTGATGGCAGGTCACTGATGTGTATTTATGCAGTTAATTACACTTGGCCAAAGGCAGGGCTTTCTAATTGTCTGCACTAAATTAGATTCTATATTTTCAGATTATCACTTGCACTTTGCCAAGGTTATGTTGACTCCTCAATTCTGTTTCCCAGCAGGCTTCCAGCCCCAGCTCAAGCTTGGTGTTGAAGGCATTTCTCCTTTCCATCATCTGGACCTTTGGATAAAACACTGAAAAAAATCAGAATTCCATTGAGCTGAAACACTTTTATTGACAGTGAAACCAGTAAATCTCAGTCCATAGCAGCTGCACCTAAACCATGGCTTCCCCCTGACAATGTCACTTCAGGCAGTATTAAAAGTTTTAAACAAGTCAAGGCACACAACACCAGGCTCTCCTTATTTAGTCAAGTTTCATCCCTGATACAGGAGGTGACTGCAAAAATCCACATTTCTTACAACCTGTACAAACACCACAGAAAGTGCTGATGAGAATTAGCTGAGAATAAAATCACTGCCTCAAAAACAGGCAGTGGAACTGAAACATAAAACTGAGAGAGGAGTGATTGGAGAGAGCAAACCTCCCTCCCTGCACACCCCCTTTGTGAAATATTCACCAATTTTGTGTTCTACCTCCTTTTTTGCCCAAATCTGAGCCTGAGGAAGTCTTGGCTCTTGCCAATCAGTGATTCAAGGAGAGTGATCTCTGAAAATTTACCAAGCCAAGCCATCTCCCACAGCCACCTGTCAGGACCCAGGACATCCCTCTGTCTGTCCTGAGCAGCCCAGACCCTGCCAGGGGGCTCAGAGACCCTGGCACAGAGCCCAAAAATGCCCCTGTGGGTTTGATTATGACCCATGGAGCAAGTTACCAACCTTAGACGAAGATCTGCAAGCCATGACAAATTAAGTAGAATGATAGTGAATTTATCACAGGGTGAAAAAGTAGATTTTGGGGTTTTTAGAATGGGGTTCAGGGGTTAAGATGGAGGGATCTGGGCATGTCCAGCCTCTCTCCTTCTTCTTCTTGGCCTCCATCTTCTGCTGTGATGCTGGCAATTTTGGATTGGTTTAGAGTAGCAGCTCACTGTCTAACACAGGTGATAGGTACTGGGAAGTCATTGTAAATATTGTACATTTAGTTTTTAGTATAAAGACATAACACCACCCCGGGGCAGGCAGAGTGCCTCTGTCTGACCTGCTGAATGGACCTTGGCAGGGCAGGGCAGGAGAAAGAATTTGATAGATAAGAAACAATGAACAACCTTGAGACCAAGAAATGAAGAGCCCTGACTCTTTCTTCAAGTGCCGGGCTGGGAAAAGAGACTTCCCAACTTTTCTTGGGGTCACTCTGAGCAGCCAGAGATCCCAACAGCCACCTGCTGCTGCTGGACACTGCTAAAGACAGCCAACAGAGCAAGGCCCAGCTCAGCCAGGCAGCCCTTCCCAGCATCAGATCCCAGCAAAGCACCCATCCTTCAGGGGTTTTGCTGCTTTTTAACAGGACTCTGCTGTGGCAGACAACTTCTATTAAAAAAATCCTTTCCTTAGGAATTTTTCTTCCTGAGAAGCTGAGAGGCCTCAAGAACAAAATGTAAACATTGATTATCTGCTGCTGTGGAATGCAACAGGTGCATCTGTGATTGGTCTCATGTTGGATGTTTGTAATTAATGGCCAAGCACAGCCCAGCCAGCTTGGACAGAGCGTCCAAGACACAAGCCTTTGTTCTCATTCTTTTCTATTCTATTCTTAGCCGGCCTTCTGATGAAATCCTTTCTTCTATTTTTTTAGTATATTTTTAATGTAATATATATCATAAAATAATAAATCAAGCCTTCTGAAATATACAGTCAGATCTCCATCTCTTCCCTCAACCTGAGACCCCTGTGAACACGGTCACACTCTGCCTCTGAAAAGCAAAGGAATTAACAGGACTTTTGCCTCTGCTGCCTGGATGCAGCAGCTGATAATTCCTAATGGGTTATCCTCTTGGAAGGCTGGAAGAAAATTTCAACAGAAATTTCAAAATTTTAAAATTTCCATTTAAGCCATGCAAAGATTATTTCTTGGCTAACCAAGTACTAAAAAACATATTCAGTCCCACCTGAAAACATCTGTGTAAGAATTGCCTAGAAACTGGGTTGTTCAAGTCCATGGATATGGCCCAAAATCTGCCCAGATCTCCCCATGCTGAAAGCAGAGATGTGTTAGGGCAGCTGAGTGAGTGACAGAAAACATTCCTCATGTGCGCTGCCAGGGTATGGCACAAATCATTTTAATTTTCTTTTTGCAGCTTCTTCATAGTTAAGGCCATGATGTGTAATTTTTATTCTAACATCTAAAAAAGCACCAGAATTTTAGATGTTGAGTATCTCCTTTAGCAAAAATACAGATTTTTTTTAAAGGTTTTATCTATAATGCTCCTTCACAAAGAAAAGCACTTCTGTTTATTCAATCTTTGAACAATTTGATTTTACATTTATGTGCAGGAATCTGTATCTAAAAGCATACGTGATTTAAAATAAATCTAGGGATACTTGTGGAATCTACAATGTAAAACTTTTATCAGCCCTAATGCCTTTTAAAAATGTATTTTACAGGCAATTTCCTGTCACACATTAACAGCAAAGTTAACATAAATGTTTAAAATATTTTTACTCAACTAAAAAAAGAATTAAGATTGCGTCACTTAAGAAAAAATGTCTCTTTAGTAGAGCTACAAAAATCAGTCCATGACAGTCCCATTGATTGCACAGGTTAAAAAAAAAAGATCCTATTTTTTTTTTTCTGGGTTTTTGTTTTTCTTTGTTTTGGGGTTTGTTTTGTTTTTCTTTTTTCTTTTTTATTTATTTCTCTTTTAACTGCTACTTGTTCATAACAAGCACCAGCTAAAAAGAAACAGAGGACTGAAAGTTCCAGTTCTTACCAAGGAGGAATTTCAAGGAAAACCCAGCACAGCATTTAAATATATCCTTAGCACTAAACAAGTACTTGCAGTAAAATTAGCAGGAGTTTGAATTGTTTTCATAAATCAAGTGAATAAAAATGCACCAGTAAATTCCAGAGTCATGCAGCAGAATTAGAAGATACCATGCTATAAATGCCACAGTGTTTCTCACAGCACAAACTTGTAAGGATGAGAAAGTAAAAAAATTAATTCCTCTCAGCTCATAAACAAATAAGTAGAGAATATTAGACTTGAGACAATCTGCTGTTAATACTCTGCTTTCAAGTATTTATGGATTTGCATGAAATTAGATCTCCCCTCTTGCTCCAGTTTCACACTCTGGCTGTTGATATTACACCACATTTTTGTGAAGAGGCTCATTAACAGCCAGTGTCATGGAAAAATGTTTTTTTTTGCCAGCGTTCTGCAGGCTGTTTGCTGAGCAGACCCAGTGTCCCCATGTCCTGCATGGCAGAGCTGCAGCCCAGGAAGGCACCAGAGGGAGAAGAGGCTGCCCAAGGTGGCATCGGCTGCTTTGGCTTCTCATTCCTCCGTGAACCTTTCCAAAACATGGCCAGGTGATTTCCACACCTCGCTCCTTCAGAAAGCTCAAAAGGAACAAGTCAAAAGCTCACAGGATCTTTCCTCAACATCTCAGTTTTCCCCCCATATTTTTTAAAAAAATCATAATTTCACTCTCCTATGCCAGACTATAAAAAAAACCCCATTGCTTTGAGTAATGCAGATTTTAAATCAGCGGTGTTTGTACAACTAAAGAATCAGAGAACCACAGAATGGTTTGAGTTGGACAGGACCTTGCAGGGCATCCAATTCCAACCCCATTCCATGGCAGGGACGCCTTCCATCAGCCCAGGGTGCCCCAAGTCCAGCCCAGCCTTGGGCATTCCAGGGATCCAGGGGCAGCCACAGCTGCTCTGGGCACCCTGTGCCAGGGCCTCACTAAAAACAACAACACAATGCCTGCAAACCTTCCAATTTTAGTTCTGTTTACAAATATTCCTATTTTGGATGAGTTGATAACGTAAAAGTTGGGTAAAAAAATGAGCTGATAAAGTAAAAGTAAAGCTGGGTAAAAAGAATGTATTTTTATCATTTCCCACTGCAGGGCAACCATGCCAGGAAAAAAAACAAACACAAGCAAAAAACCTATGGAGCAAACAAAAATGTTTTACAGACATTTTCTTTCAAAGCATCCTGGTGCATCATCCCTGCAGTACCACAGCACCTCAAACAAGTGTCACAAAACAGCAATCTCTCTTCTGAGCTCCAAAACTTTCCAATTGCCTGCGGCGCTCTCCAAATACTTGAGGTTTTTGTTATTTTCCCTCTTTCATCAAGTCAGACAGCTGCTCAGCTGTCTCATCCAGCAATGTTTTATTCCAATCAGCTGCTTGAGAAGCAAGGCAAAGGCAGGTCAGGTTCTCATCATGAGCACATTTTGCTGATCTTTTACACACATCTGGTAAGAGACTCAGGGACAGAGTTGTTGTCATAAAAATTTACCTTGGGAGGAGAAGTCTGCAAGCAGTTTCTTTGTTTTGGATGAAATGCTCACACTAAGTCAGACAAGGCTGTTCTGTGAGCACTCATTCCATGAGCATTTCAGCCCCTGAAGGTTGTGATTTCCCAGATTTCCATCATTTTCTCCCCAGTACACCCAGTTCCCATCTCTCCAGCTGCAGAAGGGCTCCCTGTCCTCCCTATCCATGGGAATAGCTGCCTTCTGCTTTCCTCTGTGGAATAACTTACATATAAAAAATAAAAGTGTGTTCTAAATAAATAAATAGCAAACAGAAATCAACACTGAACCATCATTTGCATCTCCAAGCAGAAGCAATTTTACAATATTAACTGTGCTGGGGGATACAATAAAATCAAAAGTCTTACATGGGGGAAAAATATTCAAAACATATTTTCCAAACTTATTTAGAAGCAGCATCAAAGAATCTGATTCAGTAAAATTTGTTTTCCCTTCGTCCTTCCCCATCTTTTTTTTGGTGTGTGTGTGGATGGATCACCCTCCTCTGAAACACCTCCTGTACAAGGAAAAATATTTGAGTAATGTGTGAATGTTGCCAGAAAATAATTGAGCATTCAGGTCTAAGGTGGTTAATCAGACTTGATCAATATGGTCAACAGAATGTGTTGACCTGATCAATATGGAGAATGTAATGCAAAATGCTAATTTTATATATATATATATATATGCACCTTGTATTGAGACAGAATCTCAACCAAATCCAAAATCTATTAAACCTAAATCTGGGATAAGTCTCAGAAACAACTGAAATACAGATATTTAGTTACTTCAAAAGAAAATGTGTCAAACCAGAATAAAACACAATAAAAATGCCTCAGATCATGTTTTTTATGTAAAGTTCTTCAGTAACCTCTATGAGATTTACTAAAGTAAGACTGCAATAAATACATCCACAAGGATAAGCAACATCATAAAAATCTCATGAAAAGTAAAAATGAGTTGTGCAGGAGTATAAAATGAAATTACAAATTTTAATAACGGCTTTATGAATATCAAATTTCCCACATATTCTCAGTGGACAAAAGTGGGGCTTAATGACTCCAGCAAAATGCACATTTTGATGCCACAATTAAGTTTTTGATAGTTCCACCCTACAGAAATGGAAATTCTGGAAACCAAGCACAGGCTTCCCTGCTGGACTTCAGTGAAATGAGATGCTGATTGCACACCCTCATTTTCTGGCTCACTAAGCTCCTTGCAGAGTGCTCAGGAGCTGTGGTGACAAATCCATCACCCCACAGAGTGCACGGTGACAGCCCCACAGCCCCACCCCAGCACAGCCTCCTGCAAGTTTAGAGCAGCCACCAACGGGGAAATCAATAGGAAAACGTTCTGTACAGCTCTGGGCAGTGAGATGGAGAAAAGGGATATAAAAATGATTTATTACATTCAATTTTACACCTTCCTTTGACGGCTCAGCATTCTGACGGCCACATCAGTAACAGACGCATTAGAAGAGCTCCTGACTCACAGCAGCCGAGTTGACTCATCCCCAGTGTGCTTTACCTTTGTATCTGCCAGCACTTCAGTGTGAAATCTGCAACCAAACCTGCAGCCCAGACTGCCAGCTCCCCAGAACAATTGTAACATGACTGATTTTCCAAGGAAGACTTCTTTAAACAGGCCTCATGAAACTCAATATGCAAGCGTCCAACGAGTGCAGGCCCAACAGGCTGTTAACCCGAAACGATTTTCCCTAAAACAGGTAATTCCAAACTCATAAATGCAACCCTGCTGATTTCTGCCCTTTCCTGCAAGAAAAACACACAAATTCAAAAGCTGTGTCGGAGTCAAGTGTAAGGAAAAACCTGGAAGCAGATGTTACCACGGGAGCCTTAAGGAGCACTGACACAAGAACTGTGAATGCAAGGACCTGCTTAAGGAGCTTGGCAGAGAAAATCCAGGACCACCACAGAGCATGGCCTCAAGAAAGGCACAACAACCTCTGCATTAAAAAGGCAGTGATTTTTTAAATTTCTTTTTTAAAGCAAAGATTCTGAGAATAATTTAAGAATACCCAAGTCTTATATCCAGGAAAAATAAGGAGGAAGAAAAAAAAAAAAAAAAGAGAAGAAATTATAGGTCTTAGACTGATGATCTAATAACTAGAAATTACAGGTCTTAGACTGATGATCTAATAACTAGAATTATTTAATTTTTGGGGGGAGACCAAGGGAGGTATTTGAAAGAATAGACAAAAATGGTCAAATGGCAGCAGTAAGACAATCTTTCATAAAGTCACTACAGGAAGCTAAAATCTGAATTTGAACTTCTCACACCCTCACCTCCAGTGTTCCAAAACTGCTTTCCTTCACAAAATTCCATTCCATAAAGAATGAGACCTTTAATATTTTCTGTCGTTTTCTTTCCAGATCAAAAATATTTAATTGCACTTTCTTGAAAATTCCTAAGTTTTATAGGTATTTTGGAACAGGATGGGGCCTGGGGACAAACCCAAGTGATTGTTGAGAGCAAAGGGCTGGAGGGAGCTCAGGAGGATGAGGATGTTACTTAAAGAAGTAAACTTAAAGATGGAACTTAAAGATCCTTTGGGTTCCCCGTCCCAGCAGTTTTGTAGCAAAGGTTGCACAAGATTTTGGAAGGATTTATCTCACTTCAGGCAAATCACCTTTAGCAAAATTACTGTTAATGAAAAGGAATGCTCATAAACGTCTTCATTTATTCCTAGTTTTTGACAAAATTGGTTTCTAATTTCTCTGCTGACAAAAATATGTATAAAGCCATTATTTGATTATACACAAAACTCCCACAGATCAGTACAAACTGATATTCCAGGCTTTCCATCTCATTTCCATGAGAGATGGAAAATAAAAGATCTATGGATGTTTAATGTCTTTGCTGGCTCATCCAGGGCTGGTGCTGGGTTGTAAAACCTAAACAGTCACAAAAGAAAGAAAATAAACAAAAAGTGCTGAAATCAAACAACCAAAGACCAAAAAAAAAAAAAAAACCCCACAAAAACCACAAAATGCCCACAGCCAGCATCCCTCACAGACTGTAAAGTCTTCTGAGAAAACTGCAAAAACTGCAGGGCCAATCACTTGAAAAAAGAACACAATTTTGTAACTTGATTGTATCAATTTTACTCTTGGACACTTTAAGTTCAATAAAAAAGGCTGAGAAATGTGCAGAACAAATGCATTACTAACCTCTCATTAAAGATGTAGAAAATATTATGCAGTGATCTGCTACACTGAGCTCAAAATTTCAGACTTCAGTTTTAAAGTGCTTAGTAACTTCGGTTCAGTAAAATTTAAACACCTGAAAAAGCTCTAGGATGATGATCACAATGATCATTTCCACTCTTGCAGCTTGTCTACTGCTAGAAGAAAATTAATTTTTTAAGAGACCAAATCCCCTAAAGTCCAGTACAACTGCTGAAATTTTCACCAGTGTCAAAAACCATCCTCCCCACCTTTTTTTTTAATGAAAACCTAATGCTACTTTCTACCCAATATTCAAAACAACTAAAATGTAAAGAGAGAGATGGACTCACAGAATGCCCTTAGAGAGGGTAAAACAAAACCTGACAGACAACCAAGGTGGAAACACAGGAAAGCCCCTTACAAAGACACTGAAATCTCTAGAATATGAAAATAGAAAATAATGTTCGTACTTCCTTCTTGTTGGCCAAGCAAACCAGCAAGGAAATACAAACTTCTGTCTCCAGAGCTGTCTGCCACTCAGGGATGGGGACAGATGCAGCTCACAGCCTGGATTTTCTTCTTCTCTACTCAAACACAAGCACAATTGTGATAATTCACTTGTGGGGAATTTTGGAAGGAATTTGAGATGGGACTTTTGAGTTGTTTTTGATAATTGAGTTCATTTTCTTAATTTTTACACAAGTAGGAAGGATGAGTTTGGCTCAAATTGTTATAGTATACTTTGGAAGGTTACAAGACTTTTAGTTACATGATTTTTAAGGATTTACTGACTAATAAAACACTGCTAACAAGGATATTTATGTTTTTGACTTAATCTTTAAATACTTTGTCTTATGGACTTATGGTACAGTGTCAGCTTTTTTAGTTAATCGTGTTGTGGCACACAAACTTACAGTACTGCATTCTAATCTCTTTGTTTACTTTTGTACCTATTTTATTAATTTTTTTAATATCTTAAACTCTAAACTTTCTTTTAATTAGCTAAACTTGTCTCTGCTTTGAACTACCAACCTACATTCTTGCTTCTAGCACCTAAGTTTGGCAGACTTTTGCAAGGTCTCAGATCAAATCTTGAGTTTAATTCTAAGCTTTAGATTCCAACACAAAATTAAATTGACTTTCAGGAGCTCTTGAGAGTTGCAGTAACAGCATTAAAAAATATTCTTTGGATGAGAAGGGTCATGTGTAAAGTCATGGCAGTGATTCCTGGCTGGAAATAAATGATGTGACCCTGATACATCCTGAACACATGAGCTGGGTTCATGTGAATTCAGAAACTCCAAAATGAATATAACTCTTTGCCAGTGGATTTCATCCTCATATCAGTGGCTCAAAAAGAAATGCTCATTTTAACAGGGCACGGACCATTACAAAATCAACTCACTGATCACAGTGAGCACAACACCAAGGATACACCTGCCTGTTTCCAGCTACTCTAACCAGAATTTCAGTTGTGTCAGACAGGAACTACTCAAATAAAAACCATTTACTTTTCCAAGAAGGGTAAAACCACTGCCACAAAATGTTCATCCACCACATTCCAACAGTCAACAACATCACACTGCACATACATGAAAACAGAGTCACTCAGCCTAAAAAGAAACAAAAAATATAAATATTACAGGCTATGGAAGCATTCATAAAGGTCTTACGAGGTGGAACATGGGAATGAAGCAGATTTAAACAATATATAACAAAAAGACAGAAAAGGAAGAAAAAGTAGATAGATATCTGTCTATATCTATTTTAATATCTATAGATACAGATATTATAGTAGATATAGATAGATATCTATCTTCTCTTTCTTACGCCTTATATGCATGCATTTCCCTCACATTTTTCCATCCTTGCCAGGAAAGTATAAATGTGCCTGCCAATTAAAGTATTTCAAGCAGAGTAGTAAAAGCTCAATCACTCCACACTAAGGGTGTAGATGTGTGTAATTCCCTGGGAAAAAGCTGAATACTTTAATACATCTTCCCTGGAAACAACTCCACATCCAGAAGCCATTCAGCACACTGGGTTCATTATGTTTTTACATGAACACCTTCCAAAGGAAGTATTTATTATTAGCATAAGCAGATACAATACATTTTCATTACCAGGGAGCAAGATGAAATGAATCAGAAAAATTAATTCCTGTTGCAAATCTCCTTTCTCCAAAACCCTTCTCTGAAAATTTACAGATTAATTGTTGGTACAAGGAGATAAGGATTTAGAGGAAGAAAGTGCAGAGGTGTCAGCTTTGTCCAGTGGTGAGTCCAGCCTGGAGCTGGATGGAATTGGCTAAATGGGCATGGGAAAGCTTCCAGCAGCTTCTCACTGAACCCACTGTTGGGAAGGATGAAAGTTTGACAAGAAAGTCTCACAGATATGTGTGCTTGGCAGGAAGATTTTTGAATGTAGAGTCTGATGGAGGAATAGAGCTGGAAGCAAGTTTTGATACAGAAGAAAAGAATTGCTGAGCCAGTCTCACTGGATAACCAAGGAGGCAAAGGCTGTGTTAGTTAGAAGGGGTTTTATGGCTTAGAGCAAAGGATAAACCCACCCCAAACAAGAAGATGTTTTTGCCAAGCAGAAAGAGAGCACAGGCAAACAAGTCAGCAAAGGGTGCAAGCAGAAAAAAGGTCTCAGAATTTTCCACTGCAAGAAAACTGAAAAACAACTTCTAGCTTAAACTGTAATGCACTGACTTTTAGTGATTGGAGAACAGTAACATGAATATGGTAATGACAGTAGTTATGATAGGCTAGAGATAAAAGTTAAGGTCTAGATTGGTTCTACTGTATGAAGATGCTCAGCAAAGAAAAGTCTATAATGCATTGTGACCAAAAGAAAAGTCTATAATGCATTGTAACCTAAACTCAGGGTCTGCAGGGCTGCCTGCAGCTGGAGCTGACAGCTGTGGGCACAGCTCTGTCGCCCACGACCCTGGACTGCTGTGACACCTTGGATACAATAAACTGCATTTTGGAGAGCCCCTGGAGTCCTGCACCCCTCATTTAGGCTCATACATTCTGTAATGCCCTCCCTACCAAAACCTGGCATAAAAACCCAATATTTTGGTTTATCCTTTTCTACACCACCAGTTTCTTAAGTGAAAATTAAGCTGAAGTAAAAATTCTTAAGCGAAAATTAATAAGTTTAAAATGTTATGTATACTCAATTTTGTCTATTTTCATCCTGAAAACAGGTTTATAAAGAACAACACACAAATTAAATGTCAAGGTTACTTTGTGATGATTATGCATTTTTTTTTGGCTTCCATCTTCATTTTAGTCATGAAGGAAGAGAGGAAATTTGTGCTTTGTTCCACACTGACCCAAGAAACAGAATGAGAATTGAAATTCTCGCGCTGACTTCATTTAGGATATTAAAGAGACTTATTTTAAAAAACAGATATCTACAAAAAGGAAAATTTCTACTCAGCAGAGAAATATTCCTTGTGTATTCATCAAAGATCATCTGCACATTATTGAATTAATCTGTGTTGGATAAGCTAAGCAAGAGTTATATATCCTTAATACCCTCATAATAAATTAGTACAAGATTTGAAGTTTCATCAATGAGGACCAAAGCACTACAGGAGTACAGAGAAATAGACTAAATAAGAGAGAAACTCCAATATATAAAGGGGAAAATATTAATCATCCCACTGAAAGAGACAAGTAGAAGAGGATATTTCTTCTCAATCTGAGTATTTGCTGCTCATACACATAATATTCAAGAACACCAGCCTCTGATAAGTTTATGATAAAAGATCCTGAAAATTAATTTACCAAAGAGGAAAATAAATATGGTAATTTACACCATGTGCTTAAGGCACAGTTACACCATTTTCTTAAGGCAAAACTTCATCTAAATTTCTTTGGTTGAAAATCAAGGTCATCTTTAAAATACATCAAAAGCTCAGATCTCTCTAGTTACCAAAAAAAAAAAAATTTTTCATAAAACAGTCAAAATTATCAGAAAGTCTACTTGGATCCAATAAAGATTGCACATTCAATGGAATCAATATTCCAAAGAAATTAACAAAGGAAACAAACAGAAATCAAATCCAAAATATCCATGTACCCATGGCCTGAGTCTTTTGAACTGCAAATAAATCACTCAGTGTTCAGAAATACACATTGAAGGGCAATGGAACAGAAACTGCCACTGCTTCTCAGAACATGGATCATTAGAATTAGGTTAATTAACACCTCAAAGCAAAATCTTGTAATTAGGGTATTATTTTTGTAATTAGGATTATTTTCTAGCTGTTCTAACTTTTGCAGACTGATGACACACGCAGCTAATGAAGTTAATGAAAAAGAAGAAAGTGAGTAAGGTTTTCAGATCACTGAAGAATGAAGCTAAGATGGATTGCAAACTTCAATATCCAAATTGCTCCCCAAGTCATTAGAAATATACATATTTAATCACAGAGGTGCTGCTCTAGTTTCTCTTTTCCCTAGCAAATCTGATCGATGACAGAAACTAAGGGAGGGAGGGATTGCTCCCTCCGTGATTCAGAAAGAGAGAAGACCCATTACTGCAGGGTTTTGTTCTTCCAGTAATTATTTTCCCAGTTTTATGACTCCTGGTGGACCTAAAGCACCTCACAGAGTTATTAAGGTTGGAAAAGACCTTTAAGATCAACAAGCCCAGCCATTAACTGAGGGCAGCTAAACCACAGCCTCAAGTGCCACACCCACATTTTTTGACCACTTCCAGAGATGGCGACTCCATTCCCTTCACAACTCTTTCCATGCAGAGATTTCCCCAAATATTCATTCTAAATCCCCCCTGGTTTAGATTGGCCATTCCCTCTCCTCCTGTCCCCGTTCCCTGGCTGTCCCCTCCTGTCATGGAGCTGTGCAGAGCCACAAGGTCCCCCCTGATCCCCCTTTGCTCCAGGCTGAGCCCCTTCCCAGCTCCCTCAGCCCCTCCTGGTGCTCCAGACCCTTCCCCAGCTCTGTTCCCTTCCCTGGACTCTCTCCAGACCCTCCAAGTCTCTCTTGCCATGAGGGGCCCAAACTGACCCCAGGATCTAAAATGCCTCATGAGTGCCACACTTCAAAAATCCATCCAATTCTCCACCAAAGATTCAGGTAGCGCTGGGACATCGAGTTACTTGAGCGTGTCCAGAGGAGGGCAACGAGACTAATAAGGGGCTTGGAGCACAAGCCATATGAAGAGCGACTGAGGGAGCTGGGGTTGTTCAGCCTGGAGAAAAGGAGACTCAGGGGCGACCTCATCGCTCTCTACAACTTCCTGAAGGGTGGCTGTGCTGAGCTGGGGGTCGGCCTCTTTCTCCGGGCGACAACAGACAGAACAAGAGGACACAGTCTCAAGCTGCGTCAAGGGAGATGCAAGTTAGAATTAAGAAGGAAGTATTTTACAGAAAGAGTGGTCAGATACTGGAATCATCTACCCAGTGAGGTGGTGGAGTCATCATCCCTTGAAGAATTCAAAAAAAGACTGGATGTGGCACTTGCTGCCATGATCTAGTGAACAGTTAGAACATCGACTGGACTTGATGATCTTATAGGTCTCTTCCAGTCTTGAACTTCTGTGTTTCTGTGATTCTGTGTTTTCCCATCTTTCCGGCTTGTATGTAATTTACCCTTTGTTTACATTTTATATTCACTAATCATTTTGTTCTCAAGGGAGAGGATTTTGTAGGATTAATAAAAAACCTTCACTGCAAGACAACATCTTGCTGATACACAAATATACACTGGTAAAGCCATAATACCCCTTAACTTACTAAGTTACTACTTGTCCTGCAAATCCTACTCCAAAATCCCTGATGAGGCTGTTTCGTGTTTGGATGTTCTATTTTCAGGGTGTGAATCCCATATTCTAGTTTAGTTTAGATCAGAATCATAAAATGTTATTTGCACAGTAAGTGGTACCAGAAATAGTCTCAAAATCTATACTGGCAGCAAATTTAAGACAATTTCTTTTTAATTGATAAGCTTTTGCATAGATGAAATGCATCCAAAGTCTTTAGGCTTCCATTAAAAGACAAAACCAAAATAATTCACATAATTCTTCTCTGATCTCATTCCAATTTGTCAACAGCTTTTTTGAGAAGGGGAAATCCTTCCAATAATAATCTCATTAACAAATACTATGTTACAACAATAAAAATGCTTAAATAAAATTTACTTCATACCCAGCACTGATGCACTTGAGGATCATTTTATCATGTTATGATGAGCTCACATTCAGCTGGATATTTGAAAATCCATTTTGAAGTTGCTGCTTAACAAACCATACCAAGACCCTGCTCATCCAGTACGTGACTAAAGTTTTTCTTTAAATACATTTAATTCCCATTTAGTAATAATAAAAACATGTTTTTAAAGTTCCCCCTGTGTTAAACCACTACATTGGTATGACAAAAATATCCTTGACTTAGAACCATTCCAGTTATATAAATTATTATATTAGCACTTGTATCTGCTGGAGTAACTCTGAAGTCTTTAATTTAACCACAGGGAAAAAAAAATGTGTCAAAGACTTTGAGTAAATTTTATGTTATCAACAAGGATTTCTTTATCAGCCAAAATGAAAATCCATTTCTGATTTTGTATCAATGCCACTGCCTTTCAGTTATGCAACCAACTTTTAAAACATAAGGTGATATACCTGTCCTGCTTTAATCAGCTTTTTCAACATAAAAGAAAACTAATATAATTTGCTAATATATTTGTTAACCCTGAGAAATTTTGGAAGTGGCAGGCAGTTCACAAGATGTTTTGAAAAAAAACCCCAAAACATAGAACTGCTTTTCAAGCAAACTGGGAAAAATCATCTAGAAATGCAACCAAAGCCAATTTTCCCTCAAAACCTTTAGATGCTCCCCTTCTGCAGGGATGACACAAATTAAATCAACAGGATTGTTAAGAACCTGCTGAGTTGTGGATTTGGGGACATGAAAAAGACTCAGCCCTGTTTCACTAGACCTCTCTACGCATCTTCAAGGACACAAGCAGAAGAAGAACACTTCAATAATTACATTGATCCTCTTGATTAGAGTTTGGAAATCCCAGGCAAGAACATTTTCTGAAAAGCCTCCCATGAAAGCTGCCAGAAAACCATCTGCAGGAATAGAACTGGGTTAGAGAGCTGTCTAGACAAGTTCCAAAGATGCTATTTCAGGATAGAGGATGGAGACAGGATCAGGGACCTCCCTGGGCTCCAGCAATGAAGCTGCTCACACTAATTATTCCCTACAACTACAGGGAAGAGTCAGCCAGGCTGGACAGGGCTCAGAGCAACCTGGGACAGGGGAAGGTGTCCCTGCCCATGGCAGGGGGTTGGAACAAGATGATCTTTCATGTCCCTTCCAACCAAACCATTCTGCAAATAAAATTATTTTGTCCGTATCACAATAAAGACAAAAACACTTTCCGATAACCCCGAGCTGCTAATAATTGCCTAATGATGAAGAAAATTGAGGAGTTATCAAATGCATGGAGAATCCAGCATTTCACACAAAGAATTACAAATTAGAGCAGGTTCATTCTTGCCATGAGCTTTTTCAGTCACAGCTAATTGCACACCCAAGATGCTCCCAGCACAATCTGCATTTCCAGCTACGACACACCAGTGACAAATTTTCTCACCATCTTTCCACGCTGGCTTGTGCAGCAGGAGAAGAGAAAAAGCAGCCATCATATTGCCTTGCTCTGAGTTAAGAACCATCATTCCATAAAGGAGAACATGGGAGTGATGGATGAGACCTAAATCCCTCTGAGTCCTCGTTCTCCCCCTTGCAAATGCCAAGATGCACAAAATCCAAAGTACAAACACAAACACCTCTGAACAGCGAGTAAAATGAGAGGCACAGACTGACAAGGTCCAGATCTTACAGGACACTGCAGACCAAAAATACCCTGCAGCTTTCAAGAACGGGAGAGTAAAAATAGAAATGACAAAATTTAGCTAAAGGTTCTCCTAGACAGCACAAAAAGACTCCACGCTGAGAGGATCCCAACTAGAGCTGGCACGAATGTTACTGAAACAATGGCAAACAAGAAACAGGCATGTGAAGAGTGCAGTAGATGCCTCTCTAATGGTTAAAAAAACATCCTGAAGTAAAAAGGCAGCTGGCAGTTCTCAGCTCAGGAATTATTTCAAGCAATACATAGTAGAGACTCAGGACAAGAGCAAACGGCACAAGTTGTGCCCTGGGAGGTTTAGATTGGATATCAAGGAAATTTTCTTCACTGGAAGGTTGGTCAAGCACAAGAACAGGATGCCCAGGGCAGTGATGGAGTCTCCATCCCTGGCATGATTTTAAAATTGTGTGGATGTGGCACTTGGGGACAGGGTCAGTGGTGGCCTTGGCAGTGCTGAGGAACAGTTGGACTCAATTATCTTAGAGGGTTTTTTCCACTTAAACAATCGTATGCTTCTATAATGCTGGAGAAAGAAAGGAGGATTCTCTTCCTAGTCAAGATAATAACTTCATAAAAATGTTTGAAATTCAGCTTCAGAGAGAAAAACGTTCCATATTCCTCTTGTGGTATGATTTGACTTTGTCTCCCCAACACGGATCAGCCATCAGCCAATCCATGCACAGTCCAATCTCCCACACCTCCTGAAACACCACAGATTTGGGACTGATCTGACAGAAAGAGCCTAAACAAGAATTAATTTCTACTACTGGGAGAACAGTCAAGTTCAGGTAAAAAAAAAAAAAAAAGAATACTGACCTAATATTAACCTTATTATACAACTGAATTGAGCATGAATAATGAAAAAATAACCCTTTATAATTCACTTTTCCTTAGGTCTGTCTTGAAGGCAACTTCAGCTGAATCCAGCTATCAAATAAATTGCTGGAGAACTCAGTGCAATTACTGAAACAAGTGCAACAGGTATCAGGCATGAAGTGTTCCATGACCCACCTTCTCCCCAACTTGTTTGAAATATGCAAAGACATTCACCCTACAAAAGTAAAGCTGTTGTTCAAATGCAGCTGACAAGATTAATAAATAACGTCTTTCTCATGGAAAAAAGCACACCAGATTTAGGGTTCAAATACAATAAAACCAAGGTTCACCAAATGTAAGTAATATCCAATTAATTGGAATTGTTGGGAATAGAGTTATGTTTATATATTTAGGCAATATAGAAATTTACCTATTTCCCAAACATAGAGTACAAGAGATTGGATTAGTCCTAAGTTCATGAATAATAACATCAGCCATTATTATTTTGATCTCCTACATAAACAACACAAAATGAAACTAGTTGTGATTTAATCCAATGACTTACTTATTTCATAGGTATAGGCAATTAATGTTACTGAGTGATACTATTATTTTTAAAAATGGAAAATCATTAATCACTTATTTTAGTCTGTCTTATGACAGACTGTTGCTTCCTTTAAGATGCTGTAACTGGCATTTAAATTTACTGGGAAAAACCCACAAAACATGCACTGCAATCAGAACTGTCTCTCTCCAGCAAATCTAGAAGGACCAAAGTGTGTCACACTGAAGGAAAACAGAATCAGTCACAAACAATCTGCAACAGGAACACTCACCATTATTTGTGCTGTTGTTAAAACTCTGGAATAATAACTAACAGCCCAAAAATGTAAAGATCCTCAAAGGCACAACTGCTGCATGGTTCTGGTAATAAAGGCACAGTTGTAAACAGCCACATAGGCTGAATATTTAAAATTCCTAGGCAAAACTAATGAAAAGAACCACAGATTGACATTAGAAAATTTAAATCTTAGCAACAGAGAAAATCTCATCATCTCATCTTTAAAAACATGACACAGCTCCTTCATCTTTTCATCTGCTTGTACATACATGATTATTTTTTGGTATTTTTCAACAAACAATTGCATGGATGTTGGTGGTTTACAGTTGGCAATTATTTCTTTTCTCTTCTTAACATATATATATTGCATTCATATTCATATTTAAATACCACTCAAAATCAACAGCAACAAAAAAAAAAAATCCCCTGACTCCTTATGGATAACCTCCAAAAATCTTATTTTTCAGCTACACATAAAATATCACATAACTGCAGTTAAAACCTTCCTAAAAATGTAATTCTTTTCTCTTAGGAAAACCACCCACAGTCTAACAAATAAAATTGCAACCCACTTGGTAACTCTGCAGGAAGGTGAGAGTAATAGGCAGCAACCCTTTAGAATACATTTTAGTTGTATATTTCCGTATAAACATGTAATGGAATTAAAAATTATTAGACTCATAGTAAAACAAAAGGTCAGAAAACAAAGCTAGCTATAAAGACAACTACCTTATGCTTTTAGCTAATTGTGACACTAAAGCCAAAGGAAATAAACACATTTCAATTAGTAATTTCAACCCAGAGGAGAACAGAAATTCTAATGATTTCTTTCCAGCACATATTTCTTAGAAAATCCCAGTAATGGCAAGTTAATAAATGACATGACAGGCCCTGCCTGCTCCTCTTCCACCATGACAACAAGCACTGGGAACGGGGTACCCCAGCCAGTTCCAATCCTCTCACATCTCTGACAGCCACACAAACTTTTAATTAGTTTGCTAGTTCAGGGCTTCCTAGGATAAATGCAGTTCTGTCATTTTTAATGCATTCTCATGATCAGTTAATGGATTTTTTCATTTCTTTTTTTTTTTTTTTTTTTTTTTTGCCTGCAGCTCAGACAACCTTCTTGTCTTCTAATTTCTTCTAAATCAGTTCCTAGGTTATCCATATTTTCTCATCTGGAACACTAATGAGCTTGTCTAAAATTCACTTTTAATGCACCATTCTCCTACCCTGACTCACTGAGGTGTTCTTTGTCAAACCCACAAATCACATTCCTGCATTACTCTCCAAACTATCAGGAGAGACCTGTGGTGTTTGTGAGGGTCCCCAGGATGAGGGGAGAGATGAGAATCTGACTCCATATTCTCAGAAGGCTGATTTATTATACTATTATATCAATATTATATCAAAGAATGCTATACTAAACTATACTAAAAGGAAGAGAAAGGAGACATCAGAAGGCTTCACAAGAATGAAGAATAAAAACCCATGACTGACTCAGAGTCTGACACAGCTGGCTCTGATTGGCCATTAAGAAAAAACAATTCACATGGAACCAAACATTCACCCATTGGTAAGCAATGTCCAAGCCACATTCCAAAGCAGCAAACACAGAACAGCAATCAAATAATTATTGTTTTTATTCCTCTCAGCTTCCCAGGAGAAAATCCTGGGCAAAGAGGATTTTTCAGAAAATATAACGTTGACAGAGACCAGTGGATGTGCATGATCTGCAAATCTGTCAGTCATGTGCCTACACATACACTGAGTTCAGGGTCTAAGTTCACAGATACAAAGGACTAAATTAGCACTTTTGGAGCCCTAAAACTTGTGTACAACAATTTCCAGTTTTTCTAGCATTGTCCAAAATCATACACAGCACGGAGAACAAGAAGGTACTCTGATTATTCAAATGCAAAAACGAAACATGAATTTGTCCTGCTGGTGCTGGAAATCACAGGATCAGAAAAACTGTGGCTGTAGGGGGCTCAAGATTTAATCTGCTCCAAACTGCTGTTCAAAATTCCTCTACACCTCCCTGAAAGGAGGTTGTGCCAAGGTGGGGATTGGCCTCTTCCTCCAGACAAGCAGCAAAAGAATGAGAGGACATGGCCTGGAGTTCTGGCCAGGTGGGAAATCAGGAGGAGTTTCCTCACTGAAAGGGTGGTCAGGCATTGGAACTGCCCAGGGAGGTCTGGAGTCCCCATCCCTGGAGGTGTCCAAGGAATGGCTGGACGTGACACTCAGTGCTCTGGGCTGGGGACAAGGTGGGGACAGGGCACAGGTTGGACTCCATGATCTTGGAGGGCTTTTCCAAGCTGAATTATTCCATGGAAGTAGGACTGCCTCCAAAGGCTGCCCAGGAACTTTTGTGAAAGTTCTGCTGCATTTTGTGGCCATCAAACCTCTCTCTTCTATCCAGTGACATGTTCCAATGACTTATGGAAGAACTTCCCACCTCCAAGACCTCCTTGTTAAGCAGCTCATTTGAATCCACAAGTGCTCTTCAGAGCTCAAACTGAATGAGATTAAATACCTATGCATTTATCTATTTATTTATTTGCCAAGATAAAGTTTCAAATTAGATGTTCTCTCTCTCTCTCAGGAAGGAAATTGCTTTGAAACTTTTTAAGGAGATCCCAATCTATTTGCACGTGCCATCTTGTGGAGGCTGCCACGGCACAGGCAAACCAGAGATTATTCATGACCTGAGCAGACTGCAAATGCTATTTCAGGCAAAGGAAAAAAAAAGAAAAAAAAAAAAGCACCTTTAAAACTGGGATGATCCTTAACTTATCTGAGAAAAAACAGAAAGAGCAGCTGAACAAGCCTCAGCTAGAAATGCAACAGATAAAGGCAATCTGAAGGTAACACATTTTTCATCACTTGGAGCTTTCGTGATTACATTTGTGTGGCTCATATAAAACAGGTTTTAGCCAAACATACTCCACTGGAATCAATGTAGAGGGAAAAAAAGCAAATCTACTTATTTCCCTAATACAAAAAATCAAATCACATGTTCAAAAAGGAGGTTTTTATTTTATTTATTCATTTTATCTAGAAGCCTATGAAAACAAGAAATCAGAATGGAAATATTCATATAAGTTGAATAAAACAATAGCCTAACATTTGTCTACCCTCTCTTGACAGCATTTTATTTTCCCTAGTCTCCTTGACACACTGCTAAAATAGAAACACATAGTTGCTCATCAAAATACAATCTTGGGAACATGAGTTTTTATCATTGAAGAAATTCAAGTCCTGGAGCTCAGCTTGTAATTTCTTGATTTGCATTTGCTCAAGTGTGCTATGAAACAGAGGTGTAGCTGAGCCCAAAGTTAACCCAGCCCCTGGTGAAAATGTGAATCTACAATGGAACTCCCAGGCTGATGCTTTCTCTTCTCTGGGTAAAGCAGGGGAAAATAAAGCAAAAGGAGAACAGGAAATTCCTCACAGAGGACACAACAACTTGGGTTTCACAACAGGGTTTGGTTGCTGATGCTGATCAGTAGCAGAATAACAAAGAACTGGCTGCCTCATTTTCACATGGTTTCACAGTGAATTCAGAATTTTAGTCTGTCTTTCATACCAAGAACAAAATTATCAGGGTTTATAATGGAAGTTAAATACCATGTTATCACCATGTGGAACGAAAGAACAAACTCTCTGCCTTGAATCTGTAAAGTCATTAGAGTTAGAAACTTTCATGTCCAGAATAATTTGTAGAGAAGTAACAACTTTTTTTCAAAAACAAAGAAAAACAACCAGCTTTGGAAAGTGGAAAGTGACTCACTGAAAGAGCAGAAACCATAGAGAGACATCATTTGGGGGGAATTAAAGAAGCAGCTTTCCCTTATTAACAGCAACTCAGAAACAAAAAGGCACCAGGCCTCTACAAACACTCCATAAAAACCAGTTTTAATAGTTTCTGTAATTTGGATGGTTGGTTTTGGTTTGTTTTCATTTTGAGGCTGTCTTTCATGGTGAAATAACAAGCCAGAAGCATGTCTCAGTCAGACCCCTATCTCAGACTGTTTGTTAAATTTCTAAATTGCTTTATAAGACAGACATAAGCAAATAGCTGTTGCTACTGTATTCCTGCTCACATTTTGAGACTATAAATTATTTAGAACAAGAGCCTCTAAACATGTTTGAGCAAAGCTTTCCAACAGAGATCACGAACAAAAACCACTCATGTTTTTATTATCAAATACTATTAAGATAATTATGTAAAGAGAGTAAATACAGCATCAGGCTGAAGGAAGAAACAAAACAAACCAAAGACACTTGCCTGGGTAACAAGTGGCTCCAATAGCCTCTCTACTGTGAGAGTCCTGATTTCCAAACTTTTGGGGTCCCATTTCAGAATGATAGGTGATGTTGCAGAAGTCATACTCCCTGGAACAGATAAAATCACACAGCATGAGAATTATTACTTAAATATCCACACACTGCAGAGCATTTATTTAAAGAATAAATATACATAGCCACATATTAAATACTTCTCCATAGTATTGCTGGTGTTCCTGTGCTCCCAAGAACTCCCAGGAGCATCACTGCCATATCCTATGGGTGTTATTAGAGGTTTATATTCCAAATTATTCCTGTATCTCCAGAACCACAGCAGATGGGTATGTCCTGAAGGGACCACATCCCATGGAGGGCACAAGCAGGAGCAGGTTTATCCTGAAGGACTGTATCCCACAAAGAGACCCCAAAATGGAGCAGGGGAAAAGAGTGAGGAAGTTTTATGAACTTACTACAACCCCCATATTCCCCTGCACCACCCCAGCATGAGAGGCAAGGAACTGGAAGAGTCAGAAGTGGAATAAAACAAATTCAACAACTCTGTTCAGATTTTTGAATCAAACTTCCCCCCCGTATTCAGCATTTCTTAATTCTTCATCAAGAAGAGGAGTACTCATTTAAAGACAAAACAGATTCTCCAGACCACCTTAGGCTTAAAAGCTTAAACAAAGCCCAAAATGAAGACAACAGCAAATTGCTGTCATTTTATTCACCATTTCAGGTTTTCGTGTAATTTTCTTAACAGTTGAATTCATTTTAGAAATTCCAGACACAGAGAAGTCCAGCTGTCAGGCTGTAAGAGACATCCAGTGCACCTCACTGAGCTGCAAAGGGATTTAAGTATTTGGTGACAAGCAAAGCCACATGTAAATTAACCTGTCCACCAAACCCAAGAAGACAGAAAAATCAAATGAAAAAAAATGTTCACTTCAAATAATTCCGATTTAAATATTTATTTCAAAATTAAAATGAAAAATTAGAAATCCTGTAAACCATGAGAACTCTTAACAGGTAAAGACAAACCAGTAATATCATACTGGATATCATGTGAGATTCAAGTCAGGCTCCTCTGCATACAATATCCCAAAAGTCTTAAATTGTTTTCTTCAGAAAGCAATTTTAGTACTTTTAACTTGGCAACTTTGGCATTTTATCTTAGCATTTTTAATCAATAAGCTAATTTCAGTACTAAAACTTACAAATAAATAAATGAATTAATCACCACCATAATAAAGGGAACAAAATCAAAAGAAACTCATCTATTGCTCCTTGAATCACAATCCACTTCATGAATTCAGCAAGGCACTTACTCAGGATTTAGCAGCATTATCCAGTACATACAAAATAAATTTTACTGCTCTACTCAGGAGAGTGTCTGGAGGAATCACTATCAATCAATATAAACAGGCTGGTGAGTCTCTGCAGAAGATTCTCACTGGGTTTAAATACTTGCTCAAAAAGAGAGGCATATCTGAACTCCCTGATCAATATATTTATAAATCACATATAAAACCATCATTAGCCTCTTCTCACTTGCAAACATTTGGTAACAGAATTATCAGATAATATCTAGTGAGTGCTAAAATCACTATTATTCAGTTTCCAGTCTTCCACAGAAGCCCATTAGGTTTCATGTTTTACAGTGCTGAAAACACCCAGGCGTGATTACAGCAAATTGTGAGACAGTTTCTAGTTGCTGTAAACATGGGTGATGGGGGAGCTATTGTTTTTCCAACAGATAATATTCAATTATCTTTCAGATCCTGTTCCTTTTTTATATAAAGTTGGTTGCCACTCCAGTTGGTCCCTGGAATTAAAAAAATAAACTTGAAGTAGACAATTATTCTAATTGATTAATTATGAGTTAGGATATTTTCAAATGTGTCACAGTCTTTTCACTAAGCACACTTCTCCTCACTAACTATTAACAGGAGTACTCAAACTTGTCATAATTCAAAAACAAATTCAAAGCTGTGCCATAGTCCGGAGCCTACAAAAGCAAATTCACTTCAGTGGATGGCAGTCATGCAGGTGATACTAAAAATAACCTGGGTGATCACTTGTTACAGCCAGAATATAACCTTTACTAAAAAATAAAACAAATATCCCTCAGAACTCAAAGGGTGATCCTATTCTAATTTTTATTACTTTTTCTTTTACTTATTATTAATAAATTTTTCTTTATACCCTTTTAAAATGTTAAACCTACTTTATTTTTCCTAATCCTGCCTCTCAACAAAAAATAGATAGACTAACAATTAGCGAACACTAAATCCACCACAGCGGCTTTCAAATATAAAAAGGGAACACGCAAGAAAAAATCTTATTAAAAACTTGCGGCAGTTTTTCATTTGCAGTCAAATCTACACCACAACAGCAAATAAGAAAAAAGTAAAATTAATGTATTTTTCTCAACAATCCTTCAGTTGCTGTCACAACAGCAATTTTAAATGACAAGACTAAAGAGAAGTTACCTGCCCAAGTGTTTATGTAAGAATAGATGGAGTGTTTCTTCCTTGCAATTTCTGCACTGAACTTCCTACAACAAACAGGCAAACAGGGACTGCTCAGTTGGATAAAGGACAGGATGCTCAGAGTATTTTATGACTATTTGACCAAATATTCCCCAGAAGTAGCTTTAAGTACTCCACTGAAAGGAAATATAATTTAATAGTGTTGTAATACTACTGCCATAGAAGTATACAGACATTGCAGTCTTAATCCTGAAACTAGCTCCAGACTTCCTTCAAGAATATATTTTCGGAATTCTTTTGCCTGTGTTTCTTCTTCCTTGAGCATATGCCAAAATGTCTCTCTTGTTCTAAGCTTTTAGCTTTTCCTAAATACAGCAGCACAGAAATGTTGCTATCCAGCTCAGTAATGTTCAGTGTGAGCATTTGTTTAGCCAGTCTGTCTCCAAAGCCTATCTGTAAAGAAAATCAGTATTTACTTTAGCAAATACTAACAAGTATTTACTTGGACAAGTGGAACAAGCGGAGCCAAAATCCACATCTGTCACCGTCACATTTTCTGGAAAAATCCCTTTGCCCAGGATTTTTCTCCTGGGAAGCTGAGAAGCCTCAGAGAAAAAATGAAAACAGTTCTTATCTCATTTGCTTCTCCTGTGTTGTGCTCACATGTGGAATGTGTTTGGAGATTGTTTACCCACAGCTGACTTTCATTGGTTTCATGTGAATTGTTTTGATTTAATGACCAATCAGGGCCAAGCTGTGTCAGGACTCTGGAAGGAGTCACAAGTTTTCATTATTATCTTTTTAGCCTTCTGTAAGTATCCTTTCTGTATTCTTTAGTGTAGTTTAGTATAGCATTCTTTTATGTAACATAGTATCATAAAATAATAAATTACCCTTCTAAGAACACACAGTCAGATTCACCATTCCTGCCCTTATCTGGGAACCCCGCAAATACAAGACCCAGCAGCAGAATTCTCCATTATATACCAGTCCCCAGAATTGTAACCCCACACCACCCTTGCCACCAGCCTCTTCACACAGCATAATTTTACTTTTTGGAACATCCTACGAACGCAAAATGTTCAGCATGTGGAATTGTTTGTCTGTCACTCTACAACTCCCTGGTTTTCCTCCACAACAGAGCCACTCTCCCTGTGACTCACACAGAGATTTCTGAGGGTCAAAGCTGCTCACGAGTGACTGCAGCTCCAACTTAAGAGTAAAAATATTTAAAATCTACATCGGCAAAAGCAACGTTTGCTGAAGCAAAGTGATAATTTTTTTAGAAATATAAACATTGCCAGTCTTGAGCAGACCTCCAGCTGTTAGTCCAGCTCACATCTGCAATGCAGACACGAAAGACAGATGGTAAACATTTCATCCAGAATAAAGTAAAAACCCCTTCCACCTGACTCATAGCAAAGCTGTAGGATTAATCAGCTGGCAGGAGTAAATTGGCAATGCTGGCAGATCAAGTCTGTACTTCCAACACACTACTTGCTACTGCAAGGCAAAAAATTATATTTATTAGTGGAAGAAAGATGTCCAGCAAGGTTGAGAAGCAGTAAGGTGAGAGGAGTCAAAAGGCTAAATAGAAATAATTTAGCAAAATAGTAATAATCTGTCCAAATAGTAAAGTTAAAAGACTAATTTTTTACTCAATAATAATACTCAATATTTAATACCTAATGCTTAAGGCATTTACATGGAGGAGTGAAGAAAATCTGCATTACATCTGATTCTCCATCAGTCACCACTCCCCATGTCCAGATCAATGGGGCAATTCCACAAATGCTTTAAACCCGTCTGATCCCCCAGCTCAGCTCCTCCTGCAGGTTTCCAACCTCCTCCCTTGGTGAATTCCACCAGGAGCAGAACCTGCCTGGACAGTAATTCACCCTGCCATGCTCACAGCAGCACAGAGAACAACCAAAGCCCTGAGAAGAGCAGCACAGGAGGAGGGCAGGGCAGCCTCTCCAGACACAAACTGGTTTAAGATGAGTTAAAAACACAGCCTGCACTTCCTTGGTTCTCATCTGAAGATTGAGAACCACGTCAAAACAAACACCTCTCTGCACAGAGACAGACTTCTGCCAGGAATATGGAATTCCTTCCAGCAGGATACACAAGCCCTTGAGACAGACAGAGAGGAAAAAAAAAAAAAAAAAAAACAACTGACTGATTTCACAGACATTTGCTTCACTGGGAGGTGGAAATCTAAACACATGAATGGTTATACCCTTGAGTCTGCCTACAGAGAATAACAGCGTTTAGAGATGCACGAGCTGGCTCTGGATTAGCTCAGGCACAGGGCAGGCAGGAGCACAGGACAAACCAGCTCAGAAATCAGAAATCCTACAAACACACACAGCCCTGGAGAGCCCAGCCCTGGCTGACCTGGCTGGCAGAGAGCTGCACTGATATATTTATATACATAAACCTATATATCCATAGCCAAGATCCTGTTCCCTGACATTTATCTGCAGTGCTGAGCAATGCAGCTGCACCTCTGCTCTGACCTGAGCAGCAGAAAGTGAAGCTGCAAGAGCTCTGATCCTCAAGGGAGCCTGGTTTCCAGCACAATTCCCAATCCATTTGCTCATTCTCTGCCTCCATTCAGACAAGAATACAAATAGAGACAGAAGGACAAAAAGCAGCAGCACATAACAACTACAGGGAAAGGAAATAAAGCAGAAATGCTAAGAGGACAGAGACTTACTACAAGGAGTAAAAGTGCAGTGGGAAAGGGAATGGAGAACATGCCTTTCAGCAGATAAAAAGGTCTTATCATTAGTCAATGACAGCCCAGCACAGCCTCCAGCAGATCTGGCTGAAACAATCACAACTCAAGTGGGAACTTCCCATCACCTTGCTTAACAAAGTGGAGAAAGGAAAAAACTAATAAACAGAGCAGGATGGTTTGGAGGAGTGTAAGGAGTGTCTGTCTCCACACTTGAACAACAACTTCTTCGCATACTCATTTATTTTTTTTAAAGAATGTGACTCCTCTCTTCTTTCACAACTTAGGTGGGGAAGAAACAAGCCAAACTAAACCTTTAGGCCCCACTCCCAAGCCTAATCACACAGAATTTTTTTAATTGGAGCTTTTCTGAGCTCTCAGCTTCCCTTTGGATTCACAACCCTCTCCCCTTCTGCTAACCCTCCACAGCAGGGCGAGATTCTGCTTTGGCCTCAACAACACCACATTCTTAAATGGAAGCAGCCCATGATACAAACTCAGATTTCTAAGCAATAAACCACCAAGGAAGGAGGGAAAAGGGCTTTACCTGCTGTTATTATAGAGCAAAAGTTCTATTGTCATTACATTTTAAGGGTTCCATATTGCTGGAGTTTTGTACCTCCTTGATGTTTCTTGTGGGCAGCTCCTCCAGGCACTGACTCTCCCTTGTCCTCACAGCAGCCAACTGACTCCAGTTCCCCTCAGCCAACCAATCCACTCTTTTATAACACTCTTCTGATTGGCTACAGGTGTGGCCTGTTAACATCAGGCCTGCTCCTGATCCTTAATAATTGGCTCAGCTGCAACTCCTTAATGGGGTAAGATTACATTCTACACTGCCTTTATTTACTTATGTTCTATGCCCCTACAATTCTCACTTTTCCTTTTAATTACAGAATTGCAGCATTTCTAGAAGGACATGTTCAAATAAATTAACATTGTGACACTTGCATATATTTCATTCAGAACTAATAGTTATACAGATGTTCAGACAACATATTATAGTACATGTATATATATTTCTAAATGTTAGCTCAGTTTTGCAGCTTCCTCAGTTTACAAAGTACTTATCTTCAAGATCTTTTATACTCATAGTTAGAAAACATTAATAGCTACAATTGATATATTTTACCAATAGTTTAGTATTCAAGTCCTGCTTCCCCAAATCCACAGGGTCATACAGTTTAGTATTTGAGTCCTTTACCCCAGTCACATCGGGGTCACCATTTGTGGCCATTACACTGCAAGAGTTCCATTGTCATTACATTGCAAGGGTTTCACATTGCTGGAGTTTTGTACCCCCTTGATGTTTCTTGTAGGCATCTCCTCCAGGCATTGACTCTCCCTTGTCCTCACAGCAGCCAACTGACTCCAGATCCTCTCAACCAACAAATCCACTCTTTTATAAGACTCTTCTTACTGGTTACAGCTGTGGCCTGTTAACATCAGACCTGCTCCTAATCCTTAATAATTGGCTCAGCTGCAACTCTTTAGGGTTAAGATTACTTTCTACACTACCTTTATTTACTTATGTTCTATCCCCCTACACTTTTCAAGGGGAGGATTACTGTAGTAACAGAGCCAGTGGGACAGAGACAATGCAGAGCCCCAACACAAGAACTGGCTAAAAAAGCTAAAAAAGGCAATGATGGAGGGATTGACATTTTTCAGTCACATTAACCAACTCAGTCTTGGAGACAACAGACCTGCATCAGGTGTGAGGCATTGAGAAATCAAAGAGGTCCTGAAAATCTCCCAGGGAAGGTGCAAACATCAGTGTAAGAGTTGGAGTAACAAAGGTGTCCTATCCCCACCCACCTGCCTGACCCTCTGCTGCCTCTGCTTTGACCAGAAAGTGAGAATGGACCTCAAAATTCTGTGCAAACCTTAACTGCATGCAGTGTCCAAACAGCTTTTATCTACTCTTTGTCCTAGGAAAACAATTCTACTTTAAGGGCTCACACAGCTACAGCTGAGTCTGAGTGTCTATTTGGGTTCTCCCATCATTCAGCACTCAGGTGAAGTTTATTATTTAGAAGATCTTCACTCCAGGGGGATGTTATATCCAATATCAAATCCTTAAAACACCTAAATTTCTAATGGTTGGTTCTCCATGAGAAGCCTGGTGATTTAGGGAGTGCTATTCCTAGGAAGGATGAAAAATAGGATTGTTGGCATTTCTTTGCTTTAATAAATATTCCAAGTAGAACCACGTGAAAAGTAATTTACTCCAATAAGAGTAAGCAATCAAAGTGCTTGAAATCTGCTTCGAACAGCCATACATAAAATTCCTATATTCAAATAATTCATCTTGCATTATTTATACAAGCATGGTTTTTTTCCACTGAGCAACTTTTACAGTCAAAGTAGGGGAGTTTCCCTAAAAGCTCAGTGAAATAGAAGATTTTAAGGAATCTGTACCACAAGGCAGCCAGGCACCAGCAAAAGGCTGTCCTGTCTGTTCTGTACAACCACAGATTTTCCCCCAGATCGCTCTGTATTCACACAGCTCCTCAACACCTCCTAATAAAAGTTCTCTCACAGCTCTGGACGTGATCAAAGCCCCTGAGCTCAGTGCTGCTGAGAGGCCGGTTCATGTCAGGTCATGCTGCAAGCCCAGGAAAACCAAATCATTTTAAATCAGGTCCTCGGTGCAGATCCTGCACTCTCCTCTCTATCCATCACATTTCCCCCCAAATGATGCAAATTTCTACATACAGCAAAGTAATATCTGTAAAAGACACATAAATTACTGTAGATATGCTAAATTTAGAGAAATTACCTTCCTTTTTAGTAATCAAACTGTAAGTTTGGAAACTTTTTTTCTGCTTTCACTTAAGGTAACATTACCTTGCAGAAAAAAAAATCCAAACAAACATTTCTTCACTTCTTCTATTTCACTTCCTACTTTTCTTCATTGTATGAACTTGGCATTGGTAACACCCGCTCACATTTTACAAAGGCAGAGAAGTACTGAGAATCTTTGGTTTAAATTAACATATTTGCTCCCCTTACAACAATAGAATTAGCCTCTCAAGTTCCAACAGTGCTTCAAAAAGAGTTCTTGAACTTAATCCTAACCATGACTTTGCAAGCTTCTGTTCCTGCATGTAGGGGTCATCCTTTCACCAAAAGAATCCTATTTACAATTCCTCATCCTTGGAAACTACAATTAACCTTACCTCAGTATTACCCTGCAGCTGCTCTTCACTTCTCTGAGAGAGAATTCTTTATTCCAGGCAGATCAACCACTGCAGCCTCCAAATGAAACAACTGACAGATTTTCCTATGGAGAGTCAAAGCTTCAGGGGGGTTTCAGCTTTTTTTAGTGTGCTTGGCTTTTTCAGGAGGCTGTTTCCCTGCTGGTTTCGCTAGAATGGCAAGGCCGTAGCAGCATCTCTACACACATTTCCCTTTCATTAAGTTTTAAATTATCCAATTATTCATCATTTTAATTAAGGGGTTTTTTTCTTCTGTTGTTCCTACAAGTGCAACACTGTTTTCCTGCACTGAGCAGAATCTTTGCTTATGTGAACTACAGACATAACCAGCCCAAAGATTGCACAATTTCACTGGATGAGAGCAGTCTCCCCTTGCCCTTGGAAAGTCCACAAGCCTCCACACTATGGAGAAGGAGCTGTGCCATTTTCCAACTCCATCATTAACACATTAAACAGGACTGGCTTCAAACAAGGCCCACTGGAGGCACAGCTGACATTTTCCTCAGCAATTAATATCTGGGGTCATTAACCACCTCTCTGAACATTCCCACCAACTTCCAGCTGTCACATCATCCTGTATCTGATCCGTCCAGCTGCTCATCAACTGCCTCTGAGAAACTCCTAAAATTCTCAGAGAAATTTATCATCTAACCCTGTGTTCATTAAATCTGCTCTTCCTTAAAACATTTTACAGAAAGTTGCTCTATCCTTAGAAAAATCTGTTCAGAATAGGCCTCATTCTGAGACAAGGCACAGGTACCACTCCATAATTATCACCAATCCAAAATAAGGACAAAGTAAAAATCTGCATCAATAGAACTAAATGTCAAGAATAAGAACTGAAACTGCTTAATTCTGCTTGGTCACTTGTTATTGAAAACTTTCCTGATGTTATTTTCATGCTGATGGATGTTTTAAATAAGGCACAATGCATGATAATATCCAAAAAGTTTTATCTTCCCCAGTTGTGCATTCACAGGATTTGCTGTAGTTCTGTTAGTTGGGAAAACCTGAAATACAATGTGGTATAAGAACTGCATCACATTATATTCTCAACTGAATTCATTGAATTAAAAATAATAAATGTTTCCTATTCAGAAAAGTCCTTTATTCAAAAGGAAGGTATGCAGACAATCAGGGGACATGCACAATTTCTAATGTAAAAGATGCCATCTTTAAAGAATGTAACTTCCAAAGGAGAAAAAAAATAAAATAAAGTTTTTCCCAAAACTTATGCACAACTTTGGAAAAATGTCATGGAAAGAGAGAGATAAGGCTTCTAACACCTGACCTCTCTCTTATTTTTCCTGAGTGTGCAGAGTACTGAAGACAATCCAGAAAAGAAGGAGAATTATGTGAGAGCAAGGCTGATAATTCAACATTAAACTCTTACAAAACACTTGAACATGTAACAAAGTATTACATGGGGGGTAACAATATTAAACTTGGTATCACAGACTTACAGATTTGTATTTATGAGAATTTTAAATACCATAAAAACAAAATATAACCAATTATTGTAACAGATTCCCCAGTAAAGGAAAAGTGAATGAAAGCTGAAATTTCACTGGTTTTTCGTAGAAATAATCAGCTTTTAAAATATTTTTAAATAGGGAAAAAATATGTATGAGGAACAGGGACCTGAGATGGATTTTTCATCCCTGCTCATTTTAAATTCAGGACTTTACTGTCTCCAAGATAAGGAATACTTCAAGCAGAACTGACTTCATTAGAAGATACAGTGCATGATATGGAGGTGATTACACTAATCACATCTCTTCCTTCCTGCAGGACACTGTCAACAAAAAACAAAAAAAAAAAAAAAGGCAAAGGATGGGATCTGGCTTCATTTCAAAAAGTCCTGTACAGCCACACAAACACCCTGAAGGTCATTTTGCAGTCCCAAAAAAGAACCAGGTTTCCAGAAAAGTCAATTCACACACTCCAAGCAGGAACTAAACTGCTTTTATCCAGCTGAATTCCAGACCCCTTGAACTCCAGCAGTGAACACCCCACAATCTACAGCACTACCTTCCATTAAGATAAGGAGCATATAGATTTAAGAGCTCCCACTAATTATAAATGTGCTGGAATGGGTCAGACAGGCCAGTGACATGGGGAGATTTATGCTCCATGGCAACACAATTCATGGAGCAGGAAAGGCACTGGAACTGCCTGGTACAATCCACTATTTTTTTAAAACTACCCATAAAACACAAAGAAATGTTTGGTCATAGAATGGTGATAGAATTTTAAGCAATATTTCTCCAAATAAAGGGATTACTTTCAGAGCTAGAGGTGATATAATCACAGAATCACAAAATGGTTTGGGTTGGAAGGGTCCTTAAAGTTCATTTCCACCCTCTGCCATGGGCAGGGACATTCCCACTAGCCCAGGTTGCTCAAAATCCCCTCCAACCTGGCCTTGAACACCTTTCCAGACAGAAAAATCCCAATCTAGTGGCAGCTGGTATTTCCATTACACATACACAGCAGTAGAATAAAAACTCCCCATCACGGTCGTTAATTTCCTAACCACCAATATTTTAAAGTTTCCTCTTTTACGTTTTCCTATGAACAAACCCAGTTTTCAAGGCAGTAAGTTTCTTTGATTTGGCTCACATCCCTGTCTTTAATAACTCCAGAGCATGCTGCCAGCCACCACAACGATGCATGAATGTTCCTGGGCTTTAGTGGGGTATTTGCAGCAGAATGAAAGAAAACCAAGCAGATAATTCAATAGTGACAAGTGTCATCACAGTTTCTCTTCATTGCACAGGCATGGAAAGTATCCAAAATCACCATTTGTCCCTGATCAAGGGATGTTCAGCCTTTAAGCCTGAGTTCTTTTTTGTTTTGTCCCCTGCATCCCACCAGGCAGTCAATAGGTGATTCTGCTGCCCTCACTAATCCATGGCATCCTATCACTCCCTCTGCTGCCACGTACAAAGCACTCTAAGCTTATCCCTCGTGGCTGTTTTGTTGTTGTTCACTTGGTTTTAACCACATGTTTACATCCCACTCCTTAAATTCCCCATTTGTCCTCGCTAATTCCTCTGTGCCATCCTATTTCTTCAAAAATAATTCTTATCACTGTGGCTCCAGCTTTCTGCTGTCTGAGAGCAGACTGACGGGGCTGTTTCTCATCCACTCTATTCCATTAATGCTCCACTTTGCAACCGAAAATCTAATTTATCAACATCAGCCTGTATTTTTTGATTTCTGTGTAGTACTTAGAACTAAACATGTTTTTTCCCCACCTATTCCATAAAGAAATCCATCATCCCAAGGACATGGGAGAGGTTTTTTTATCCCAGATATAATTGTGTTGTCCTCTTAGCTTTAATTTGCTGTCCAAGCCACCATGACTTGCAACACCTTCAGAACATAAATAACTTTTCAATAATGTTGTGCTTTACAAAGGCCCAGCATTGTATCTTATAAAAGATATGTTTAGATGCCTCAGATTTGTGTTAATCAACATCTGAAATAGGGAGAGGGTAAAAAAAAAAAAAAAAAAAAAAAAAACAATACCAAACCAAAGAACCAACCAGAAAAACAAAAAACCAAACCAAACCAAAACACAAATCCCAAGGAAAAAAACTTACTGACAAACCAAATTTGGATTTTTTTAGTGTTTATCAGTCAACTGTCATACACAAAGATGTGTTAATTCTACCAGCTAGAACTTCTATGGTCACTGTTCTAGAAATTTTGGGAATTTTCTTTTTTTAATTTAGCTGCTGATGCTTCTGGTGTGACCACAAGTGAAGACAAGACAGTTCAATAAATGAGTGTCAGCCTGGACTACATCTGCAACTGGTACCTGAAAGAATTTCTCAGATTGATCACTGAGACTTTAATTGGGCCCTGTGTCAACCCCTAATTTGAGCCACATCTACTCACAGCTTTTCTTTCACCTAGGTGAACCAAAAACACTACAAGAGCTTTGAATTAGTAAAACCAGAATTTATTAGAACACAGCTTGCCCATTACAATAAAGAAAATTTAGGAAGAGAGAATCACAATGAAAGGGATTTATGAACAAATGTAATTTCCTTTCAGGGTTGAGCTCTTCCTTTGGCTTTGCTCTCAGCTCCAGCACTTTGGGGAGGTTTGCTGGGTAGCATCACATTTTGCCATGTCTTTGGCAGCCTCAGAAATTCCATTTCCACCCTGTTATAACATTGGCAGGGCACCTGTTTGGGTACCTATTCATGGCTCTTCAGAAGGCATCAGGTTATGGGAATGCTACAGGTTCCATTCTCACTTCTGTATCTCAATACAGAAAAAGAAACACAAAAAGAATTCAAACTATACAGAAAGAACTCAAACTACAGATAGCCCAACATTTATTATTTTCATTTACTTTGATGTCATTTCCCTCTCCTCTTAGGTTTCAAGGAAACCTAGTTACTGACAATAAATTAACTGATCTCAGGACTGAGCACATTACTGAAATGCAAAATGCCAGCCCTCACAATTTGATCATTTACCTGTTCCTCCCTTCTTTCCTTCCAAACAAACAAGAACCATGCAGCAGGATTGCTTTGAAGTTCTTACAATGGCAGTGAAAAAAGACAGATTAAATTTAAGTTTGATAGATGCAAAGTGATAAAAACCAGGAAGAACCAGGATCCTGCCTGCATACATAAAGATGGACTCTGAATTGGTTATTAAACCCAGGAATGCAATCTGTGAATTATAATAGCTTTCTGTAAATGCCAGCTTAACACTGAGCAGCAACAAAAATAAGGTGAGGAATTATTCTAAAAGGGAACAAGAACAAACCAGAAAACACCATTATGCCAATATAAATCCACATCATTAATATAATTTAGCCATCACTTTCCTGCAAAGAACATTGCAGAACAGAGGAATACAGTGGCAACAAGGGCACTCAAGGACTTCAAGGAAAAACTACAGAGATTAAAAAAGTCTTCACAGTGCAGAACAAAAGAATACCTAAAATCATAGAAACATTAAATATCCTGAGCTGGGAGGGACACACAAGGATCATCAAAGTCCAAATGCTGGTGTAGCACAGGTCAATCCCAACAATCCCACCCTGGGCATCCCTGGAGTGTCGTCCAAACTCTCCTGGAGCTTTGGCAGCCTTGGGGCTGTGCCCATTCCCTGGGGAGCCTGGGCAGTGCCCAGCACCCTCTGGGGGAAGAACCTTTTCCTAAACAATAACAATAATAATAATAATAATCTTCTTCTTTTGTGTAATGGATAAAATTATGCAATGTTTTGCTTTAGTCTTTCCCAATGGGAAGAAAAATAATAAAACCCTTTTGGCGTTATCCAGAAAGGTTTGGGAACTCCCTGTCATAGTGCACTACAGATGTGAGAAATTTACACATCAGCTCATAAAATGCTTTAATTCATTCATGAAAAGGAAGAGAAAGGGGAAAAACTGACAGAACAAAAACCCCTAACAGACTGCCCTGAAGGTGCTGAGCTGCAGGCTGCCTGAGGCTTGAGAGAGGGCCAGGACACCAATCAGGGAGTGCTTTCCTACACTTTTACTCAGAGGCATCAACCACTTCATCCCCTCATTAAACAGAGTGTAAAGCTGTTGTCACCCCAGCCTGCTGCCTGCTCTGGGATGGAGAGCAAGACAAATCACTTGGAGACAATCTCCAGCAGATAAGGAAACCTCCAGGGTACAAAGGATTGGGCCAGCTCTTAGGAGTGAGACAAATCTACTCGTTTTCCACTTCCCCTGTGATAAAGCAAGCAGGGCACGTGGTGCCAGGCTCTAAGAGCAGGAATGGCTTTGCCCTGACAGGGAGGATCAGGAACCAAGGAATTCGGTGGATCTGAGGGGAAACACAGAGATGACAGCTCCAGTTTGCCTTTCGAGCATCAGCAGCTTCATTTACTAAAAGAGGCACACGGAGGAACCATTCAGCTTCACATAGAGGCACTCATGAAAATTACTTTTTATCATAGACCCACGATGTTCCTGGAAGTGAGGAATCACCACTGAGAAGGGCAGGCATGGAAAAAACCTCAAGGGTTGAACTGGTGGTGACATTTCCTTCACTATCTACACGGCAGTGGCACAGTGGTTCTGCTGTCAGTGTTCTCACATCCTGACAAGAGGGAGGCTCAGACCGCTCTCCATGGGCTGCTGGTGCCAAAAGGAATAGAAAACACAGCAAAAAACCAGATTCTAAACACTATATATGATCTATTTATCAGGCAGAAAGAGAAGCCTTTTTTGTCTTCTAACACAGAATCAATAAGGCTGGAGAAGACCCCCAAGATCAGCAAGTCCAACCTCTGAGTATCACCATTCCCACTTATTTTTATCTCCACTATTAATGAAGGGATGGGACCACCACTGGGCTAAGAATGATTTATTGCTCAGATAAACATCAGCCCCAGAGGCTGTGAGATTTTAGAGGAGCAAACAGTTTGCCACAGCTCAAAGTAGCCACAAGTTCTTCATTACAAGGCAATATAGAACTTTCTAACCCAATGGACAGCAGCTACAGGGTTTATTTTGCTTTTCTGATCTATCACTTTTACTCACTCCTAATGCACTGTGGATATTTTATCCAATGAGCTGCTATCTCACATGCACAGATGAAATATATGTTATATATATTGTAACTTCTAAGATCTCAGCTTACTCTATACAACCACACCCCTACATTATAAACCCTTCTCTATCTTATCAATACAGTTTCTCACTTATTTAAGGCATATTCTTACTTACAACTATAGAAACATAAGTTTATAATTTTTCTACTTAATGTCTGTGTCTTTTATTTTTACATCAATCAAAGCTTCTCCCAAGGCTGCAGATCAAACCCTCCTGTGCCTGTGGAAGTTTCTATCTTTCCATTTCCCACACCCACTAAACCACATTAAGCACCACATATATTCATTTTTTTGAACACTTCCAGGGATGGTGACCCCACCACCACCCTGGGCAGCCCCTCCAATGCTTGGCCACTCTTTCAGTGAAGGATTTTCTCCTGCTATCCAACCTGAACCTCCCCTGGTGTAACTTGAGGCTGTTTCCCACTGTCCCCTTCTCTGCCCTTGTAAAAACCACCTTTAAGTCCCTTTCAGTTTGATCAGCTCCTTACTGTCATTTTAATTTCACAGGAAAATAAAAAATCACATTAAATCAAGCATTCCCAATTTTTTTCTGCACCTTTTCACTTCCCCAGCCCCTCAACAGTTCCCACATTCCCAAAAGCAGAAATACACATTTAAATCCCCTACACTACTTTTAATCAATGATGATCTTGCACAATTACTTAATTGTAAGATAGAAGCTAATGAGGAAATTCAAAGGAAAGTGAACTCATTTCAAGAAATAGAATTCCATTTAACAGCACTTAATTACTTCCTCAGATCACAGAAAGGAAATCAAACATTCCTACCAGCAATTATTTTTTTTAGTATAATCAGAGCAAACTCAACTGAAACCAGATATTAATAAGAAAATACTTGCCTTCTGAAACTTTAATTCCAAACATATAAAATACACTATAATCAAAAATATATCAATAAAATATAACTATTCTATTTCTACCATCACAAAAACCCATCCCTAAACTCTCACAGTGGGTAAAAAATTAATTATGTAGGAGGTCATAGTATGAAACCCCAGGTACTGAACTTCCATTACTTTGATTTTCCTTGTTAGATAGAAATTTGGGACCATCACCACAGGCCTGGCCTCATGAGGAAACTTTTGAGCAAGGATTGGTAATAAATGACAAAATTTGGGAAGAAAAATCTAGTTCTACACAATTCCACCAGTCTATTGCAAGTAAGCAAAGTGAATTAAAATAATACCTGAGGTAATCTTGCAACAAAATGTTTCACAACAATGAGCACATTTAATCAAATCCATAAATGAATCTCACCTATTAATATATGCCAAATCCAAGCCATGTCATACAGTCCATAACTGAATTACACAAAATGCTAATCCCAGAATTTCACTGTTATCTTGCCTACTTCTTGTGGCAAAATTTGTTTGCACAAACACAGGTTTGAAGACTACAACTAAATGGGGTCATTTAAATTAAGGTAGTGTTTGCTAAAAATTGCAATCCTGGAAATCAGATTTATGGGTCAGAGGCTTTTGCCAGGAATATCACAGCAATATGTGTGTGCATTATTTTTAACTAAGACAACACAGCTTATTATTTTCCTTACAAAAATCACAATGAAAATTAAAATTTATAAAGGGCTGAATTTTTTATTTCGATTGCCACTGAGCTATCACGCTCAAAGCCTACATTCAAGTAGACCAAATAATGCCATTATTGTAAATATTTCTGGTTATCAGACACATTGGCAGCACTTATTTGGCATCATTTATGCCACGTCCTGGGCCTTTTGTTTGGAACCATCTCAAGACAAAGGCAGCACTCTGAGGATGGGATAACCCAAAGGGAGCAGATCTTCAGCATTCATCTTCACTCACATCTGCACCTCCTACACAACTCTCTTCAGATGGGGAGCCACAAACTTGTCTCTCCCCATTAATATTTTTGATGCTCTGCACTCCCTCTCAAAACATGGTATTCACGAGAAGAAAGCATGAAATCAGAAGAGATTATTTTGTGGAATTAATTTTGGTCCTGCCATCAGTGAGACAAGTGGATAAGAGGAGGGGAAAAATGATGATTTCTTAAATGTTCTTGATACAATCAGTGTTCTAATCACCACTGCTGTTCCTTACTCTTATTCAGAGTTATCCATCCATCATCCACTGTTCCATTCTCTCAGAATGCCTCAAGATAATATTTCATTTTACCAGCCAGAGGAATGCAAAGTAGCTCAGTTATCCTGGGCAGATAGAAGCCAGACCCGGTGTGGACCCAGCCGCTCTGAGTTCCATTAAAATAAACTTAATTAATTTAAATGTAACATTTTCAGGAGCAGCTTTGTACACAGTTGACCTTGCTCCCTGAAACAATCTTCTGCACTGTCCTGTCTGAATCACAGATATTGTCTCCTTTGTCACTTCGCTGCACTGTGGCTGTGATTTTTCCTTTTCATATCCTGTCCTTATCAGCTGCAAAACTACAAACACATCTAATAAATTACACTGTCTCAACGGTATAATTTTGTACTGTTGTTGTAAACTGCAGCTTCAAATTACAGCTGAAAACGTATGGAAATCCACACTTATATACTAAATATTTAATTTGCCTTCTTGGAAGATAATTTAAATATATTTATATGGCTGAAAAATTGTTGTTGATTTAGGAATTTTGAATTTTTTTCTTTATTCTTACTATCCCCAAATGCAAAATAAACATATAAAGAAGTACAGGTACTTTTAAGTGAAGTAGGAAATTAGAGTTATTCCTTCTACTTAAAAGGAACAGAAAAGCATTTATAGTTCTTCGTGAAATTAAAAAGAACCATTTGGCAAGTTACTCTAAATTCCCATATCCATCACAAAAGAACGTAATATATGGATAAATATTATTAGGAACACCAAAGTGTAGAAGCCAGTTTTCTAACATAGGAGACAATTCAACTTTCACGGTTAAACAGGAATAAAGCCTAACTTGTATATCAGCATTTATACACCTTCTACCTCCTTCTCTCAAGTGATAATTGCTGAAGTGTTTAAATAAATTGCACATAACTGGTTTGAAATAATATATATATTATATGAATATATACATATTCATGCATAATCCTGCATTTTGCATGCAAAATCAGAAACTCCCTACGACTGCTGGATGAGGAAATTCCAAAGCCATTTCAGTTCTGTTCCAAAGTCTATTTCAATCCATAGTTTGGGACGTTCCAGGCATTACCTGCCTTTCCCAGTGCCCACTCCCAACATTCCAGCCCCACAGGATTCCCAGCCAGGACTGAGAGTGCCCAGCCCATGTCCAACCTCACCTCAAGGATCCCTCAGAGTTTTCCCCTCCCACAGTCCAGGGCTGAAATGGGATTTGTCCCAGGGCTGTTTTTTAATGCAGCTCAGAGGCAGCCCAGCACTGCACGCTGCTGATCCCACAGCAGGCTGCAGCATCCAGCCTGAATCCCAAAATCTGAATCATGGCTCCTGCTTACAAGAACCTGATGAGTTTTTCATGCATTTATTTGCCTGCAAGTTACCATTTCCTATTATGCAACATTAGGCATGAGTGGTTAATTAGTTTTTCCCATATGCCAGCACATACGTAAATTCCAATTATTAGCAGTGTTAGCTTACACAAATTACCTTTAAATCCAATATTTGCATATCTTCTGGTCTGCACAGCCTCCTCCAGAAAACAGCATTTATGTTGTGGAAGGTTTTATTAGTTCTTTGAAGAGATCTGTGTTTCCTGATATTTAACCGAGTATTTAAATTGTCATTTGCGTCACCAAGGTCTCCTTCAGCTGAAACACTTCCCAGTGTGAGCCAGGCTCACACACAGTAACTGAAGGGCTCAATAATTCTGTTTCAAATGTAACATTACTCCTGCTCAGTGCACCACTAAAACTCATGAACCTGAGAGAGTGCTGGATGGAACTTCCAGATAAGGCTGAATGACATTTTCAATTTCATTAAAACAAAAAAAAAAGAAAAAAAGGCAGAGCTTTCTCCCACTCAAATCACTGAAATCTCCATTTACTGAACTCCCATTCTTTCCTCCTTTATCAGGAAAATAAGGAAATATATTTGATTAATGACTCCACCACCATTCACAGTGAAATTATCTGGGCACAGAATACACATTTATTTTTCCTACCAGTGCCACACTTTGATTTTTAAAGCAGCAATTTTTCCTGTAACCTAGGTAGAAACTCCACAGGTAATTAAGGCAGTTGGTACACGATAAAATACTCAACTAGATTATAAGCAAAATACAGAGCCAGGTTCTCAAATGAATATTTACTTTGGAAGGTAAAATGGGAAGGGAAAAGTTAAAATACACCAGCAATTCTCAAAAAACTAAAAAAGCAAAGTTCCCATTGACAGCCACATTATGATCAAGATTTTTCATGAAAGATGTTGAGGGAGAAAAAAAAAGAAAAGCTAAATTTCACAAAATAATAAGCAGAACAAATCAAGGTAAAATATATATACTTCATTTAGGACTCTGGTATTATTAAGCACTTCAGCTTTGCTTCATGCTGTGTAACTCCCACAGAAACTTCCAAGTCATTTTCTTGTACTGCAGAAAAATGCATTAATTTGTCCCTTTTTATTTTTTTTCTGAGGTTGCTTTTGTTTGGTTTGGGGGTTTTTGCAGGGGCTGTTATTGGGTTTTATTGTTTTTCTTGTTGGTCTGGGGGTTTTGGGGGGTTAATTTTGGTTTGGGTTTTTTGGTTTATTTTCCAAGTTGTTGGGTTTTTTGGTTTGGTTTTTGTTTTTGCTCCTGTTGTTTTCCTTTACCATGTATGGAAACCTAACACTTGGGTATTAAGGACACATCTGAACAAGGTTTTGGACAGAAAGAGTTTCGGTATCTGCCATGAATACACAGATGTTTACTCATGCCAAAATGTGAAAATGGCATTCCCTCTGTAACACAAAAGGAGCAATCATCTGAAGAAGGGACCACACAGAAATCAACCTTGTACCCAAGGAAACAGAACAGCAAAGCGCCTCATTTTTCACACCACATCACACAAGCAGCTACAAATTGTAAAGGAAGTATGCTAAAAGGACTACTTTCCACTAAAAGAGAAAGAATATGATTTTACAAGCCCAATATTATGTTTTCATTCATAAAATCTGGGAACAGGGCCAGACCTGACTGCATACATTCCATTTGACCTTTCAGGAACATTTATTTCAGTGCAGAACCTCCACACCAATACACAGCTTTTAATTCCACCACTAATGCCAGTCACAGATAGCACCTCCCAGTGAAGCTGGAGTTATTTATAAAATCCTTCAGGGATCATAAATCCCATAAATTATCTATCCCACAGATCACACCAGCGAGCCTGGCTGTCTGCAGGAAGTGACAGTTCTGGATGCCAGTGATGCAATTCACTAAATTGTGTTGATTAACAGGAAATCTTGCAATCATGGTGGTGACTGCTCCAAGGAAGCAGCTCCACTTTTTGATGACTCTTCAGCTCAAAGGTGCCCAAATTTCTCAGCCAAAAGAACATTAGCTTAGCCTGCTAATACAAGGTGGCTCCAACCTACTCGTGGATGGAAGTCATGGCAGCCAGAAATTAAATAAATTGTGGTGATTGCAGAGTTTACAACTCTGCAGTGCCCACGTGGAAAGATGCAGCCCAGGATTCCTCATCCTAGCCAAGGCCAGAAGCTTGCAGGGTGTGACGGTGTTCACAGCGGTTTTCAGATGAGGGAAGAGACAAGGATGTTGAGTCCATGTTACAGAAGGCTAGATTTATTATTTTATGATATATATATATATTACATTAAAACTACACTAAGAGAATAGAAGAAAAAATTCTCATCAGAAGGCTGGCTAAGAATAGAAAAGAATGAATCAACAAAGGCTTGTGGCTCGGACAGAGAGAGAGAGAGCCAGCTCTGCCATGACTGGCCATTAATTCCAAATATCCACATGAGCCCAATCACAGATGCACCTGTTGCATCCCACAGCAGCAGATAATCAATGTTTACATTTTGTTTCTGAGGCCTCTCAGCTTCTCAGGAGAAAAATTCCTAAAGAAGAATTTTTAATGAAAAGATGTCTTTGACAGCAGGGAGCTGTTCATATCAGAACAACCCCTACAGCCCACACTCACCTTCTCTTCTCCTCAGGAACCTTTTAAGAGCCAGCCCTACCACAGATAATCTTCTTTCTGGGGTGTGTTACACTGGAGTAGAAGACACTGAATTTTCTTTCAAATCCTCTCCTCAGCCTTAATTTTTAATAATAATTTCAAGATGCCACCTCATCTGTGCCATCCTCTTTCTTTGCAACAGACAAACAGCATTTCCAGCTTGTCAAAGGGCAGAATAAATAAATTTGGTTCGTGAGACATTAGATGCTATGATTTCAGCTATACAGGTACTGTGTTATGCAAGAAAGGAGAGCATAAATTTTTATTTAGAATAAAAATTTGGTGTACTCAAAGAGGACTTGGTTGCTGAAGTGACTGGCAGCTCATTAATTAAAAAAATAAAGGAGAACTCTATTATCATTGCTTTTCATTATACATCAGATTTTTTAAAGAACCAGCACTATTCCACAGAAAAAGTGGAGGCTGTGCCTCTGACCCAGGTGCAGCACCCTACATTTGGCATTGCTGAATTCATGAGTTTTTCAATGCCCAAGTTATTTACAGTAACTGAAACAATTCACACAATTTATTATTTGTTTGAGTCGTGCGATCTCAGCAGATTCATTAAAAACCTTGCCAAAATAAATTTCAAAAACTACTTGAACATTATATGAATTTCAAAGCCAAACTAGATTCTAATTGGATTCTTTTCAGACTTTTTATCATGAACCTATGAAAAACCTGATACTCGAGGTTCATACATTCTCATTCTTCAGATTACTTGAAATAACTTTAGTTTTCTTTTTAAGCTATACTTACGGGTACTGCAGTCAATCCAGCACATTTAAGTTACAATTATGACCCTGAGTGCTGCAGATTGAGATAGGATTCACAAGGAGCTTGGCAATTCAGGAGTGTCAGACACGAGAGGATCTCACAAGAGCAGAGATTTCTGTCTGCCCTTACAGACCATGATACAGGCTCCAAACCTGCTTTATTGAAAGCAGCTGTAATTTTCTCTATTGCCTTCAATTGCTAAAAGATTTGACTTCCTATTATATGAGATTGATGATGACTTCGTGGTGCTTAAAAGCACCAAAAATTCTCAAATGTGATTTAGCCCCCAGTCTTTTTGAAAGGCAGCTATTTTTTTTCCAGTTTCCCATTTCCTTTTTATTATAGGCACACATTATTGCTTTATTAACAACCTCTGGAGAATACTTCTCAATTTGGTGCAGCAGATATCTTGTCCCAATTCTTTCTTCTCTAAGTAGTTTTCACAAACTTTTCTACAACTACCTTTTCCCATCAACACAGCATTTCAAAGACATTTTGCTTTCTCTTGACACTTTCTGATGATCATAATTGCATTTTTGCTGGTCAAACATACAGTGAGGCCCGGTGCATTTAAATGTTTGGAAATAAAATTAATGATAAAAAAAAAATGGGAAGGCGAATTTGGATTCCTTTTGGTTCCCTTTATAATATCAAGCCAATGAAGTGTAACAGACTTAGCAGAACTGAACTTTATCCTCAGTCAGAAATAAAACCACTGGCCATAAAGCCAACATCCGACCTGGCCTGCTTATTCTCTTCAGCCAAATTTTCCTATTTTCCTATTTTTCTATTATACCACAAACTCTGAAGCACAGAGACAATTCGTGAGCAGAATCCCTAAAGCCAAAAGGGATGGGACAGTGCTAAGTGACCCAGGATGGGATGATTATTCCAAGTATTTGCACTAAAAAAAATTTGACTCCTATTTTTCAGACTTTTCTCTGTAATCTCTTCTGTTATTTAAATGCCTCATTGCATACACAACAAAAACCCAGAGGGAAAAGAAAAAAGGAATTTCCATAGCAACTATTCCAAGGAACACAATTCAGTCATTTGTACCATAAAATTTTATGGACTTTGACCAAGGCTTTTCTTTATCTATTTTTTTTAGAAAACTGGCTTAATCTATGTTCAAATGGAAATATTAATATCAGGCAGGAAGAATTTCATAGGAACTTATTATTAAAAACTAAACTTCACCAGATGAATGATCCCTAGAGGAACTGTATTCTAAAGACATTACAAGCAAGAATTTGTTTTAATATTTGAAACATCTACAGCGAGATCACATAAAAATAGAATTTACATAGATTTTTAAATCAAAAAATTATTTTCCAGAGCAAAAAGATGCAGAATCAAAGAATAGTTGAGTGCAATGGGGTTTTTTAATTTCTTTTTCCATTTAGATTTTTTTTAAGGTTCGGAGTAGATTAATTTTATAAAATCTTTGGGGATTTGCACATTTTGCTCTCTCATGACAAGATATTACTATGAGTGCACTGTGTAGGGTATAATCACTCTTTTGGATGAACAAGTACAAACTATCAGCTCCAAACATTTCAGAAGAGATTTTGATTCTATTGTGCAAATCTTTACTATAATCTTAGTCTCAAAATATGGAATATTTAATCTTGTAACATCAGAGATGACAAGATGCATGATATTCCAGAATAAACCCATTTAAGTGAGATTATTTACTTAAGATACACCTGGCTATATTCCTGCTTATTACAAAATATATTGGTATTGCTTTTCTTGACAGGAAAAAGGGAAAATTTTCTCTCTTCTCAAGAGAAAATTCCTATCCAACAGTGCAAAATCTCATTGCCTCTTCCTACCAGGGAACTCCCCCATATAGAAACAAAGGCTCATTCCCAGAATAATTTTCCTTACACAAGAAAATTCAGGCTAAATTGGTAACCCAGGGTGGAGATGAGAACCAGAAGAATGCAGACACTTCACAAGCAATTTTTTTGTTTGCCTGTTTTTACACAACCTACTTCTCCTCCTGTTGAAGCCAACAGAATCGTGTCAAAAACTTAATTATTCCTGGGTAAATTCATTCTTTGCTGCAATACTGAACTTTGCCGAAGCAGCCCACAGTAAAGTATTTATCAGTATTTATCCTGTATTTATCAGTGTTTTTATCTGTTACCAACAGAGCTCCAAATTAGCCCCACTCAGAGCAGAATGCCGCATGAAATAGTGGCTGGAAACAGAACAGACACTATCTTAAGCCCATTTTCTCATTATTCTGTAAGATTTCAGATGATAGATCTGAAAAAATAATAATTAAGGATATGTAAACAATGTGACTGAAGCTACCTCCAATTCCATAACAGCCAGACTAAGAAATTCTTGGGTTTAAGGCACTAAAGGTTATTGATGGATGAGGTTTTTTTATTAAATTCATTAATAGATAATGGCACTCAAATGCAGAGACTTCAAAGCAGCCAATGTTTCAGCAACATCTGAGAAACAGTTAATGGCAAAAGGAAAATCTTCAATCAAAAGCAAGACAAAGAGTGTTTGTATAACTGAATGGCCACAGAATCTGTTAAGTGATTAAAAGCACACGGAAAAGTCTGTTTACTGGTACAGAAATAATCCTCACAGGTACTGGGTAGGACAGACAGGTGGCAAAGAGCTCAACCTTTGATTTAGGTCAGCTCATCCTTATGAAAGCTCACACACATTTAAAGGGGATGTGTTAAAAACAACAGAAAATTCATTGTAAGCTTCAAGAGAAAAGGTGTGGTGGAAAGGGGAAAAGGAGGGTGCAATATGTTCATCTAAGATGGATCACAAAGTCATTGAAAAATCAAAATTACTGACTGAAGGGAGTACAGAAGCTTTAGAAAAAGCAGAGAGAAAATCAGGGCATTGAGAAGAGGATTCTCCAAGGTGTCCCTCTGCTTCTTCAACCCCTGACTAAAGAATTAAATATCACAGAAGCAGGAAAACCAAATATATCCCAATTTATTGAAGTCAAAAGGCCTTTACCTGTAAATTATTCACACTGAAAGGTCTATAAATAATGGTGACATCAAGAAAAAAAAGGAACATCAGAATGTGAAAAGCCTAAGTAGAGAAAACACAACTCAGGTTCTTTTTAATCATATAACCTCTCAAAAATTATCAATTACAGGAAGGTGTTAATACCCATCAAAACTGAACAAAATTCTACTCACTAGAACTTCCAAATCCTCCCAATACCTGGAGCAGCAGCAGCACCACTGAGGTCTCCACTAAAACCAAACCTCAAAGCAGGAAAGGCCAAAAAGCTCATTTAATTATGCAAAACATCCAATTTTAATCAAGCAGTCAGTTGATTACTCTAGGGAGAGAGGTCACTTAAAAATAACACAAAACAGGAATAAACATTGACTCCTGAAAGGAGTGGGGAGGAAAGGCAGGACCAAAGAAAAATCTGCCTAAAAATGGGCTTTTCTCCAGCTTCCAAAACTTCTCCAGGGGTAACTGAAATATGGCTGGTTTTGTCATTTTCACTCAGACATCTACACACAAAAAAACCAAAAATCTGCCCATGGGCAAGTGGCAGCTGCAAGAGCATTTGCTCCACCTTCCTCATTTTTGCACAACACAGCTCTGGAGTGAAACCTGGCTTTACATTCCTCAGACGCTATTTCAAAATAATATAAAATAATATTTAAGATCATCTTGGTAATTTATTTCTGTTAGTAAGTTACTAATATGATCTCAAATTGAGCCTCAAAAATCAGAATCAGTGAGACAGGATGTGTCACTCAGTGTCCTTGACACCTGTTCTATAAAATGAATTATTAAACCTGCCCAGATCTGTTCCACTGCGGCAAATTAACCAGATCCTGTTAATTTGAAGAAAAAATCACATCAGAGATCAACAGCAGTGTTTGTTCTCTTATAGCACTTATGGGTTTTAATCTCATCAGGTTTAGAACTTCTGATCAATACAATGAACTTCAGCTCACCAACATGAAAATTAATGAGCAAAAATGATTTAAATTGCAAGGCTCATCAATTCATAATGAAGCTGAAGAGAAAACCTCTTTATGATTTCCTTTTTGCAAGCTTTTGGAAATCTTATGGAGCAACACTTTTCAAAATCATGTTTTATTGTTTGGTTGGTTTTTTAATAAGTAATAGATGAAATTTTAAGCCAATTCTCAGTTTATTTATTACAGAGAGAGGCAGGGTAAAAATGTCCTTTATTCTCCGCAGGAGCTCTCGAGGTCAGAACTCCATCTGCATTTTTTAGTGCTATGCATATACTCTAAATCACAGTTGGATTTATGTTCCAGTTTTAGAATTTATATCACATCTATGCCATGTCTAATTCAACACCTTCATTCAAGGTTCAGGCTCTAAATGATATTTGAAAATCCTGGAAAGTTCTGTTTCTTTTATTCATTTGAGCATTTAAAGAAAAAAAAAATCAGCATAATAACCAGAAATCTCCCATTTCTAAAATTGAATGGATATGATAATATACATTCATACCCAAAAAATAAATAAAATCATTTACAGCTACAGATAACATTTGTTACACAGATTTAAACAGTAAGAAAAAGAATGCATCCACCCTGCATATATATGGTCCTAAAATAATAACTATTTAAATGTCAATTTTCTCTACGGTAATTAAATTTTCCATCCAAAAGTTAAACATAAAAAAAAATCAAGTCTATCAAATAATATTATCCAGGACTCTTTAAATGCAAATTATTCTAAAAATTTAAAAATTAAGGAAAGGGATTTAAACAGCTCATAAGCAGGCAGACAAAGGGGAAGACAAAGGAAATGTAGACTATAATGTTATGTCAATCTGTCAAGTATTGACTTCTAATTTTAATTTTAATGTTAGTATTTTCCACAGATATGATGCTTACAATAAATTGTTTTTACAGTGATAGATGAAAAGTAATGTTTCAACCTGAATATTGTGGCCCTTTTATTCCCCTTTTATTAGGAATGTAAATGACAGATTGTATTTAAATGTAAATCAACTAGTTTTAGAGGTCACTGATCAAGAGGAATGATTTGCCTTTAGAAAAGTAACTGATGAGGAAAAAATGGAACAAACTTCAATTTATTTTTTTTTCTAATCACAATTCTTTAATATGAATGAGAAATGCAACAAGGAAACCACAAAAACTGAGACACAGGATGCCTTTCCTATGGTGATCTGCATTTAGAAACTGTGGAAAAAAACTCTTGGAAAGATCATTTGTGATTACAACAGACACACATTTAAAAACATTGTTTAAGGGGTAAGAATCCTGCATTGTCAAAAAAATAAGCCATAAAACCTGATGGGTCTTTTCCCCCTCTAATTCCTTCAATTTTGGGCCTTGTGAATCACACATTGCCCCACAGCAAAGCAGAGCAAGGAGTGTTTAAGACACAGCTCCACTGCCTAAAACATCAGCAAAAAAACCCCAGAGAAATGCTGATGGCCTTTCAAATTTAGGCTGTGGCTGCAAGCAGTGTGTGTTTATGTTACACAGATTTGCCTGTGCCCTTCTACACTACCTAATAATCAAAAATAAAAGCACAGAGGTATCAGTTACTTCCCTTTCCATACAAATGGGTTATCATGTTCCTTATCAAATACAGAACAAATAGTCTGTGTTTGGAAGAATATTACTAATCTAAACAAAGTGAAATTAAAAAGTTTTATCCACTGTGTGTTATCTGGAAATACAGGGTGAGAAAGAAAGATACAGTGAAATAATAATGACTCTATAACCACTCAGTGACAGGGCAAGGCTTCTTTATTATTCTTTAACTACCTAAGAGTATCTCTATTAAATGCAGCTTTGAGATTTTCAAGGAAAAGAATTATGTTTACAATTTATTTCTGTTCTGTCCAAAAATTATTCAGCAGTCTAGTGTCTATAGCTATTTTCAAACTTTATTTTTCTTTCAAAAAAAAAAACAACTTTACAACACTAAAATGTAGCTGTAAAGCAGTAACTTGAAGCCATTCTGGATTTAAACAAGCTTAAATGGAACAGAATTTCTTGGAAGAGGGAGCTGAGACAAAGATGAACAAAATATTCCAACTGGGCAGTTCAGCATCTTTGTCATGTACAATGCCTCCAGAGGAAAGGTGGGATAAATTATCTCCCTGCTGGCCTTTCAGTCCTTGGAAATTTGAGTTTAGCTCCTTGGGGTGACATTTGTGCTTTGCCTCCCGTGGATTGTGGTTGCTCTGCACGGGAATCACAAAAATCACAGAATTATTTAGGTTGGAAAGACTTCCACGATCATGGAGTCCAACCTGTGACCAGTCCCCAGCAAAGCCCTGAGTGCCACATCCAGGCCTTCCTTGCAAACCTCCACGGATGGGGATGTCAGCACTTCTCTGGGAAGTCCTTTCCAATGCTTAACAACTTTTCCATGAGGGAATTATTCCTGATGCCCAACCTGCCCCTCCCCTGGCCCAGCCTGAGGCCGTTCCCTCTCCTCCTGTCCCTGTTCCTGGGAGCAGAGCCCGACCCCCCGGCTGTCCCCCCAGAGCCACAAGGGCCCCCCTGATCCCCCTTTGCTCCAGGCTGAGCCCCTGCCCAGCTCCCTCAGCCTCTCCTGGGGCTCCAGCTCCTTCCCCATGTCCATTCCCTTCCCTGGACAGCTCCAGCCCCTCCAGGTCTCTCCTTCCATGAGGGACCAGAACTGGACACAGCACTCAAGGTATGGCCTCACCAATGCCCAGCACAGGGGGACAATCCCTGCCCTGGTCACTGATGTTTCAGAGCAAGGAGGGGACAGATTTTAACAGGAATAATTCAGTGAATTCCTAAAGCAGAATGTGGGGGAAGGAGAAAAGGACTGATCAATCCAACTCCCAACAGTAAGAGATTCAACAACTCCAGGGCTGAAGCAGAAAAACCCCTCTGGCCTAAAATGGTGGGGGTGGGGATGATGTCCTTCAGGCAGCTTTGTCAGTAGATTCAGATAGGGGGGAAGTCATTTTTTGGGATATGAAAACTGAGCTGGCCTTGAGGGACAAATGTGTCAGCACAGGCAGGTCCCACTGGGTAATAATTGACATAGACTCCATGTGTAAGATTTTCTTATAAAGAAACCCATACTTTAACAGAGAGTTGCAATACAGCTTGACCTTATTGGTCCTCCAATCAAACACCATCACCATTGGCTAATTAAGAAACTACTTGTTTGTTTTATCATTTGTGTGGTAAACAAATCTCCATAACACATTCTACATGTTCACAATACCAGGTGCAAGTTAAGGCAAGAATTGTTTCTCATCCTTTTCTCTGATCTTCTCCCATCCTTTCCCAGAATGATGGCTGGGAAAGTTGTCTGTTTCTCTCTGTGGGCAGAGAGCTGCTGCCACACAAATGTGGTTGGAAATGCAATTTCTGCCTCATGGAAAAATTCTCCAACCAACTTTCAGCCTAAGCACCTTCACTTCCTGGGACAGAGATTGTCAACTCAGCACTTCTTATTAAACAAACATATGATTTCTCAAAACCTCCATTTTCCTTATCTCCTAATTTAATAAAACATCTCAAAGCTACATTTCTATGTTGTAGAAATGACAAATGCCCTGTATTTTCCAAATATGTGCTGGAAAAGAGCATGGATTTCTGGAGCAGGTTGCACTCCAGAGCATCTGAACCCAGCAGCCATCAAGCATGGGTTGTTAACCATTATGTTGCCACAGTAACATAAACCACATGCCCAATATCCCATTTCTGAAAATCTGGAATAATCAGCACTAAAAGAGTGATAATTATTTTTTTCCTTAATACATGAAAGCCAATGTGCATCTAAAAACTTTATATTCTATAGAACTGCCAATCTTTTCAATAAACAGACCAACGGAGGAAAGAGAGATCTGTCAGAGGATAAATCACTTAAAGTGCCTGACAAAAAACCAAGGCTTTTCATTTTAATACTGATAATTACAGAAATTAAATAATGCTGGCAATGGTATGATGATAATTATACACACAGAAAAAAAGGAGCAGATTAGGCAATTTATTTAGAAAAGCTGTCTCATGAAAATACATACTTTAAATTTGTATATTTTTTAGACAGGAAATGGTGATATAGCTTTATAAAGATCACGTGATTATCATCCATTTCTCTTAGAGAACAGAATTTCTGACATCCAGATTTCTGATCTACACTCTCCAAGAGCATCACCTTCATATCCAGTCAAATAACAAAATTTAACACAACCAATTTTGGCTATAGCCCAAAACTTAATCCAAAGAAATAAAACCAAAAAACACATTGAAAGCCATTTCTTTTTCTTAGAGCAGACCCAGTTGGATGTGTTGCTCAGAAATCTAATTAGAGTTGCAACTGAAATTATTTTCTTTTATTCTAGTTGATAGTCCAAGTTTACTACACACTGGCATCCCATGATGAGCAGTAACATCATGGTAAAAACCTGTCTGCTCATCTTGTCCCCCATTTCCTCCATTCCCAGGACTTTTGCCATATGAGAAGATGCTCCAGGGCTGGTGGAGCCAGGCTGGGAGAGCTGGGGGTGCTCATCTGGAGAAGAAAAGGCTCCAGGGAGCTCCTTCCAGAGCCTAAAGGGGCTCCAGAAGAGCTGGAGAGGGACTGGGGACAAGGGATGGAGGGACAGGACACAGGGAATGGCTTCAAACTGGAAGAGGGAAGGTTTAGATTTTATTTTAGGAACAAATTTCTAAATGGGTCATGAGGCATTAGACCAGAGAGCCCAGAGAAGCTGTGGCTGCCCCTGGATCCCTGGAAGTGTCCAAGGCCAGGCTGGATGGGGCTTGGAGCAACCTGGGCTGGTGGGAAGTGTCCCTGTCCATGGCAGGAGGTGGAACTGGATGTTCTGCAAGGTCCTCTCCAACCCAAACCATTCCATGATTCCATGTCCTCTCCAACCCAAACCATTCCATGATTCCATGTCCATTCCAACCCAAATTCCATTCCATGATTCCATGACCCATCAACATTTCTTCCTTCACTGCAGTGCTGTGCTACTCCAACATCTCCGTTTCCTGCATCTAAGAAATGCTCCAAAAAACAGTGCTTTGCTGTTCTGTAGATGTGGGAGGCCTTCTGCTCCTGCCCCACTTCCCTGAACACCCCTTCACCCTAGAGGTACCCCAAAAGCTGCATGTCCTGAGCTGCTCCCATTGCTCACCTCAAGGACAGCAGCACGTGAACCACAAACGGTGCCTGAGCTGTGGCAATGAAACACAGGCACCAAACAGGTTAACTGCAAACTCCAGCCTCTGGTTTCTTATTTTATTCTGGTGTGAACAAATTAACAAACTGTTATTAGCCTCAGTCAGAACTGAACTGGAGGAGGAAGAGCTGGGAGGAAATTTCAGGTGCCACTGAACTGGAACTTATCTAATGAACTTGCTGGTTTGAATTCCTGGCTACATGAAGTGCTATTACTCTAAAGGCTTAGAGGGATCTATAATAACAATTAAGGGGTGGGAAAAAAACCAGCCTTTTTTTAAATTCCAAATTTAAAAAATTTAATACATCTGATGCAATTATTTCTTGTATGGAATAACAGGCCCAGGCTTTTCCTCTGTCAATCCCACAGTTCAAATTCACCACAAATTTGCCATTAAATCCATGGTTGGGCTCAGTGATCTCAGAGGTCTTGACCAACCTCAGCAGTTCAACAATTCCACAAAGGAAATCAAGAAATCACTGTCTCTAGAATGGTCTTTTTATTCCAGCTTTGCATTTGCAGGTCCCAGCTGAGATTTCTCAATCATTTAAGATTTCATGCCACATAAAGTTTGCTGTACAAACAGGAAATTCAGCATTTAGGCAAATCAGCAGTTCTTTTCAACCCAGTAATTATTTCTTTTATAAACAGAGAAGTTCACAACAATATTATGCAAATTGTCTCTCTAGTTTTTTGGTCATTTGCTTATTTTTTTTTGTAAATCATGAGCAAACTGTTGACTTTTAAAGTGTTTGAGAAAAGTTTTTAATAGCACAACTGCACCATGGAAGAGCTTGACTATACTTTTATTGCCCTATAAATGGAAAACTAACTCTTTTAAATTCGCTAATTCATATCATTATTCTAAAATATGATAATTTCTTAAAACACAAAATTTTTTTGTGTTTTAAGAAACACAAAAAATGCCTACAGAGGCATTTTCAGTCCTGCTTAACATTTGAATTCTTCTACCTTTGTTTAATCCCTGCAATGAGTCTAAATTCCATCATACAAAAATGTTCTACTTGAAATCTTTCCTGAAATTATACCGAGGGCATCCCAGCCTAAGGGAGGGGAGGGTTTAATATCAAATGTTAATGTAATATGTTCCACCTCATGATTTTCTGTGCCAATTTCCATGTATAATTTAGAGTTTCTTCAAAAGCATGCATGAGGGCAGAAATTAATAGATTTAATGATGATTGATATTTTTGTCCAGCTTTTGATTAACAATGAATGCAGCAATAAAAAACTGAAGTAAAATACTGAAATTATCAAATACTGTTTGAATACATCTCCATTCAAACTGTGATTTTATTGTGACGTCAGCCTTAATCCACACAGAAAGACTGTTTAGCCTTGCAGGTAACTTGTAGAAAACTCTTCAGTAAATTTTCACTGGTTCCAAAGTATCAATACAGAGCTTATTCAGCCAATATTTGCCTCCCAAAATCAACAGAACTATGTTCACTGCTACAAAAAAAAACAGAAGTGAGATATAAGAGTATCTGCACCCCTAAATCAAATGTGGAACAACTGCCCAAGACTTACATCAACATTCAGGTGACCAAAATAACCACTCCAAATAATGTTTAATTGCTTTACCTTTCTTTCACCAATACTAACAAGCACTGAGCAAATCCAATGCTTTAACTGCCTGCTACGAGCACAAAAATCTCCCTGATACAATCCATTATCCACCTGCCTGCAGAAAATCAGCTTAAATGTTCCTAAGACTTCTCAGAAGAAAGATTTTCATACTGTTCAAGCTGGCAGTCCATTACTTGAAATAAAATATTTTCCCCAAGCATTTCTGTTTCCTACAGAAGAAAGAATTAAAAAACAAAGAAGGAAAAAAAGAGGTAACGTGATGGAAATTGCAGTTACCACAAGGATAAAGGGAGCACAAAAATAGTTCAGCCACAAAATCTGATTATTTGGTAAATTGAGATTATTCATGAAAACCAACGCAATATAAAAAAAAACCTGAAGTAAAACAAAACAGAAAGAACAAAACTAACTCCTTCTGAAGGGAGTGGGAATAGTGTGGAAAGGAGAGAAAAAAGGTTTTAAAGGTCATATGGAAAGCAACGGAACTGCCGTGGTGCATTCAGTTTGGATACTCAGCTTTTAGAGCAGCTACCAAGAAACAAGAGGTACAGAAGGAAGCCATGTGGCCTCTAAACTTTCTATCTAGAGAATCACACTCCCAGTCAAAAATGAAATTATCTCTGTCCCGTTACACAGGTATTATTTTTGGATTTCCTCTTATGTTCTTCAATCCAACCTACACTTAAATCTTCCAAGATACTGCTCTTGTGACATTGTGACTCATCCTATACCTGGAGCAATGCTTTGCTTCCCCCTCCTCTTCTTGATGTTATCACCCTGCACCTCCCTGTCTGCACTCTGCTAACAGCAATCTTCTTCCAGCACATGCACTCAGAAAACTACTACAAAGGCACTTCAGCTTTTTGTAAAGTCAGTGCTTTCTCAAACTTCTCCCAAGAAGTAAATCACCTCTCTGCATCACTCTGCTCACCTTCACTTTTAAAGCTTTTCAAAACTTCACTCAGACACCCACTGGGCTGCAGTTTAATGAGCCTTCCCTGCTGCAGCACTGATGGTTTCAGCAGCATCCACCTGCTCCTCACCACCTCTTCCCATCCACATGCTCTGCTCCCAGTTCTGCTCACACAAGGACTTGTTCAGGTGCAGAACAAACTGAGTGAAACCAAGAAAAAAAAAAATATCCAGGTTTGGAGTAAGTATTTCTAAAATGAAAGTTAATTTAGGGCACATCAGCTGTGCACATATGACAGAGCACAGCTCAGGAGCTGGAACAAGATGAGAATCGTCAACAGGAGCTGCTTGACTTAGCCCTGGAGCTAAGGAATTACTCAAAATAAGCTTTCTGCAACAGGACATTGAGTTCAGCTCCAAACATCCCAAAAAGCAGCTGACCAAACTGTTAAACAGGTAACACTGCACCCTCTCAAGGGCTGGGCTTGACACCCATTGTATTCACAGGGATGCCCTGATGAAGGCAGGAATAAATCTGACTCCATGTTCTCTGAAGGCTAATTTATTACTTTATTATACTATATTATATTCAAGAATACTATACTAAACTATACTAAAGAATACAGAAAGGATACTTACAGAAGGCTAAAAAGATAATAATGAAAACTCCTGACTCTCTCCAGAGTCCTGACACAGCTTGGCCCTGATTGGCCAAAGAGTGAAAACAACTCCCAGCAGAATCCAATGGAACAATCACCTGTGGGTGAACAATCTCCAAACACATTCCACATGAGCACAACACAGGAGAAGCAAATGAGATAAGAATTGTTTTCCTTTTCTCTGAGGCTTCTCAGCTTCCCAGGAGAAGAATCCTGGGTGAAGGGATTTTTTCAGAGAATGTGAATGGCACAGACACCTTCAAGGAACCTCTTCCAAAAATCCTTTCCCTTATTGCTTCCTCTCAGCCTCCTCCCAGGGCTTGGCTTGGCTGCACCATGAAAGGAAACCCAGCAGTGGCTGGGATTGGGATGGGTTGGTATCACAAAGCTTTGCCTTGGTGACCAATTCTAACTCTGTGTTTGCACTCCATCTGCAAAAATCCAGCTTTCACCTGGAACAGAAGGGCTGAGTCTGGTTTTGCCAGGTGTTTGCACTGCACCTGGCACAAACAGAATGGGAATGCTCAGAATCAAAGACTCCGACCCAAAGGTACTGCAGTAAGTGACACCCCAGCCTCCCCTTCTCTCTCCAAGAGTCATAAACACCACTACAGAAACCATCACTACCCACATGACAACAGCAAGGTGAAGTTCTCTTGTTTTCCATCTCCCTCTTTTCTTGAAACAGAAAATCAGTCTGGAAGTGCTGATATAATGTTCATCAAATCCCAGGCTGGTTTGGGTTGGAAAGAACCCTAAAGATCATCCAGCTCCCCCCCCACCATGGGCAGGGACATCTTCCACTGTCCCAGGGTGCTCCAAGCCCCGTCCAACCTGGCCTTGGACACTTCCACAGATTCTCGGAGAAACCTGTTCCACGGCCTCCCCACCCTCACAGGGAAGAATTCCAGCCCAAAATCCCATCCATCCCTGCCCTGTGGCAGTGGGAGCCATTCCCTGGGTCCTGTCCCTCCATCCCTTGTCCCCAGTCCCTCTCCAGCTCTCCTGGAGCCCCTTCAGGCACTGGAAGGGAGCTGTGAGTTTTCCTTGGAGCCTTCTCTTCTCCAGCTGAGCTCCCCCAGCTCTCCCAGCCTGGCTCCAGAGCAGAAGGGCTCCAGCCTCAGAGCGTTTTCTCACATGGCAAAACTCCTGGGATGAGATGAAACAGAGGAATAAAAACCAGGGAGCTCCTGCACCATGACACAGAGAACACTGATGTGACATTTCCTCCTCTCTGAAAGTGTCTGGAAGTTTCAGTGCAATTTTTACAAACCACCTGTGTTCTGGAGCAGGTGGAAATGCTGTTTGGAGAGCATTTTTCTGCAAATGGGATTTGATTAGTACACGAACCTTCCATGTAATGTTCTTATAATGAGTAAATGAGTAGGTGATATAAACCTCTGGAAAAGCAAAGACTGTAATGAAAACCTTATTATCCTTTTTACAGTAAGGCTGAACAGGAACTGATGCTATGTTTAAAATGATCATGGTTTTATTCCCACCCCCAGGCAAACCTGCATAAACTCAATGAGCAGTGTGATTTCATTAAATATATGTATAATGAACAATTTTCTTGTCCTTTGAAAACAACTGATTTGAAGGAAGACTGAGGCATTATGACTGACAGCTGGGTTCTGCAGCCTTTTCAATCTGCACAGGATTTCCTATGACATACTGAAGGTGAAAGAATCACAAACGCAGAGAAAAGAGAGGAAAAACAGCCTTAATAAGCTGGGAGCACATGAATTTTAAACAGCTGAGAGGCTTTGTGGAGTTGGTGGGAAGTCTGCTACGCTGAAAAAGCTGTTCAAACATCCCCTCTGCTGAGCCTGGAAGAGGATGCTCAGGACACCCATGGACTTCAAAGAAACCTGGAGCTGTCATGGATTAGAAACTGCCCTGACCCCATCCATTTGTACCCAAAGCAGGCCAGCAGTTGTCTTGGGAAAGCACTCTAGGAAATGGCAGAGGGAAAATATTTGGATTTCAAGATACAAATCTCTGCTCTTGGGAAGGAGAGAGCAGCGGGGTGTGAGACAAATACACAGAAGTTACTCAGCTTACTTGGTTTAGTCCTAACTCCACAGAGGAAAGAAACCTGGCTGACCTCTAAAACTTAGAACAATCCCTACACCAGGAAAAAAAAATAGCATTTAAATGTGGAATTTTTCTATATCTCTTAAATAATGAGGTCTGAAGAACAGTGTTTGATCCTTTAAATATCCATCATTCTAGAACTGTACTTTTTCACCTATAACCACACATTTACAGGCTATCCAGATCCAGTGAGAGAGAGCCTGTGTCAGGAATTTCACTGGGAATCCTCAAAATTCACTCATCTGGAAAAGCAGCAGCCAGACCCATATGGTGAGATGACATAAATCTGAGATTCCTCTGGTTCTGCACTGCCACATCCTCTAAGTGGCCCTTTTTAAAATTAATATGGAAATTTTAAAGATTACCTGTTCTAAAAATAACTGAAATTTTAAATACAAAAAAAAAAATAAAATTCTAACTTATTGCATGAGGTTCAGTGCAGGGCATTTTAAAGCTTTTAAAGTATTTTTTTTCACTGGTGCTATGGTGTTATTCTTAGAAGGAAACTGATTTCACCACTAATGGATCTGAGAAGAATCTGAAGAAGCAATACAGAAGGGAATAGTACCAACACAGAGAAAAAAACATAGAGAGAGAGATATTTAACAGAAAATCCAAGACAAAATGGTACAGTAACTGCAGAGTTGTATTTTGAATTGTTTGCAACCTGTCCAAACAATTACCATCACTCTCTGCTCTGACCACAGAGGAAACCAACACATCTAATCTGGTTTTCAGTCTTCACAAAACCTCTCCACTCTGACTCTTACTGGAACTGAAAATCCCCCAAGTCAAGGAGAAAGACAGAAAATGCATTTTCTTCTTTACCAACATTAAAACTAGCAGTAACTTCTTGCATAAATACATAAAAAGCTGCATTCTGATGGGATTAATTAACAAGTGATTAGTATTTGCAGGCTAAAGGAAATATGAGAAGTAAATAGGTGACAATGAAATGCCAGTCCTTCAAAAAAAGCAATTTTCCTAACATCAGATTAATTTTTCCACAGGGGAACTTTTCATATACAGTTTTCATCTTGATAGTGAATCTTTGATCAGTGTCTCTGAAATAAAAATAATCTCTGTGAAGATTAAGAAAAACAAAGGAATCCAGATAAACTCGAAAGAGGCAATGAAACTTTAAGGCTATCAGGTAAATAAATTATTACAGGCTCCTTGGTGGAACACAAAAAGTTTTCATATCGGATTAGGATGGAAAATGATAGGGTTTAAAAACAAAACAAAACAAAACAAAAAAAGGAAAAAAAAGGAAAAGAAAGGAAAAGAAAGGGGAAAAGAAGGGGAAAAAAGGGGGGGAAAAAGGAGGAAAAAGGGAAAAATGGGGGAAAAAAGGAAAAAAAGGGGATAAAGGAAAAAAAAGGGGACAAAAGGGAAAACAGAGCAAAAAAGGGAAAAAAGGGGAAAAAGGGAAAAAAGGAAAAAAAGGAAAAAAGGGAAGAAAAGGAAAAAAAAGGGAAAAAAAGGAAAAAAGAAAAAAGGGGAAAAGGAATTTAAAAGGATAAAAAGGGAAAAACAGGGAAAAAGGGGGAAAAAAGGGAAAAAGGGAAAAAAAGGAAAAAAGGAAAAAAGGAAAAAAGGGAAAAAAGGGAAAAAAGGAAAAAAGAAAAAGGGAAAAAGGAATTTAAGAAGATAAAAAGGGGAAAAAGGGAAAAAAGAAAAAAAGGAAAAAATGGAAAAAAGGGGAAAAAAAGGGGGAAAAAGGGGAAAAAAAGGAGAAAAAAGGGGGAAAAGGAAAAAAAGGAAAAAAGGGAAGAAAAGGAAAACAGGGAAAAAAAGGAAAAAAGAAAAAAGGGGAAAAGGAATTTAAAAGGATAAAAAGGGAAAAACGGGAAAAAAGGGAAAAAAGGGGAAAAAAAGGGAAAAAGGGGAAAAAGGAAAAAAAGGGAAAAAAAGGAAAAAAGAAAAAAGAAAAAAGAAAAAGGGGAAAAGGAATTTAAGAGGATAAAAAGGGGAAAAAGGGAATAAAGAAAAAAAGGAAAAAATGGAAAAAAGGGAAAAAAGGGGGGGAAAAGAGGAAAAAAGGAGAAAAAAAGGGAAAAAAGGAAAAAAGGGAAGAAAAGGAAAAAAATTAAAAAAGAAAAAAGGGAAAAAGGAATTTAAAAGGATAAAAAGGGAAAAATGGGAAAAAGGGGGAAAAAAGGGGAAAAAATGAAAAAAAGGGAAAAAAGGAAAGAAGAAAAAAGAAAAAGGGAAAAAGGAATTTAAGAGGATAAAAGGGGAAAAGGGAAAAAAGAAAAAAGGGAAAAAAAGGGGGGAAAAGGGGGAAAAAAAGGGGAAAAAGGGAAAAAAAGGAAAAAAAAAAACAAAAGAAACTGGCACCTTCTCAAAGGAAGTAATATATTAAGTAGTGCTACAAATTGGCAAAAGGCAGGCAGTGGCAATGTCAATGCAGGATCTCATCAATGCTCTCTGTGCTATGAAACCTGACCCCTGAGGCAGGGCAACAATGCATGGTGAGCTAGAAAATAATTCAATTTTAGTGACATGTTATCTCTCATTGTATCTGTTTCCTGTAAAACACCTTTAACCAACATTTCAGTCTCAGCCATCTTTTCTGGAAGCTTCCCTGAGAACAAGGATGCTCAGACTCTCCCTATTTTTCCTTCTGGGCCTCAACCTCTTTGCATTTTACCTTTCCTACCTCCTTTTGCTACTGGCTGCCAACTCTCTGCAACACTTCTTGCTTCCAAAGCACTTGAAAAAGATTCATAATTGCTTTTCACATCTTGAACGTTTCTGCAGAAATATTTTTGGCCTCCCATGTAACGTTCTGGGCTTTGAATACTTGCACATTATGATACTTTTTTTAAAAACTTGTCTTATCTAAAAGCAGCTTTTGCTGCTGTCCTGAGTCCTCATTGCCTTTCCCTCATTTTCTATTTTAATGAGCATTATTTATTTTCCTTACTTCCTTGAAATGGTTGGGCTCTATGATTTCCCAGGTCTCTTCCAACCTAAATGATTCTATGACTGTGAAGTTTCTCAAGAACAAAATCCCAAAGTGCTCTTTTTAATTGCCTTTTAATCATATCTCCCTGCATGTGTAGTTCTCTTTGGAGATTAAACACTACCATAGTGAATTTGCCTTTTTCCCCCCACCTCCTACAAGGCTTTGAACCCAAATTTCTGTGATCACTGTTTCAGATGTTTTCCACAGTATCAGTTTTAGTCCCAAACTCGTTCAGAACCAAGTTTTTCCTCTCCTGTGATCCCTGACTACACTTCAGTGAAGTTGTCTTCAGACAAATTCTGCCTCATCCTCTCTGAGCTTTTCCTACTTCGTTGCAGAACTTCAGTCCATGCAGTATAATTATACTGCCTGTTAAATTAACTCCTTTATCTAACTGGATTCTGAGCTTTCTGGAAAGTAAAGCACAACCTCACATCTCCCCTCTATAACTTCCCTCTATCACCAGCCCCCAGAAGGAATTCCTGCCACCACTCTAGGAAAAGAAAAGGAGGCCAAGAGTGAAGTGAAAGAGAAAAGTAAATCATTTCTAATGATTAATAGAAATAAATAAATAAAGCAGAACACTCCATCATAAATCTCCCTGGTCAGATTGCTGATATTATCAAGCTCAGTGACCAGGGGCAAAAATGGGTAATGAAAATGCATTTTTCACCAGCACATAAAATGAAGAACAACATGGGAATAACATGGGGAAAAGTAATTCTACCTTACATGTTAAATGGTTGGCTTGAAGATAGCAACTGATCCCAGAGCCCTCTGAAAAAGTAAAGCTCTGCACAGCTTTGTTCAGGAAAAAAATGCAAAATACTGGTATGTCACTATCTATTATACATCTACATTCTTAATGCCTCATGTCCCTGCACCTCCACAAAGGTCTGGCAGAACCAGAAGATGGATCTGTAGAGTCTCCACGTCAGGAATGCTTTCCATATGAAGAGACCCTAAACACACTTGATTATTCAATTTCCAAATAAATCCCAGAGAAGAAATATGATTACCTCCAAGTTTCTCTCATCAAACCTGGCCTTGGACATTCACATCCCTGGGATGAGAGAACCTTGGAGAAAGGTTTGGAACAACCTGGGACAGTGGAAGGTGTCCCTGCCCACGGCAGGGGGTGGGACTGGGTGATTTTAAGGTCCCTTCCAACCCAAACCATTCCATGATTCTGTGTGAAGACAGATGGCACAGAGCTCACAACATCTCCTATGGCACAAGAACTCAAATGCACCTCAAATTCTTCACCCATCAGATTCCAAACCACCCAACAGGCAACATTTGTCCCCTCAGATCGGTGGAACCAATTGCAGCAGGATGTTTCAGAAGTGAAGGGAACATGAAGGAGGGAATCCATGAAACAATAACATTTCTGTCCTTAATTAAAAACTCTGGTCCAGTTGCAGCCCTGAGACTCAGGGAGTCCATGAGCAGCTGGTTCTTGGAGCTGGATGGAATATCCAGGGATCCATCACACCACACACATCCTCTGGTATCCAACCACCACCACAGAAAGAAGGACAGGTTTCATTATTCACTTCCCCTGTGATCAGCATGTTTAGTATTTTCTGAGTTGGAGAAATCTTTGTACAACACGGGGCAGAGTTTGGCATTCCAGAGATGTCATCAGACTAACCCACAATTCTGCTAAAATCCTACACTTGCTCTAACACATAAAAGCCAAGGAACTTCATCAAACTTTCAGTTTTCAGTTCACTTTCAAACTTTTTAGGCATCCACGTGTTTGTGTTTAGGTTTAGGAATCAAAGCTCCTGAAACAGAGCCAAAGGAGGCACTCCCAAAAATTTTTCAAAACATCTCAGACAGATATTCCCACCCATATTTAATTCAATTCATCCCAGTATTTGCTGATTTACAAATGTATAAGACAGCACTTCCCAACTTTAATTAAAACCTTCCTCACACATCCGTTAAAAGCAAAAATAAACTCAAAAAAAAACCCAAACAAGCCCAAAAAGCAGCAATAATAAACTACATGCTCCACTTCCCAAAGCTGGATTTCATTCACAAATCTATCAGGTTTTATTCTCCACACAAGATGACTCACTGCATGTTCACTCCCTTCAATCTTCAAACATTTTGTTAATATATGCAGGACACAAAGCTGCAATGGTTTGCTTATGAAAAGGGAGGTTTTTCTATAAACCTAGAGTTTGCAAAGATGCAAGAATCTGCCTTGTACAGAAAAGAATATTTAGTATACAGCAGAATATTTAAGTAACAGAGACATTCTTTCAGTGAGATTTATCCATTATTTATGCATAATAAGACAGAAATAATGAAATAACAGAGAACTAATGATAATAATGGGGAACTATTCTACATGGAAGACAAATAATCAGGTAAATTTGGCCCAAAGCTGGAGGGAATTATCAGCCAAATATTGGTAGGGATTGCCTGAGATTACCATTTCTTTACCTAAGAAATGAGCAGAAAGGCACAAAGCCCCAAAAGCTCACTTTCAGTCTGAATTTTATGATGATACACTACTCTTGGTCAAAATGTAATGGAGAAGGCGAGAACGCTGAAAAGAGTAAAAAGCAGAATTTACTCTCACTCTTTCATCAGCCTGTTTGTATGGTATTTGACAGGAAGCCACCCTAGCAGCCCCTAAAGAGTAAGAACATCACAAATCTTAGTTTTACTGCCCTTTTAATAAAAAAAGTTCTTCAAAAGCTCATGTTTCATCAATCTTCTAACCCCAGATTTTTTGACTTTGATGGTAAGTTTTAAACAGACAGGTATTTTCAACTTCTTTTCTTGTTGTGCTTTCCACTTGCACATCATAACACCTAACCTCTCTCACAGAATTCCTTCTACTCATTTTTATTTCTCAATGCAAGGCAGAAAAGTGCTTCCACTGCTTTTCTCCACTCCCCATTCTGTGCATGGCAGATATCTCTATTTCCTTTGTTTGATTTGAAATCAAAGAGAGTTGTAAGAAACTAGACAGCTCCTCACAATAGCAGAGGAAACATACAGAGAGCTCTGTTTTTCTCAAACACAAGACCTATCATTTTACCTCATCTAGAGAAGAAATAAACTCTACAATTCCTTTAAATCAGGCCATAGGCTACAGGTCTATATTATCAATCATAGCCATTACTCAAATCCAAACTGTTCCAACATCCACAGGCCTCCTCTGTTAATAAAAGCAGCAAGACAATTTTTCAAACTGAAATACTGTGCAACAGTAGCAAGAAAACAGAGCAAATTAAAAATAACCAAGTAAAATGAACAAAATAATTCTGTAGGTCCCACCATCCTCTGCTAACTGATGAGGTTGTGACTCTTCTTCCTCCCAGATCTTCAACAAACTAAACATTTACTTCCAGGGACAGGGTTAATCAAAAACTGACGACAAAGGGCTCTTTTTCTTTACCTCTGAATTTCCCCCAGTCTGAGACAGATGCCACACAAGTCTTGGTGAAAATAGAGAACTGTTGTGCTGTGGGGAAAACTCACTTTTTTCCCTTAAAACCAGCTCAAACCATGTAATCATTTAAAGGAAAAAAAAAAAAATTACCGAGGTGTTTCTGGTTTGTCACCTCCTGGATTTAAATGGAAGTAGAAATACGGGCTCTTTGATCATTACAGAATGTTTATGAAGCTGCACAGAAATAATTCACAGTGCTGGCCTGTGACAGCAAAGCTGTTGGCAAAGCAGCACGAAGGGAGACAGTGATTTAATTTCCAGCACCTCAGCGAGCCCTGGGTGGGTGCTGGTACTACAAAAGAGGAGAATCATCCTTGCAGAAGAGGCTCCTCCAAGCTCCCCCTAAAACCAGGGTAGATTTGGGCAGAAGGGCTGCAAAACCCAGGAGTCAGGGATAAAATGTGACATTCTTTCTAGAGGACAGGGAGCTGTTGCTTAGAAACTGTTTACAGACAAATCCTGCTGGTGTACCTAAAAAAAAAAGAAATAAATTAGGTCATTCTTGGGTGTAGGTAGGAGAGATTTTATTGATATAAACCCCTCCACGTCTCTCTTCACTGTCAATAATTAACAATGCTTTAGGAAGGCTGCTTGGATGCTCTTTTAACCAACAACTGCACACTCCCAGTGACAGAATTACCCATTTGGAAACAATCTGGTGGGCAAATTGACATCAGAGTTCCCTCAGGAGGCTGAGCCCAGGCTCCAGACATGGACTGGAGCATCTTAGGATGGGACTGGCACCAAAAGTGAGATCAAAAGGGGGTGGGGGCAAAGTGCAATTAATCTTCTTAGTTGCTGTTAGAAAAAAAAAAATAAGGAAAAAACATGAAAATATCACCAGGCCAAAGGAAGAAAAAAAAAATTGGTTCTACTTTTTAACCACCTGATGACACCAGGTCTGCTAAAAATGAAAGGGGAAAGGCCACAACACCTCTTTGAAGCCACGGGAGAACAAAGTTTGCCTTGAAGAACAAAAGGTGAGGCTGGAATTGGATCACTTCATTAAGGGAGGTACTAAAAGGAGTTCCTAAGTATCTAAAACAAAGTTGCAAGCAAGCACTCATTGCTCACAGAGAAAACAAATTCCCTTCAGAGCAGATGGGAAAGAAAAATTATATCAATCCAGAGCCAGTTTTCTCCTCCACATAAATAATCCACGCTTGAACAATTTTTCCTCATATAAATAACTACATTTATAAGAAGCCTCAAGTAAGAAGGCTCTTATATCATTATTCACTTAAAAACCACTCCAAAAATTCAGACAAATCACTGCTTTCTAAGTAAAAGAAAATAAAATGCACAGCTTGTGGTAATAAACAGCTCATTGTCACCATCCCAGAGAAAGGCATTTTTTTTCTCTTCACTTAAAAACAAACGTAGCACAGGCTTGTTTTCTTATATTGAGCAAATCACATGAAATGAATACAAATATCAAAACATGGAACCTAATGTGGAGAAAGGACAAATGTCACAGAGATAACCTCAAAAAACAAAGTTGGTAGTGTCATCATTATATTTTCTGAAAAATCCTCTTTGCCCAGGATTTTTCTCCTGGGAAGCTGATAAGCCTCAGAGAAGAATGAAAATAATAATTATCTCATTTTTCTCTCCTGTTTTGCTGCTTTGGAATGTGGTTGGAGATTGTTTTATCCAACAGGTGCACATTTCATTGGTTTCGTGTGAATTGTTTTTATTTTTACTTAATGACCAATCACAGCCAGCTGTGTCAGGACTCTGGCAAGGGTCATGAGTTTTCATTATCATTCTTTGTAACCTTCTGTCTGTATCCTCTCTGTATTGTTTAGTATAGTTTTAGTATAGCATAATATAGTATAATATAATATAGTAAAATATAGTATAATATAGTATAATAAAATATAGTATAATATAATATAATATAATATAATATAATATAATATAATATAATATAATATAATATAATATAATATAATATAATATAATATAATATAATATAATATAATATAATATAATATAATATAATATAATATATGAGCCTTCTAAGAACATGGAGTCAGATTCATCAATTCCTCCTTCATCAGGGGACCCAGCAAATACCACACTGGTAGAACTTGTGCAGAACTTGTGTAGTACAAGCACCTCTGGTTGGCACTTCAGGGGCAGATCTCAAATTCATCCACAAAGCCCCCATTCTGTGTAGTGTCAGCCAAAGGTCACCACACCATCCTTAGGGCCAGAAAATCAAGGATCAGGAGGGGCTGTGTAATTTAATCAAAGTCATTTCATTCTGAGGACAGCCACCAGCCTGTGCTGTGACACCCTGAGTGACAAGGACTCCCTCAGGATGACTTTACAGGTGCAGTTAACGTGGAAGACACAAGTTTGGGGTTATTTCAAGGGTTATCACAACCTTAAATGGGTTCAAAGTCTGGGAAAATTGTTTAACTCCTTCATTCAATGCATGGCTACCCATCCCACTCCCCCATACCAGAAACACAGACAAAAACAGCCAGGAATAAAAGAATCTTAACAACCACGTCTTTTATTATTTGCAAATTCATCCAGAAATACACTTTGGATTAAAGCAATGCTAATTATTTAAAAAATTAAAGATAACATGGCCCATTTCCCAAAGGCCCCCAAAGCCACACGGGAGACTTGTGAAGCGTGGAGGAGAGGCCAACCTGATTTTTATTCGTGTGTTGCTGAGCTTATCTACATGGGAAACAGAATTATGCTCTATTTAGCCCTCTGTCAGGTTGTTCAGGTTCTAAAATAACTGTTAATGAAATCACAAGCCTTCAACACAAACAGCAGCAACAAAAATAGCACCAGGACAGAAAACATTGGACCGCAGCAACTCTGAGCCACAGTGGAGCATAAAAGCATCTCCCAACATTCCGCTGGCTTGAAATAAAACACAAGGAATAACAGATTGCATTTTACTGAGGCCTCACTACAGTGGTTCATATTTTGTAACAACCTTCACAGAAATGCAGCTCTTAAAAATTATTTTTTTCCTCTGGCTTAAGAGCCTAACTTAGCAAAAACTAATTCAGCATGGGAAGTGCTCATTACTTTGACACATAAGATATCTGGGAATCACCGAAGCACAATAATTTATCATAATAAAAAACAGCATTTCATATTTTTTAGCTTTTTCACAATATTGTGCAGAACTCAATTTTAACCCATTCAAATGGTTTTAGCTTTAAAAATATTACTGGCACATAATTTTCTCTCCATTATTTAGAAATATATAAACATCTACTTTTTTGGTCTGAAGTTAAGGAATGACTCTCAACAAAATTATTTCTTTAAAATAATAAAATCATTTCTTAAAATGTTTCATAAAATATTTCCTAAAATAATAAAATAATAGGATCACACAGTGGTTGGGGTTGGAAGGAGCCTTTAAAGATCATTTAGTTCCAGACCTCCTGCCATGGGCAGGGACACCTTTCAGTAAAAGTGAGTTTTTGCTTTGCATTTTCATGCGAGGACCTTGATAAATAAGATTAAAAACCCAATACCTTCTTTAATGGTGATTAAACATGTGCAAGGACTGTCAGGGGTGGTATGGTATCACTGCTGGGACAGAAGAAATCCAAGTGATTACACATCTCCACCAAATCCATCTGTTTTATTTAGTGGGATCCAAAAATGAAAACACAACAGTTTCTCCCCGACACCAAAATTTCCTTGGAGAAACAAATAATGAAACCTTTCTAACATGCTGACTGTGATCATGCCCTTGACAGATCTTGCATCTCCTTGTGATGTTTTCCACAGAACTCTGTGTTTAGAAACATGCCCAGAGTTAATTCAGATTAATCACACAGAACATAAGATACACATGTCTGTAATACCCAGAATTTAAAAAATTTTAAATTCTGTTTTCACTTTGGCAAAATGCTGGTTCTCTCATGAAATTTCCCCGTTATTTCATGTACCCTGCCCCACTAAAGACTGACCCTGAGTTGTGGTTCCTCCCAGGGCATCTTTCCACCCACATCAGCACCTCTGGGGAGAAATGCAGTGAAATTTATCAAGTAACTCAGTGCTTTGGTAAGGCTTGGATTATTTCTGGCACTGAGTTATAACCCAGAATGTTGAACAGAATCAGAGCTGCAGGAGCCCCATGCCCTAAGCGAAGAGCAAAGCTGAGCACTGCCAGGTCTCTCTGTCATATTTAGGGAATTAAATCCACCTGTAATGTTTTCTACTACTGGCCCAACATGACAACAGAAGCTTCTTACTTCAGAGGAAAAGCAGGCTTTGGATTCAACAACAACACAAAAAATAACTCATTAAAATGAAAGGTTGAGCAGTATGTATTGTGTATTTGCAGCAGCTCAGAAATCAGATGCAAAGAAGAGCTGATGTACCAGACACTTATTGCTAATGTTTTTTATTGTTAAAATAGAAAAAAAACCTCCTGCTCACATAAATCATTTGCTTTCTAAAGCATGTAACAGACACAATCAGTGCTCATGACTGCTCTACAAGGTAACACAGAAAAACATTTGAGTTTTCCAGAGATAGAAGCAATTTATGCATCACTGTAACAGCACACAGAACTGGCTCCAGCTCCACTTAAAACACACAGAAACAATCCCCAGCCAAAGGCAGAACCAGCTCCAGAAATGTTGGGTAAGAGCTTTGCAACACTGATGAAAATTCTGTAATTAATTTCAGAGGATGAAGGATTTAATCTTGCCTAATCTGAATACCCGAAGTAGTCCCTTAAACAAGACAGCCAGAAAACATCTGCAACACTGGAAGAGGCTCCTGGTAAAATAAATCTTTCTACTCAGTCCTTGTTAAGTGTTCCTCATGTTTTGCACATTTCTTGAAATTGGAGAAATGGATTTCAGATTCAAGGTACTGAATTTACTGCAAAAAGAGGATTAAGTGAAGACCAGAGTTTAAATTCAACATGGGTGCTTTAGTTTTATTTTAATACATAAAGGAGTTTTACCTGCTCAGACACAGGACTTTCTTTTTTTGTATTTATTTATTTTCCTCTTAATAAAAGGACCTCTAAGTACCTGAAGCTGTTAAAGTGCTGCTGTGCTGTACCTGTCCCACAGCAGCTGTGCTTTGCTGTATTTCCCATACCTGAGCATTGCAGCACTTCCATTCCAATTTCCAATTAAATCAAGGTGGAAATTATTAAAACCACGTTTCTTTAAAGAGTGATTTCAAAATTCTTTCCTCATTTACATGATCTTGCTTTCACCCCAATGAAAACCAAGTTATTAACGAAAAACAGCAATGAAAGAGAAACATCCAAACCAGCCCAGCCAAGGGGAGAGTGTAGAAAGCCACTCAAAAATTTTGGAGGCACAATCAGTCTGTGCAATTCTCAGCAGTAATTTCAAGCACACCTGAAGTGTTTCAACTCCAGTGTCTTATTTTATAGAATCACAGAATATCCTGAGCTGGATATCATTCCCCAATGTGTCCACACATCCAAGATTTGGCCTTGATACACTTCCTATGGCATTTCTCTGGGCAATGTGGTTTTCAGTCCTTCCTTAAAGGTTCCTTTTGTGTAATCAAACACTGATTTCCCTCATCCACCCATGTCCTCATCATTCCACAGCCCATCTCACTCTGGTGCAAGAAATATTTAATTACTGTGGATTATCTGCCAAGGGTTAACCAGGAAAAGCTTTAGACATCACAAATCCTGCAGCACCCCGAGGGTGGCACAAAACTTTTTTTCTGGAGATTGTGGCAACAGAACAGACTCTCACCCCACCTTTAATGTGTTTATGGTTCAGAGAGAGCAAAATAAAGAGCAAAATTTTTACACCATGATGGAAAACTATGGATATTAAAAATACCCATCTCTAGTGTTTCCTCTTCCTCCTGACTGATCTTTTTATGAAAAACCAGCCAAGAAGCTGTTCTTGGGCTAAGTAATTTTTTGTTTCTTTTGGCTGACTGTCAACCACCCAGCAAAAATAAACTCATTAAGCTGACAAGAGACCTGAACACACTCATGTTGTCAGTGCATCTCAGCATCACTCTTGTGAACCCAAAAGCAATAAAAAAAATTAAAATAAAGTTAAGCTGACTCCACCCTTAGGATGCAACCAAGTTTGCAAGGATCTGTCAGTCCAAAGTCAGTGTCTGGCAGCATCTGAGCTAAAGGGGATGTGCAGCTTCAGCACATGTCAAGCCAAAACAGTTCTAAAACTAGCAGCAAAAAAGGAGAGCACGGAGTGTGGAGCCTCCAAAAAAGCATCTCTGCCACAATTAGAGCTCTCAACCTAATTGTGTTTGCAAGCCTACTATTTTTGCCTCCAATCCACACTGCTCTCCCTGTGTTCAATCTGTCCAGCTAGCTGGGATTTTTCTTTTGCTGCCACCACATTTGTAGCTTGCTGAGCAGATCCCCAGCTTAAGGCTCACACAGAGCCTTGTAATCACTGAGGTTTCTACTTAAAAGCAAAAGGGAAAAAAAGTTACCATGGCTACTACAGTCACTCAGCTTTCTCAACTTCTTCAAGACATTAATTCTGAAGGCTTTTTGGCTATGTTTGCACAAAATGTATGCTTCCATACTACTCTGTCATGTAAATTAGGCTGTGCTGCAGCGTTTGAGATCACCTGGGACCATTCAATACCTTTGGCTGGTGCTCCAAGAAGACTCCACAAGCAGCAAGGTGACAGTTTCACTGATCACATTAAGGAAATTATTATCAAATATATTAAATATAATTTAAAACAATAATGAAACGTTGTTTCTTACCCAGCCAAGTGAAAGTGAATATCTGAACATAGACATTCTCTAGTTCTTGGGCTGAATTTGTAAACAAAATCGGTAGTAAGCACAGAATTAGAACAAAGCAAACCAAAAAGTACTTGCAGAAAATACTTTGGAAATGCACTTAGATTATTCAGAAGGTAAGGAAAACATACAGAGAATGATAAAATGTGTGTAAGATTTGATGCTGGTCTACATCCAAACCCTGCATCAGTAGAAGACAATCCTGCCCAGGATTTGTGTCCCCACTGCTCTTTAGCACCTGAGCACTTCCTCCAGTCTCACCTGCATCCCCTGGGCTCAGGCCTGAATGCAAGGATTGGAATTTGAGTGTGAAATAAAAAAAAAAAAACAACAACTTTGTTCAAGGATGCAAAAGTGTGTGAGAGCATGGAGGGATTCAGTTTGCTGCCTCAGCCACACACAGAATTCTCCCTGAGCTACGCGAGGAAAATTAAATCACAGGACAGAAAAAACAGCTCTCCTCTTTCCTTTTCTTCACCTTCCTGTTCTTGCTGGGTATCAGATGTGACCCAGAAACAACACTTTAGCGAGGCCAAGAGTCCAAAACACACGGAATAAAATTCAGCTTAGATTTTAGGGGCAGCATGGGCCACCCATGCAAGGCAAGGAAGAGCTCAGCAGACCCTGCAGCCTCCCAGCAGCGCTCCTGCTGAGCAGGACATTTGTCAGAGCATTTTCATCCTGACTCTCCCCCTGCTCCACCTCGTCCTCCTCCACTCACAGCCTTCCTGAGGATTTCTTGTTCTTAGAAGTATTTCTGGGAGCATCCAAGCCCTGGGAATGGAGATGACGGAGATAATAGAGACGTTTAAAATTAGACTAAGCAGCTGTAACTCTGAATTTGCATTTCTGACTTGATTATAGTACGCACTGAAGACTATCTGCACAAGAATTAGGAAGGAGTTCATGTGCTGCAATAAAAATATGTGAATCTCTTTCACTTTGACCCCATTAAGGGGGAAAAATAAAAAAGATAACAAACGGCACTTTTACGGAAGTTGTTTCTTTGCTATTCTCTAACTTCATTTTAAAGAGTCACCCGTGGATTTTAATTGCAAGAATTAAAGTAATCAGCTTTCCTGTATTTTACAATATATTTTCCTTATATTTTACTATTCTCCTGATTACCCTGGATTTTTCTCCTTTCATATTTTAGAACTTATCCATTTTATACCTTTCCTTACAAGTCTCTACAGTCTCTTATCTGAACAGTCAACATTTGAAACCATGGGATAACAATTTATAAAGCACTTTGACAAATTCTCTATCAAAACAAGCACAGATGACACAATTTTACTTAAATATTCCGTCACAATAAAAAAAAGTTAGAATCAATCTTGTTCTCTTCTTGTAAAAATAAAATAACCATTTTCATAGTATGATTGTTTTACAGATATGCAGAAGAAAAAATAGTATTTGGGTTCTATATTCAAAGTGTCTCCACAAATATCATGAAGAATTAACCACGAGTAACTTATCACAGCTGGTAATTTTATATCTGGAAGGAAGCCTGATAACAACATTCAAGAAAGTTAGTATTTAATGACAGAGGATATCACACCTATTTTCTGTTGATTTATGTTCATTCATTTACATTAAAATATTCAATTACAGAACCCTCTGAATTAAAGTTACAGAAAAGTGTTGAAGAAGAAATTTCACTATCCCAAGAAGTACAACTAAATGTTTTTCTAGAAATAGCAAAGGAGAAAAAAAATACCTAATTACATAAGAACAAGTCCCTCACATTATCTGTTTGCAAATAATTCTTATGTTTCCTTTTGAAAGAGTTTATTCATTTTTCTTTGTGTGGATCCTCTGGAAAGGACACAACCATTGCCACTGACATGATGGCACTGCAACAGAACTAAAACCAGTGCTGACCAACATTTTACAACATTTTTTAAGTGCTTTACTCCACAGTCTAACTTAAAAGTTCAGTCTCTAGGAAAAAGCCTTTTGGAGTTTCTTTTGATGCTTGAAAAGACATAGAGAGCTGATAAAAGTGGTTTTGTCAGCTCTGCACAGGATGGACACAGCTTCTGTGTTTAAAGCATAAGGAATATTTCCAATTGATGCTTTCCTTACAAGAACAACTGAGAGAACTGAGAGATTCAGCTGCTCCTGCTGTGCTGAATGGGCTTTAATGGAGAAATGCCACAAAAATGAAATATGCAGGAGTGAGTGGGTTTTGTTAGTAAATAACAGCATATTAAAAATTAAGCTTGATTAGTTGTAGAAAAGGGCAAAGTGAACAATCCATTTAGAAGCTTTAAGTAACTTAAAAGCTTAAGCCCCATTTACAGAAGTCACCTGGGCAACTGGGAGCCTCCCCTGACCAAAACCACTTCCACTTTTTGTGTTCAGAATTTAAGTTCCACTTACACTCAAACTGCCTTCCATTTGAATATTCCTGTCTGCATTAAGCACATTGTAACATATGCTTGTTGCTTTTTTAATACAAAGCTTCAATGAAAAGGACAAGTCCACAGGAGAAAGAAATGTCACATAATAATGACTGTAACACCAGTAAAAACAGCAGAGTGGAGTATCTACAAAAACATCTTTAAAATACTCTGAACACAGAAATTCTTTTGTGTAACTACAAAATGTACTGGTTTTCTTACCTCTCAAATGCAACCCCTGAGAGATGGTTTTAATGTTACAGGATTCAGCTTCCCTTAACTGAGCAATTCTCATTACTTAAGAAGCCTGAAAACTTGGGCAGTCTCTGCTGCAACGTTGAAAATGTCTCTCCACTGTTCTCTGTAGCAGAATACTAATGCAGGGGCTGATGTGGCTGAAAAGCACAGCTAGACAAAAAATATTCCAAAGGAAAAAAAAAAAAGAAGAAAAAAAAAAAAAGCCTGGCTATCAGAAAATGCTGATTCAGCAGAGTTGAAGTACTCCAAGGAAAGGTGTGCTTTGCCCATACAACCAAAGAAAAACTAGAGAAAAGCTTTCCTCTTGCCCCTTAAAAAGTCAAAATGCTTTGTCTGATGACAGCACAAGACGTCTGAAACAATAAAATGCGTAGGGGGGTGGGGGGAGTCCTGCTAGGGGAAAGATTGTTCCTTTTGCTGGCAATTTTAAAATTCACCTGTTTGTTTATTGCCAAAACAAAAAATTATTCAAAACACAAGGAACACAAAAATCCTGCCTTGCAACCAACTGTACTGGTAACTGATGGTCACAGCAGTTTATTTCCCCAGAGCAGCTGATCTTTTGTTGGATAAATATGACTTGAACCTATGCTTAGTGTTTGGAAACATTCAGGAAAGCCTTTCTGTAACCAACCAGCGCTTGGAACCAGATATCAGTGCTCACTCCATGTGTGATGCTGAGGAAACCATGGGAAAACTGAGATGTGGAGCTCTTATCCAGAAACCTGATACAAAATTCATTTACAGCTGCAGAGTGCTGAGCCTGCCCAACCAAAGACTTGATACAACAGTGTTATCACTCTGGGATATATTTAGATGTACCATGGATCCCTCTAAGACAGTAAGAAGCAATGCAATAACTTAAAATCAGAACAGAATCATGGAATGGTTTGGGTTGGAAGGGACTTATTTAAAGACTATTTTGTTCCACCTCCTGCCATGGGCAGGGACACCTTCCACTGTCCCAGGTGGCTCCAAGCCCTGTCCAACCTGGCCTTGGACCATTCCAGGGATCCAGGGGCAGCCACAGCTGCTCTGGGCACCCTGTGCCAGGGCCTCATCATCCTCACAGGGATGAATTTCTCTGTATTTCTTACTTAAATTTCCCCTCTTTCAGTTTGAACACATCACTCATCCCGTCACTGCAGTTCCTGATGAAGAATCCCACTCTGGATTTCCTGCAGCCCCTTCAGACACTGGGAGGTGCTGTGAGGTCTCCACACAACCTTCTCCTCTCCAGACTGAACAATCCCAGCTTTCCCAGCCTGTCTGCATGGGGAAGATGCTCTCTGGTCCCCTTAGCAACTTCTTGGCTCTCCTCTGGGCTTGCTCCAACAATTCCATGTCCTTCTTATACTGGGGGCACCAGAACTTAAGAGTGGTGTTAACAGCGCTTAACAGAACTTCCAGTGGTTACAATACCAACCACTTTTTTATATAAAAAAAACTGGTTTCTGGTTTTTTGTTGTCACTTCAACCTTTCTTTTTACAACAGTCTTTAAAAAATCCTGTCTTTTATCCTTCCTAGCGCTGCTCAGGGCAGGCTGGACTCAGTTCGCTCCCAGCCAGGTTCAGGTGCTGTGGATCCAGCTGGAGGATCTCCCCCATCAGTACTGGAGCTCCAGAGAGGAATGAGAGCCTCAGCTGCCCCTGCTCCCTTGGAAAGCTGTGCCCCGGCAATGCTTTCACAGCACTCAATCCCAACAAATGTAACAAATGCAGTGTTTATACGAAATCAACAAGTTTACCTTAGTCAGGAGTCGCTCTCACCCTCCTGTGAAATACAACTTTCTTTTGGTAACTTTCATCTTCCCATTCTGGTCTTTTTCACATCTCCACCTTGCATCTCACCTAAAGCAGCTCTAAGGGAGCAATTCCTACAGACCTGAGCCACAAAACCTCCCATCAAGTTATGTCCTAAGCATGCCACTCTAAAGACTAACAGGTTAGTGCTGCTACTCTTCATTTCTGCACATTGCCCTTCTCATTTCCAACTGCATATTGTGTTATTTATTTACTTCTGCTTCCCTGTGAGTGAGGCACAGAGAAGCTGTGGCTGCCCCTGGATCCCTGGAAGTGTCCAAGGCCAGGCTGGACACTGGATCTTGGAGCAGCTGGGATAGTGAAGGTCCCTGCCCACGGCAAGGGATTGGACTGGATGAGCTTTAAGGTCTCTTTCAACCCAAACCATTCTGTGATATTTTTTTTATTATTTCTGTATAGCTGCCCTTCATCTTTCCATGGCCATTTGATATTATATCTAAATCCAAAATATTCCTTTGCTTTATACACCTGTGAACAAACTGTGGAACAAGTGGACAAAGAGTTCAGCTTTCTGTAGCCAAGCCTTAGAATAAACTGTATTAAAAGCAAAGCCCACTCACCTAAAACGTAACAAAACATCTTTCTGTTGTTCTAGAAAGGCAAAAAAAAAAAAACAATCTCATGCTGGTGTGTTCAGACAGCATGTAATACCTGCAAGGCATTGTCATAACTACTACAATTTGGCCACAAAACAGATTTCAATAAATACTGTGGTTATAATTCATATGTAACAAGAGGAAAAGTGTTAAGGGACGAAAAAAATCATACTTTTTGAAAGAGTAGGTGTAAAAAACTAATAGGTGAGGATGAAGACATTTCTTGGCAGTAGGAAAAAAAAAAAGCAAAGGGGAACTGCAGGAACAAAAGAAATCTCAGCTGTCACACAGGTGTGGTGCTAAACAGGGACTCTGAGCTACACCAATAGTGCAAAAGGGCAGATGCACTCAAAAAGTAATTCTGCATGTGCAAAGAAGTTGATGATTCCCTGGTACCTCATGAGAACATTAATTCTTTTTCCATCTCAGTGTAAATACCATGTTAAAACAGCGTTACTCTGCAGTAAATATTATTGGTCAGCAGGACCAAAGATCACCATGGAGAAGCACTCCCAGAAGTGTCCAAGGAGTTCTCTGTCCTTCCAGCACACATTTTTAGGAATTTTGAAAATCCTGGGGTAATTCCAGCAGTCTGAATAAACATTTAGGTTACAAATATGCTGTGGCTGTAACCATAGTAAGGTTAGAACAATGGCAGTTCTGAATAAAACAGTAATTTAAGAGAAATTATAGGGGGCTCAACTGATACCTCAGAACTCTGTAACAAATAGTAGGAAGTAAAATAATGAAAGCTGACTTTCTAAAATGATTGCTACTTCCAATTGGCAGAAATATCTGTCTGCCTGTATAAACTTCTCAGGCATTAGTGCAGTGTTCTGTGGGAGCCTGACAACCAAACAGAACCAATTAAACTGGTGAAGAACTGGTTAAGTGACACCTCAAAAAGAAAAAAGAGCAGCTTGTGAGAAGAACTCATCACAACATAACTCAGATTATCATGGAGATCCACAAAGGAGAGCCACTACCACAAAACACCTTTTCAATTATTTGTAAGTCCACACCATAAATCATGACATAATTTGCACAAGTATAAATTGATAGAGTGCTACATAAATGAGATAAATCAGTTCCAAAAAGCCATCAGGAGTGTTGGGTATAATCAATCAATGCTAGAAACAAAATGTTATTTAAAAAAGCCACGTACAAAGTTGTAAAGCTGCAATCAGGAAAACTCATGCCAGTCTAAGGAATGATGAACTCGTTGTGGAAAGAAACAATCCTGCAAAGGGTTTGCCACAGTGAGAGTACCCAGAGAAAAGGAGATCAAAATGCAGGGCTGCAAATGAAGGTTTAACATGTAAATGTGATGCAGAGGCAGGAGAGTAACACCAGAGAGGTAATATTTAAACACACAAAACATTCCTGAGACAAAGCTCTGGCGTGCTGCATCCAGCTCACGTTTTCATAAAAATGCTGAAAAAGTGGATTTGAAAAAAAACAATCCCCAGAAACTGAGTTGTGAGGAAAATGCATGCAGTGAAAAATTTGAAGAATTTCAGCTCACTTGGTTTTTCAAGTAGAAAAGAGAGGGAATACTGAGTTACAGCAGATAAATACTTCCATGGTAAGAAAATACTTTGAGTTCTTCAGCACAGTGGAGAAAGGCACATCATTAACCAGTCACTGGAAGCTGAAGCCAAATAACTTAATAAACAGCAGATCCTCTACCTCTCACTGTCTTCCAATCAAAATTCCAATTTTTCTGGAAAACATGCTTCAGCCAAATGCACGTTACTGCATTCAAGAGTAACTGGGTGAAATCCAACTGACTACAGCAGTCAGGGGTCAGAGCAGGAGATCTAATTGCTTCCTTTGGCTTCCAAGCCTCAGTCTACAAATACTCCTGGTTTTCAGTGCTTCAAAGGCATTTCAGTAGTACCATGCATGCTCAACATTAATATTAAAAGAGCTCTCAGCAAATCTGCATGAATTACAGTTGTATTTCCATGTAAGGGCTCGAGTGACACTGGAGCTTTCCTGTTGAGGCTTCTGTCACCAGCAGAGCCTATTAATGGAATTACAGCTCCCTTGCACCCAGCTGAGGTGGTGTTTCTGTAAACAAGCATTTACACAATTGAGCGCAGAACTTCACCCTTCATGCCAGTACTTTTCCTGCTCTAGAAAGAATCCCGTCTGACCTGGAGTATGAAAAGGCTGATACAATGCACTGTATCAATCACAGGTAAGAAAGGAAAACCAGCAGCATTGTAATAGCCACAAAGCCAGGAAAATCTGGTGTTCACATCAGCAGCATCCTTTAAGCCTGCCCGTGTTTATGCTCCTCATCCACCTGGCACTCCAAAACACACCAGCACTCACAGCAGTCTTGACAAATCCAACCTTTTTCAGGAATACATGCCAAGGTAATGGACAACACACACGTTAGATATCCAGGCTCACAGAGTTGTGCTGTAGCATCAGCTGCTGTGCTATCTGTCAATTTCTAAAACAACAGGGGAGCTGAAACGTTTCTATCCTGGTGAAGAATGAACTAACTTCAAATTCAGCAAGCAGAAGTTTGAAAAGGCTGGAATTGTCCAAAGCACCGCCTGCAACCAAATCAACGCTCGACAGGAGAGAGCCACAACCACCAAGTGACAGAGAAAAAAGAACCTTAGAAGAACAACCCAGGCATCACACACAGCCAGCGAGACACCAGGGACGGCACTCACCCCTCCAACCTCCAGAGAAGGGAGTGCCTGCTAAAACCCGCGGTAAATATGTATAAAAGTTTCTTTCCCAATGCCCTGGCACTCGGATATCCCGCCGAGCATCCCCAACGCCACCTCCCAGATGGGCACGGCAGCCAGGCAAGCCTGGCACTCCCCATCACCACCGCCACCACGGCCGAGAAAAACTTCTCCCACCCCAAGGAGCCCCACAAGGAGACACTCGGGCTGCCGTCGCTTTTCAGCCAGCATCCCCGGGGCTCCTCGCAAAGACAAAGCCACGCTTTAAACTTTCGCCGTTCGCCAGCGGAGCGGATCCTCTGCCGGGAGCTGGCACCTCTCGGGATGTGCAGCGGGGGCTCGGGAAGGTCTCAGAGCCAGGGAGAGGCGTGGAGGGAAGGGATGGGGATGGAGATGGGGATGGGGATGGAGGAGGTGCCCGCAGCCCCCTCCCCGCTGCCCGCGACCCTTCCCCGCACACAATCGGAGCAGCGGCGACCGCAGAGCGCAGGGACGCACAGGGCGATGGATAAAAGGGAGGAAGGAGCCTCCAACGCCTGAAGAAAGGAGAATAATTTCAAACAATGCCCATCAAAAAAAAAAAAAAGAGACAAGATAATACGGAGCCAGGTTTCACCTCGAAGTGATGGCGGGTAAATAGATGAATAAGTGGAACAACACACCTTTGACCCTCTCTTTTCTTCCCTAAATATAATCCCTCTCTTCCCATAACACACGCACCACAAAATGACCATTAATTCAAATCTATTCTTTACAGGAGGGGGGGATTATCTCTGTGACCGACTCTGTCTCTTTCCCTCTCCGGGTCTTTCACTGCGCGAGAATTGAAATTGCATTAAAAAAAAAAAAAAAAAAAAAAAAAAAAAAAAAGAAAAACCGGAGGGGGGGTGGGGGGGAAGGCAAGATTATTATATCTGGAGGGTGCGAAATGTGGGCACGGGAAGAGGGAGCCTGGGGGATGGGGAGGAGTAGAGAAAGGTGGCTAAGGAGAGAAGAAAGGAAAGGAGGACCAGGAAGCGCAGGGAATGATGAGGGGAAGGCGAGATAAGGGGGAAGGAGGATAAGGAAAGAAGGATGAAAGGAAGGAGGTCGGGAGGAAGGATGAAAGGGAGGAAGGGATGAGGGGAAGAAAGGAGGATGCTTTGCCCTGGCCTCACCTCAGCTCGGTGGGTGGGGGTGGGAGAATCTCTCGCCGCCGCCGCCGCCGCCGCCGCCGCCGCCGCCTCCTCCTCCGCCACCTCCTCCTCCTCCCCAGCAGCGCCGGTCACTGACGGGCCGGGTGTGGGGCGCGGCTCCCTCGCCCGGTCCCCGCCTCCCCGCTCGCCTCGCTCCCTCCTCCCGCCGCCGGCCCGAGCCGCGCTCGCTCGGCTCTGAGCGGAGCCGGGCGCTGCCGCCGCGGCCGCCCCGCCACAGCCACGGGGGGAGGAGGCGGCAGCGCGCCTGCGCCGCCGGGCGCTGCCGACGAGGGAGGGAGGGATGGACCCGCCGCTTTCCCGGCTCCGGGGCCGGCCGTGAGTACGGAGCGGGCACGGCTGCGGCAGGTGGGGGGCTGAGAGCGGGGCACGGGCGCTGCGGGAGCGGGGGACGCGGCCCCGGGGCGGGCGGTGCGGAGCGGGAGGCGCAGGGGCGGCGGGAGGCACGGGAGGGATGGAGAGGCTGTTTACGAGAGCGGGCTGTGACCGCACGAAGGGAATGGGTTCACAGTGAATGAGAGTGCGTTTGGATTAGATAATAGGGAGAAATCCCTCTGTATTAGGGCGGTGAGGCCCTGGCACAGGATGCCCAGGGTAGCTGTGGTTGCGCCATCCCTGGAAGCGCCCAAGGCCGGGTTGGAGCGGCTCGGAGCGAGCTGGCGCTGTGGGAGCTGTCCCTGCCCAAGGATCGAGATGGGCTCCGGGGTGCCCTTCCAGCCCAAACCACGCCGCGATTCTCTGCAGGCAGTGCCGGCAGCGGGGGCTCTCCGGGCACAGCCGGGTGGCCCGGGAACAGCCCCGGGAGCTGTGGCAGCAGGGCTGGGACGGGGAGCTGGGAGCGCTCTCTGGGAGCGCCCCCGTCATGGGCCCGAGCGCTGCCTCAGGCAGGGGCAAGGAGGAGCGGTGGGGTGTGGATGGACTGTCAGGACTGATCGCAGGAGCCTCGGTTCTCCTGTTCCCTTCAGCTACAGAAACTCTGTGTGTGTCTTTCTTCCTTGGGTGTTCGGCAGCTCTACCTGACAGGAGGGTGTAGGGTCCCAGGGAGCCACCGACAGGATGACAGGTCACAGCCTTAAGCTGCTCCAGGGACGTTCAGGTTGGACTTTAGGAGGGATTTCTTCACAGAAAGGGTGGTTGGACATTGGGATGGGTTATCCAGAGAGGTGATGGAGTCATTCATCCCTGGAGGTGTTTAAGGAAAGACTGGAAATGGCAGTCGGTGATGTTGGGTCAGGGCTGTCCAGGGAGGTGATGGAGTCATTCATCCCTGGGGATGTTTAAGAAAAGACTGGACGTGGCACTCGGTGATGTTGGGTCATTGGTTGGACTCTATAATCTCAGAGGTCTTTTCCAGCCTAATTGATTCTGTGTTTTGCTGATTCCGTGCACCAAATACCAGTGTTTGGTCCTCTCTGCAGAGCCTTGCACTTTCATTTCTCCCTTGCTCATCCTACCAACCTTATTTTTTCTTTTTCGCTACGCTGGCAGCACCTTCTGCTGTCTCTCTTGGCCAGAACGTGCTGCCACCATCCTGCTCCAAACCCCTGTGGTGGAGGAAGATCCCTGTGGAGCGTGGGTGTCACCAGGGGATTTTGCCATTCCCATATGAATCCCACTGACATTCTGTCGTTCCAGGCATCCTTTGCACCTCTTGTGGCATTCATCTGCTTCTCTGGCTTCTACAGAGAAACTCACAGGCAACAAGGAGGGGAGGGGGAGGAGTCCTCCCATGCTTTTATACCTTTGCTTGACAGCTTTAGGCTTGCAGGGATCTTGCCAAAACAATTTCCCTGCCTCAGCCTGTATGGGAATGATGCTAGTGGCACAGGTGCCTGATGGGCCTCAAGTAGAGGCAGCAGTTTCAAGTCTTTTTCTTGTCTTTTCCCATATAAAAATACAGTCAGGATCATTTAAATATGAATTGAAATGTGACCAGATGCTGCATGGCACATACTTGGTGCAGCCGTGTAGCTGGAAGTAGTCACAGTCAGTAGTGTACAGAAATACTTGGAATTATTATAGTTAACATAATTAATTAATATATAATATAATTCTATAATATATATTATATATTATAATATATAATTATAAAGTTATATTTTATATAATATATATTATGTATAATATATAATTATAATTAATATAATTAATATAATTAATATAATTATTATAACAATATCAGGTGTGAACAGAGACCATGCTAGGCTGACCTCCCCTTTATGAAGAGATGCAAATTCTTGGTGCAAGGCAAATTGGGGGCTTAGTTTGTGCTTTACTAGGTTTGCAAGTGGCACCAAATTATTTTTCTAGGTGCTGTTACTTTCCTTCCCACCCCGTTAATGGGAGGTGTGTGATATTAGGAAACTTGTTACCTACAGACCTTCTGTTTCTTGCCTATATTTTTGTAATCCAAATGTTTTGGATTGCTGGTTCCTCTAGGTAGGGGCAGTGCCTTCCTTTGGATCTGGCTGATGCATTGTGAATATTAATGGCAGCAAGGAAAGTTCCCAAACAGAACATGGTAAATTACCTACTGCTTTATCACCCTGCATTACTTTGCTAATTGAATGTCAGCGAAATGTTCCTCCAGGCATCTGACTGAAATGAGCAGGAGCTATAGTGTACATGTAAGACCACAAATAATAAATAAGCATGATAATGAAAAATAGCATTTCTCCCCTTCACCAGTAGCAAGGCTTCAAATGCATCTCTTGTAAATTTGAACCTAAGGACTCATTCAGCCGGTTTCGTATGTTTTTGTTTAAAGTGTGCCAATTTCAGAAATAAATGAGGTTACTTACCTAGTCCAGATCGCTTTTATGTGAGACAGAAGACATGGATTGCTGGACTGTTGCTAAGAGATATCACAGAATTCCATGAAGAAATCTGAAGATCTGGAAGCGCTCTATGAACTTACTTGTTTCATGGTCCTGAAGGAAGCTCTGTCATTTCTTTCTTTCCTTAAGGTTATTAAGTGACTTTTAAAATCACCTTTCTTTTTATCACTGTCTCAAAGAAAAAGAAGAAAACTGAATTTGATACCACTAAAAACTTTGTTTACTAAAAACTGAGGTAAGCTGCTAAGCTGCTTAGTGAGTGAATGTAGCTCACACCAGCCAGGGGAGGCAGCTGACAGCTCCAAACAAATGCTTTTAACTCCATGGCATCTCCCACTGCCAACATCCAGGTACAGAGAGAGAAGAAACATCACCAAACCATTGGAGATATTGGGGACTTGGACTAGCAAGACAGACAAAAGGACCGTTCTGCTTAAGGGAAATATGCATGGATGCTTTTTTTTTGCCTTTTTTTTAGTTCTGTGTCAACTGTGGAACTTCCTGTCAGGATCTGGAACCCATTATTAGGTGGGTTTTGTGCAAGATGAACCCTCTGCTTGTGCCCATTGACCTCCTGTAGGTGAATCAGTCCTTAGCTATGGAAAAGGCCATCAGGGAAGGAGTGGGATCATGGATGGAACTCTGTAAGGACAGAGGGACCAACCAGAAGGAGGATGCACAGGAGAATTCCTGTTGTCTTGTGAGCTCTGGGGACACTTCACAGGATAAACATTGGGGTTCTCTAAGTGCATTCCTCTTGGAAGAACTCAAAGCTGTTTGGTCCTTGGGATAACAAGGAAAGGAAGTCAAGGAAAGGTTAATTTCTCTGCTCAAGGAACTGCTTTGGTAATTGTGGCTTTACAGGCTCCAAGGGTATCTGTCACACAGCAAATTTCAGCACACAGCAGTCTGGTTTTCAAATGTTAATCTGTAGTTTGCTGATGTCAGACAGATCTGAACTTCTTTTTTTTCCCATTTTTTTTCTTGAATAACATCATTAGAAAGGAGGGACCTTGACATGATGTAGTGTAGTGTAAATAATTTTCTTCTGCCTACCGTTAAAATCCAGCAAATACAAATTTTCTCCATAAAATTACATGTGACGTGTTCTCTGACAAAGTTACTTTGATAGTGAGGACAACAGCCCAAAACTTTTATCTTTTCCAGCATGCCAGAAGAATTTACATTGAGGATAGATCTAAAATTAAAGCATGTTTATAAATATAATCACAATACTATTTCTTCATGCTGATTCTAGCTTTTTGTCTTTTTTTTTAATGTAAAAATAGTTTGTATCTTTTTTTCCCTCACAATTTGTTTACCTGGACATTTAGCTTTTGCTGTAATATCTGTCACATAATTTATCTCTTTTTTCCCTCTGTTTTCTTGGTATTGTACAATACTTAGATGCAAGGAAAATACATCTTCTTCAGTTAGACTAAATATTTGACATGTTCTCAGTCTTACAATAGCTTAGTCTGCTTCTTGAAGTATTACAAACTGGTTTTATCTCTACATTTCACTCTTGTAGACCATAGCAGGAATTTTCCCCCTTTCCCCAGCACAAAGTCTCAGCATTGTGTCTGTGTACACACAAAAAAACCCTCCACAGTTTTACTCATCTTTTCTGCTGTAGAACTTTCTTCTGCACCAAGAGAGACCATTGCTGAAAACCATTTTGATTGCTTGCTTCAAGAACTTTTTTGAGTTCTTACATCTTCTGTTATTATCTCAATACCTCTGTCTAAATGGGCTTTTTAAACCACCTGATCCTGAATGCATTTTCCTATTTGTACAGCATTTGTGCTTTAGTGGAAAAGAGAATTTTGGAGAACAGGGAAACCAAGACTAGTGAGGGCTTTGAAGGAAAATAATCATTTAAATGATATCTAAGTGAGAGAAATTAAGGAGGATCTATCTCACAGGCAATTCAGACAGACTGAAAGCTGTCTGAACTTGGAATACTTGAAGGTGGAACTTGGAATACTTGAAGCTTCTTTTAGGCCCAGTGATGTTTAATGACAAACTCACTTGTTGCTTTAATTTAGATAATTGGCTACCTGTGCTGAAGGGAGGTTGTCAGCAGCTCCCAATAGGTCTTTCAGTGCCTTGTATAATAAAACATTTTGTTTTGGACTTGACTGAGTGGGCATAAATAACCAGGGATTGACTAACATCACTCCCTGTCCCTGAATACATTTGAGTATCTGAATTTCAGTTTGGGTGTGTCATTTTTGACAATGTATTGCTCAAGTAAATGTGTCAAAAATATTTCCTGCACTGAATATTTCCTACTGTGCTGGGTGTTCCATGAGCAGCACAGTGAAGCCTTCCCAGCCTGCACGATATTTAAATTGGGTATTTTATGGAGAGTCACTTTTCACTGTCTCATTTTCTGGAAAAATCCCTTCACCAGGATTTCTCTCCTGAGAAGCCTCAGAAAAAAAAGGAAAACAATATTATCTCATTTGCTTCTCCTGTGTTTTGCTGCTTTGAAATGTGGTTGTTTATCCAACATGTGCATTGTTTTGACTTAATGACCAATCACAGTCCAGCTGTGTTGGGGCTCTGGCGAGAGTCACAAGTTTTTATTATTATCTTGTTAAGCCTTCTGTAAGTATCCATTCTCTATTCTTCAGTATAATATAATATAATAATAAATTAGCCTTCTAAGAACATGAAGTCAAATTCATCTTTCCTCCCCACGATGGGGGACCCCAAAAACACCACAGTCTCTTGCAGTTGGGCTGTGACACAGAGGCCTCTGCCACCCCTTGCTCTGGCTCAAAAGCACCTGCCAGGCAGAGCATCCTGGGGCTTAGCCTGCCTCAGACCCCTGAAGGGACTTGCAGGCAAGCAGCAGATGCACTTTGTTTGGAAAAAAACCCACAGGGGGTCTGTCTGTTAATGCCAGAGAGGATGGGGCAGATACCTTCACTGCTTTCAGAAAGCTGGATTTAAAAGTTCAGAAGAAACACAGAGAGTACACCTGCTGTTTGCTGGTGTTGGACTTAGATCAATGCCCACCATAGCTGGCTGTTAAAAGGCCTTTTCCTTAAATAGTTTCTTCTGAAAACCATAGGAACAGGCTTTAAATTTTGTTGAAATTTTCCTTTGAACTTCAGTTGATGCCACCAATTATCAGAGCAGGGGGTTGTGTGTTAGTGGAGATCATCTGTCACCTTTAATTGCAAGGACACTTTGCAGTAGATTCATTGGGTCTCTGTATTTCAAAGGAGGATAGAGAAAGAGGGATTTAGAAGTTTTGCATATATTCAGAGAATGTGATATAAAATTTGAAATATTCAGTTCAAATGCCATAACTCCTTTTTCTCACATTTATAAAATGAATATATTTCTGTCTCAAAGACTGAGACTCAGGAAAATGTATCTTCTCTGCTCTTCTTCAACAACTAACTTGACTTCTTAAAAGCTGCCTCCATTTCTCTTACCTCAAACTTTCTTAATTGTACAAATATCTGAAAAAAATCATTTTCTTTCCTCCAAACCCCTTGTTCAGACAAGCATCTCTTAAGCAGAGAGTTCTGTTTCCCACATTGACCCCCACCTTGGAGCTGTTTGTCTCCCATCTGTTGTTTGTAAACACTTCATGCCTTGTGCTGCTGATGTTGTTAGCTCCTTGGAAAACAACTTCTATTTTCTTATGTTTGCACACTGCATCAAAACAACAGGAAATCTGTCCATGCCTGGGGAGCCCACGCAACGCCAGGATCGGTTTTTTTTCTTGCTGGGGATCTCAATTAAGGAAACTTGTCAGAGGTAAACAGTGATGATTTAGCTGTAATTCAGTGTGGTTCATCTGTGCACAGAATTTGTGTTCTGGGAGTCCTGGCCAGGAGGAAGAGCAAGGAGAGGGAGACACCAGAGGAGGAGGGAGCTGGGCTGAGTGTGAGAGAGAAGGGACAGGAGGTGGCAGAGGAACGAGGCAGAAGGTGAACAGATTAAGAACTACAGGATGGATTTTTGGCTCATGCCTTTGCAGAACTAGTTAAAAGTTGTCTTCTGGAACTTCCCTGTCCCTAGAATCCCTTTCTTTTCCCAGCCAAAGAAAAGCATAGGGAGAAGGATTGATACCCAGATCTTAATTTAAGATCTGGGTATCAATTTTTAAGATCACAAATTAAGATTGACTTCAGAACTGTCGGTACGAGGGGCAGAGGGGTTTCTGTGCTGCCATGGCTGCACGTCCAGGTCAGGATGTCCAGTTCTGCTCTTGAAGAAATCAGCCGATAGATTTGCTTCACTTCAGGGAAGTTACTGCCCTCAAACCTTCTGCTTTTTCCACGATTACATCTTGTTGTGCTTTCTACACATTATTGAGAAGGAAAGCTGTCCAGTACTTGCTTATCACAGTGAAAATTGCTGGATTCCTCAGAGTCCCAGTACTGTTTTTCCATGTCCTGATTATTGGGCTAAATTTTGATCCTTTCTCAGGCTTTATTATACAACCTCCTGTTGCCTTTAGGAGATTTATAGAGGCAACAGATTTATATAAATCTCTATAAATTAGATTTTTATAATGTTGCATGTTGGTAGTCTAGAACAAGAAACTTGGGTTTAAAAACTTTTCCTCTTGTTTATAGTTTCTGTTTGCTCTACATTAATGGTTCTCTGTGCTTAATCAAGGGTTAAAGCAGATGGTTGTGACGTATTGTTTCCTAATGAGAAGAAATGCAATCAAATGTATTTTCTATCTTTTGAGCACAAAGCAGTGACCAAGATTTTTTTACTTACAATAACATTTACAGGAATTATTTCCCATGTCTTAATGAATGTAAAGACCTTTCTAATTCCTTTTTTTTTTTCTCTTGACAGAAGCCCAAGACAATGCATCCTTCCAGTAACTCCTGTAAAAATGCACAAGAGACCTTGAATAGAAACATGGCCTGAAGAAAGTTAATGAAGTTGTTAATAGTCTGTGTCACATATGAGAAGACTGTGGATGGTTCTGGTTTCTTCCTTCAGGCCTTGATGAGTCATGAAATTGATAGAAAGCTAATTTTTCTAATGGAGCAGGTTCTGTGAGTAAAAGAAGAGGAAAAAATCAAGGAAAAACCTAAAATACAGACATTTGGTGACAAGAGCTACTACTGGTGGTGACCAGTGTGTTGTAAGCTGGAATTTTCATGAATCTTAATGGATGTTTTGACCTAATTTACAGAGTCTTCCTTGTTAATTAACTTTTTTAGAAAGGTCAAACCCTTTTTTCCAGTAAAGGTCATGTACTTCAACTAAGAAATCTTTTCTCATTTACAGAACAATACAGAAACACAAAATTCAGGTGTTTTTCATTCTGAACATATCAATGGATCATGAGCAATATGCATGGAGTATTTCGCACCCCTTTGCCCTGTCCTCATTAAATAATTCCTTTTTGTGTTTGTGTATGTGGGTGATCCCAGGGTTTTACAATTATTCAGCAGCCGGCTCATCCACTGGAGCCTGGAGATGGAGGTAATTCCACACAAAAGGAAAATGACATTCCAGGAACCCACACGGACCTAAGAATTGTGAGAGAAGTGTGAGAATAATGCTCCTTGTAAAACAAGGGTGCCACATTTAGATAAAAACCTCAATTTCAGTATCAGAAATGCTGTAAGCATTTCAGTTCATTGAAATGTTCATTGAATTATGCAGCTTTATTGCTTCTGAAAGTGGTTGTACCTCTTGGTCAGGCCAAGTGGTACCTAAGGGCTCACTGGCCTTACATAAAGCGCACTGTCTTGGCTTGGAAAGCCAGGTGTGTGCTAAGGAAGGCAGGAGCTTCCCCTGGAATGGAGAAAAGGAACCCCTCACCCCCCAGATTGCTGTAAATTTTAAATTAAGGGACTCTCAGGCAGCAAAAGTTATAGGAGTAGGAATAACAGTTCTTTAATAGGGAAGAAAATAAAAGGATAAAATAAACAGTGCAGCACACTAGAACAACACTGACAGAGTCAGAACCCAACCTAACACCCTGTGGGTCAGGGTGTTGGCAGCAGTGCCATTTAAATTGTGGCTCAGCCCTCCTGCAGTGTCAGGGGTGGTTCTGCTGGAGCAGGGATCCTGTAGAAAGGTGCAGTCTCTTCCTCTGAAGATCCAGGGGCAGAGGCAGCTGCTGTTCCTCTGGGGAATCCAGTGGAGAAGCCGTGCTGGTGTTCCAGAATCTCCAGATTGTATCTGGGTAGCAATGCTTGGCTCCTCCCCCTTGGCTCACATCTCCCAATGGGATGCTGTAGTTCTTATCAGCCATGCAGTGACATTCAATGGCTGTTATCAGCAGATGTCTCCTCCCGAGGGAGGAGTGATTGTGGTCACTCAAAGAGAGAGATAAGGCAAACTGCCCACTTGACAAAAGATAATCTGCCATAGAGATGGTAACCGAATACATCTTGCTTTGCAATCTGGAGCACACACCTAAAACAGGAATGACACTGCTGGAATATTGAGATTTTCAAATCATTCTTCCTATTTAAGTAACATCTGAATGAACTGCCCCTTAAAAAAGCCCCATAAAACCTAAAGAAAGAAAGCAGAAAAGGCTTTTTTATTGAGTTGGTGAACCTGCTCAGAAATACTGAAGGGACACAGCAAACCAGTGTGGTCACAGGACTTGCACTAATGTGGAGAGAAAAAACTACCAATATCCTAATTGGGGAATTTCTCTGACAGGAAACTAGGATCCATTCCACTTCATGATTTCTTCATGCAAACCACATAAAATATTTTATAAAACCTGAGTGATTTCCATAACAGAATTTTGGCAATTTAGAGCAAAACATTTTGCTGTGACAGTTCCTACAAATCTTTTAGCTTTGTTTTGTATTATAAATATATCAAAATGAAGCCATTTCTGTTCAAATAAAAATTTTCCAGGCTTTTAAAAAATATTTTTTATTTGCCACAGTTAAGATGAAGACTGATTTCAAATGCTGTAACTTAGATCTGCATAACCATAAACCCACAAGGACATAGCTTTAGTCTTATAAATAAGTAATGTCATTAGATACAGTATTCTTATTTTAATTGACTCTGTTTGCTACTCTGTATAACAGTGATTGAAAAATAAAAGTCATTTAACATTGGTGAAACCTTTTCTAGTGGTTTCTGAACTGGAAGTCCACAAGCACCAGCCATTGGCAAAAATGTTACTGATTTTGGGGTTTGTTTCAGTAGTGAAATCTAAGTGGATACAGGGAATTTCATCTGTCCTTTGTAAATAAGAATCAGGTGAAATCTAAAAGACATAAAAATAGCACAGATTTATCATGCAGACATCATTGATGAAACCTCACATAAGGAACTTATTTCATTTTCTGCAGGTGGACCACTGTAAGTAAGAAAAGTGTCTTTTTATGGGGGATATTTACCAAGTTGGCAGTTCAGTCTTTTCCTTCAGAGGTATTGAAAGGACTGGGAATCTTCAGATTTAGGATTTTTTACATCAAGAAAAAAGATGTTTAAGTTGGAAAAGGAGTTGGCAAAGATAGAATTTATTTGTGTGAGGCAATTCAGCTGCTGAATTACAATTCAAGCAATTTCTTAAATTTAAATTCATATATATTCCTCCCTTAAATTAACCCAGATGTGTCCTATACATGAGTTAATGGTTTAATCACAGAATATCAACTGATGGCATCTCCTCAGAGGGGCTGAAATGTGTTCCTTTTGCTGTAGTCTCTCAAAAAGTGATTCAAGAACTACAACATGGCATCAATAAATACTTGAATTTTGTCAGGAAAGTAGAAATCATTTGATTAGTGGCAGTTTATTTTCTGGTGATGTGAAGTTGCTGAGAAAAAAGGAAAAGCGAACATCCCAAAGCGAGAAACAAGCAGAAACCACACTGAAATAAAAGCAACAGAGGGTAAAATATTCTGAAAAAGCATCTGGAAAAGAGCTGATTTAAGATCAAGGAGAGGAGGAACTGCAGGAGCCAGTGGTACCTACATTTTTTCAGCACATGGTGAAAGGCTTTACGCTCAAAGAAATAGAACACAGACTTTTCTCTTGGTCTTTTCTAGCCCAAGCCATGGAGCTGCCTCAGTTACATAAAGCATCTGGGAATGGAAGAGAAAGGTGCTCAGCAGAACCGTGGTGAGATGTCACAGAGCCCTGTGAAAAGTGATTCTAATCATGAAATTTTAGGAAAAACTCCCGGTTTGTTGGTTTTTTATATATTCAAGCTCTAGCTAACTTCACTCTTCCCTTCCACCCACACACGCTGACATTAATACAACTTTGGCAATTGAGTTGAAGGACCGAGATACACATATTTTATGCTTTTATTTTAATGCTTCAGTTATTTTTTCCCCTTAGCAGATTATAAATGCATATGGGTTTGGGAGAGTTTGGAGTAATAGGGAGCAAAGTGGAAAGTGCTTCTGGGAAATTGCTTATTTATATAAAGCTGATGAGAAAACAAGTGTTTTATGGGGAGCCCTGACTCTCTTAAAGGATATTTGGCTCGAGGACAGGGTACTTGCTGGAGCACAAATTTAGGTGTGGCTGTTACTGCACTGCTTTCTGCTGGGAGTGGAAAAACAACATGTATCAAGTGTTTTTTATTATATTTTTAATTTTATATATATATATATATATATATATATATATATATATATATATATATATATAACATGTTTATTATAGATATATTCTATATAATGTATATATATTATATATATTATTTATTATATCTATTATTTATTAAATATATTTATTATATTTATATATTATTTTCTCTAAATGCCAGCATGTCCTGGTAGTATACAGACTGATTCTGTGCCCAGATTTCTGCTGTCACTACGCTATCAGACAATGAGCTGGGTTCTAGACATGGAAAATACATTTAAAACTGGGAGTCAGCTTGTGTAGCACAACTCCTTTCAAGGCCCAACAGGTGTAAATGTACCAGGAAAAAAGACATGAGTGCTATAAATATCAGTAACTGCTGCACCAGGTGTGATCACATGTGAGGGAGCAGGGTCATAGAAATCATAAGAGCAAATGACAAAACAAAGATGTTTCAGAAGATGTGGAAAGAATCAACAAAAAAAGCAAAATTTACCATTTGTTGTCTGATTTTCTGAAGGTGAGTGGCCAATACAGAGCATCCAAAAAGGTGCTCAGCTCTGTTACTGATAATATCTCAACTTACCCAACAGTAAAATGCTGTCAGAGTAGTTCAAACCTGTGATTTATTTGATACTGTAAATGCTTTTAAAATCTTGCTAATGATTTAAGAAAAAGACATGGAAACAAGAAGAAAAAATGAGCATTATCTAAAGTCAGTGTGGGTGTGGTGCCTTGACCCATTTAGACTATTAAGAAATATGCTGCATTAAAGTATTGAATATATTTTTTCATTATGTATTGAGTGGCCAAAAATATCTTAAGAGCCTTTTAAGGTAATGTATAATAACATCTCTTCCCCAAAAGTGGGTCAAGGCTTACGTAGTCTGCATTTCCAACGTGGGTCCCTCCTAAGAGGAAAATCCCAAAGGTACAGAAGGAGCTAACACAGCAAAAGGGTCCAAATTTTATATTTTGTGATATTCTTTGACCTTGGTCTGCCTAAACTCAGAGCAACAGCCACAGGATGTGGTCTAATACATATTAATGGCAAATTATCTTGAAATATTTTTCTTTGGTGCTGCAGAAGTGCAATAATTTGATGATTTTGTGTACTGGCTCTTTTTTTTTTTTTGCCTCCTGATAAAAACTCCCTGTTTCCCATTAAAATAGCAAGAGGAGGTGAGAGGAGGGAGGCTCCAGGTTACTGCCCACAGCACAGGGTGGTGTAAGAATAAAGGAATAACATTCTCTGAATGTGACATTACAAAGCACCTAATGGGATTAACAGGGGTGAAAGGGGAAGGAGTGAGCACAAGTTGCCACAGGATCCTCCACTTGCTCAGTTAAGACTTTAATTCTTGTGCCTGTTATAAGTTGCAGGGAATTATAAAACTGTAAATTAGAAGGTAATTTGATGAGTTACACTTGCATGGACATCAGATATAGGTTGAAACTATAAAAGTAAGATATTGAGCAAATAAGCTTAAACAATACCCTGTTATGCATCTTACATCTCCCTTCTTGGACATTTTTTGCAATGTTATTTCCAAACACAAAGTTTCTGGAGTGTTTCCTCAGTAGGCAAATATTCGGGTATTCCAAGACATTCTAATACACTGAGGACATTTTTTTTCTCTGTAAGGTGACAGTGGTTATCTCTTGAAAAATTGCCTAATCTCTTCCATGTTTTATCTCCAGATTCCCTCTGAAAACTGTATCATTAGAAATTGTAATGAAACTCAAAAAAGTGACCAGAATAGTAATTGACAGAAGACTTGGCACCTTCAAAATGGGACTTGGATGCTCAGATATATAAATGTGGTGGAACAGAGCTGAACCGCCCTTCATGTGAGTTCAGAGCAGCCCTGGTAGGTGTGAGGTTGTGTAAAACACCCATTAAATGTGCCTCACCTGGGGAGACAAAGGGGAAGCATTTTAATGAGTCAATCTAAATTGCTGAAGTAAATGACCATCATGACAGAGACTTGGAAAATTATGTGTGCTTAGATGTGGGACTGCAGCACAGCAGAGGAGGTGCTGGCTCTGGCTGCCACACAGACCTCCTGCATGCTGGCTCAGATGTGCCTTCCGAGCCTTCTGTGCCTTTCCATTTCATCCCAGAACCACTTCAGTGTCAGGAAAATGGAAATTAGAGATGCCATCTTCCAGTGCTGAAGGGAAAAGTGGATTGCAGACCAGCAGAGTACATTTTCAGGCAATAAATGGTTTCCAAGCCCTTCATTTCTTATGCCAAACAGGAGATCTGGGCACTGCTTATCCTTTCCTCCTGCTCAGCAAACAAGAAGGTTCCAGCAAATGCCATAAAATTAGGTTCCTAATTTCCACTCTTTGAGTTAGTCTATAGCAATATCCCTCTGTCAGGAACTCTGTCTTTCAATCAGGTATCAACCCAAATTCTTTATTACCTCTTCTATTGCCAAATTCATCTTGGTCCTATAAGGTCAAAACCCTTTCCCAGACAAAACCCTATACTAATGAGAATGAGACATCATGTTTTGCGCCACAAATTTAAAGAGAGGCAAGAAAAACCTTTCAGCTATAGACTTTTCCATACTAACAAGAATAGACTCAAAATTATTTAAGTATGAGAGACTAAAACAGAAAAGGTATTGCAGCTTTTCTGGGAAAGCTCATTTTAATAGACCTCCATATTCAGTTATGCACAGAATAAGCTCGTCTATGAATAGCATTAAAAGACTCACCTTTCTGTGCATTTCTGTCCTATATTTTCTATACATTCTCCTCAAAATCTTAAAGTATCTCCAGCTTTTATTGTGCCAGGTTTTTGACCCCCTCACTGCAAGAAATGAGCACATGATACACAAAGCTTGGCTTTGCCAGTTGTCCTGCTAATACACATATGCTGTCAGACCAGCTGGCTCCTGGCAAACAGCAGAGGTAAATGTCAGGTTCTTCCCTGTCCCTTGCTATGAGGAGAGCACAAAACTACCCCTGAACAGCACAGTGCAACAGCAACAGAGTCCACTGACTCAGTTTTGTTTCAATAATCTCCAGTACAGTAAAAAAAAATAACTAAAAAAGGGTCAGGCACATAGAGGGAAAGAAGGAAGTATGTTGCTTTTAATCTCTGATGAGAAATTTAAATTTTGTAGTTTTCATTTAAGTTTTCCCATCTTAATCTAAGTGGTGTTATACAACTGATGAACTGTATTAAGAGCAATTTTTTTTTCTTCTATCAATAAAAGAATTATTTATTTCTTACCAATGAGAAATGAAGGGCCAGATCATCAGATGGGAGAGAGCTGGGTTACTCCATTCAAGTAAGATTTATAACTGGCACTTGCTGGTTCTGGTCTGCATATCTGCTTGAATGAAGGGAAAATAAATCCTCCTACCTGATTTTGTCATGAGTATCTTGTTAGAGATCAAATTGACCTCCTCCTCCTCCACCATTCATATTTGGGAGTTTTTAGCCAGATCAGGTCCATCAGCAAAGTGAGAGGGTTGTGGAATAGTGGGGGAATTGTGCTGTGACATTTCTGGGGGGTCATGCACAGCTGGGAGATGAGCCAGGATGGATGATACTCCCAAAGTCATCATGGCTCAAGCTGCACCAAGGGAAATACAGGTTGGATAATAGGAAAAAGTTTTTCACAGAAAGGTGATAAAGTTCTGGAATTTTCTGCCTGGGGAGGTGGTGCAGTCCCCATCCCTGGGTGTGTTTAACAAAGCCTGGATGTGGCACTGGGTGCCAGGGTTTAGTTGAGGTGTTGGGGCTTGATTGGACTGGATGATCTTAAAGGTCTCTTCCAACCTGGTCGTTCTGTGAACTCTGTGAATTCTGTGGTTCATAAATTTGGGGGGGAAAAGTGTGGAAAATGTTTGCTGTAGGAATAAAAAAAAATGAGGAATGTTCTTGCTCCCGTGGACTGGCCAGGCTGGACAAAACATCCAGGCTCAATGTGGCTGTTGAGCAGCCAGTGACACCACATGAAAAGAGCTTTAGCAAGGGAACAAAAGCGACACTGTTTTATCTTACTGCTGATTAAAGTCTGTAACTACTGTAGCTACAAAATTATGCACATTTTAAACAAAAGCCTGCACCATGTCACAAGCAAGAAAAACAACTCACAGGGTGCAAGGCAAAGCTTTCCTCTGAGGCACTGGTGGTTAACCAGTCCCTCTCCCACAGTGGCTGCAGTGTCATCTGAGCTGGGGACTCGCTGCCCTGTGCCAAGCAGTTGCCATAATACAGCTTTAACCCTTCCCTGGATTCATCTGAGCCACCAGAAATACCAAACTGGGGCAGAGAGAAGGGGTTTTAAATGATACTGCCTCCAGTGAAAGATGGATTCATCCCAAAATACCCCATACCCCCTCCAAACAGTAAAAAAAACAAACCTGGATATTACAGCGACCTGAGGAGGTCACTGGGGTGAGAGAAGTGGAGAATCGTGTTTGATGATCAGAAGGCTGGATTTATTGATATATGATATATAATACATTATAACTATACTAAAAAGAATAAGGAGAGAAGTTGCAGAGGCTTGCTAAGCTAAGAATAGAATAGAAAAGAATCTATAGTCCAGGGACTCTGTCCCCAGCTTGCTCCTGTGATTGTCCCTTAATTAAAAACATGGAACATGAACCAATCACAGGTGCATCCTATTGCATTTCACAGCAGCTGATAACAATTGTTTACATTCTTCTTCTGGGGCCTTTGCTTCCCAGAAGATGCACAAATCCCAAAGAAAGGATTTCTACGAAAAAATGTCTGCGACACCTGGAAGGCCAGACATTAAAAAAAAATCAAACAGAAAAACATCAATGACATCCTGTTAAAGAAAGGATTTAATGCATAAAAAAAAAATACCAGTCATAGTTCCAAACAGGTACTACATAACAGATAAGGAGGTCTGGAGGAACTCTGGAGGGGTTTGCTCAGTGTTAAATGATGATGAAACATCTGTACATTCCATCCATCACTGATTATGGGAAAGAACATTTGATTTGGCAAATTACAGAGAGGCTTAACCCTTCAGCTTTTACAGAGGGGGAAAAAAAAGAACAGGTTATACAGCCTTGGAAATATTCAATTTTTCTTTTGTGTACACAGAAGGAAATATATGTACAGCTCTTTTGCGTGTACAAGGCTGTTTCTCAACAGCTAGTCATTAAAAATATCAGTTGTTCTCCTACCATGAAGAGCTTTCAAATATACCAAGGAAATGTGTTTTATTTTAAAAAGAAAATTGTTTAATTAAACACATAAATGCAGATTCAGATCCTACATATGAAAGGCTTGAGATTTCACATTGCCAAACTCAAACCTGTTTTTAGAGCTGTGGTCTCAACTTCAATTCCAAACTATTTTGCCTTCCTGAAGTTAATGCAGAACAAATAGCACTGACCCTCAATGAATTTTTTCTATCTTGATACATTTCATATTGCTCTGTTCATGTTTATTAACCCTTCAAAAAGCACCTTTCTTCACTGGGTTTCTACCAAAGCAATTAGAGGATAACATCTGGCCACAAAACCCCTGCTAGAACAGGCGCCTACAAAGGGCCACCTAATTTGAGGAGTTTTCAGTCTCATCCACAAAATAACAACAATCCTGAATTTTAGGCTGTCATAGAATTGTGGAATGGTTTAGTTTGGAAGGGACCATAAAGACCAGCTAAATTCAACCCCATGCCATGGCAGGGACAACTTCCATCATCCCAGGGTGCTCCAAGCCCCATCCAACCTGGCCATTGACGCTTCCAGGGATCCAGGGGCAGCCACAGCTTCTCTGGGCACTCTGTGCCAGGGCCTGCCCACCCTCACAGCCAAAAATTTCTTCCCAATATCCCATCTAACCCTGCCCTGTGTCACTTTTAAGTTATCCCAGAGCCAAATCTTTGAACATGAGCCAAAAGTCAGTCCTAGCCCAAATATCACTGTGTCTCTAGAAGCTGCTGCCTTAAATCTCTTCAAGACCCAAAGCCTGATTGCTCTTTGCTCAGGCTGACATTGTTGCTTGCAATTCCCTTTCAATCTGAAAATAGGCCACGATACAGGGCAAGGTTGTAGCAAAGGCATTTTGGGGAGCCTCAGAAGAGTATCCCCTCAAAGCAATTGCCAGCTGTTTTTTCCAATTCTACTGTGTTCAAACTTCAATACAAAAGTTCTTTTGAGAGCTTGAGTCAAGGTCTAACATTTCCAAAATGCACAGCAAAGCAAGAAATGTCACTCACTCAAGCCATCACTGAAATGTTTCTAATTACATCCCTGGCTAATTACATTACAGTGTCGCTTTTAAGTAGTGGTTTTAAAAGTACAACCCTTGGCTTAAAATTGTTTCCTCATTTTTAGGCAATTCTTCCTATCAGCTTGAACCAACAGTGTTTAATCAGGTGATAAGTTTTCACACAGATTTGCTGGTTATAGTCCCAAACCTGCAAAGTGCTGCAGGATCAGAGGGGGAAGGGATAATAAAAATATTTTTAAAAAATGGACTGGATCATTCAGCTAGGAATAATTAGTGCAGTTATTTTATATGATATCCTAAGGATATACTGAAACTCACTGTGCTTTGTGTGGTACAAGAGAAGAACATTGCAGATCCCAACTGAAAATAGACCAGAAATTTGAGACCAGCATTTCTGCCACTGAATGGGACATTTCCATACAGCTGGAAGCCCTAAGTCTCCAAAAATTGTCATATAATTCATTTGAGAAGCACTGGAGACACAGCTAATGCTGTGCCATTATCTTTTGCTTCTTCAATAATTTGGCTCTGATGGCATGAGGAAGCCAAACACCCCTGGAAGTGCCCAAGGCCAGGCTGGACAGGGCTTGGAGCAACCTGGGCTGGTGGAAGGTGTCCCTGCCCATGGCAGGGGGTGGAACAAGATGATTTTTCAGTTCCCTTCCAACCCAAACCATTCTTTGAGTCCATCATAGCTTAAAATTCAGGATCCTTGTCATTTTGTTGATGCAGGACTGAAAACTCCCAAAATTAAGTGGCCCTTTGTAGTTGCCTGTTCTGGTGGCACAACCACGACCAGTTCTGTTTGGTTTTCTCTCCCACCCTCATCTCCCAACAGCAGCCACGTGCAGCCAACTCAATATTCCTCAAGTAATTGCACACTGAGGGTTTGGGAGCTATTCAAAACACACCAAACATACCAAAAGGTAATTTTTCCTGTCCAAACCCTCTCCAACATTTTTCAGGCCCTTGAAGTGACACCTTAACTAATTTTTCTGATGTTTAACATCTTGCTAAAGGTCTGAACTAATGGGCACAGATAAATCCTTGAAGGAATACATCTTCTCTTGCCAACATTCTTGGCAAAATTTATGTCCTTGTTAATAGTTTTGTACTTAGACATTAAACAACCCTTAAGTGCTCCCACTTGGCTGTATAAATAAGGTTTTTATTCATGTGAATATTTCTGTTCAGCATATTTGTTGAGAGATACCTGACCCAAGTTTAAATCTGGAAAGGACAGGAAAAGTAGAAAATTTCCATCCTTTCCTGGCATTTGGTTTGGACTATGAATAAAAAATCCACATTAAGGTCCAAACATTGTTGTGGCAGGTGTTGCACAAACATTAAAGGGAGGCATCATTGGCCAGAAAACTTATAGATACAAACAAAAACACATCAAATTGGACATAAAGTCTGAATTTGCACATAAATGAACATAGTAAAGTATTAAAACATTTTGTGGTTCATTTATGCCTCTGAGTGTAGGAAATTTTTCTATCAAATCTTTTTGATGAAAATAAAAAACTGAATCATATCAAGCAAAATATATGCATAATGTTTCAAAAAAAAAGGAGAATGCTGAAAAGGATCATTTCAAACTAAAAGCAGTGTTTAAAAAGTCAGTTTCTTTATAGTAAAAGATAGAGTTTAAGAAAAAATTCTAATTACTTTGTTTAAGGTCAAACAAATACTCTTTCAAGTCAAAATCATTTAATCTTTCCTTTCATTTTTTGCCAGGCTGACTAGAAATGAAAGTAAAATGAATTATCACAAGAAAATATTTCAGTCCACGGACAATAACAAAAATGAAATGAGGTAATTAGGCATTTCTAGTATTTTTGTTGCTGTTAATGCAGGGGAGAGGTTGGAAGTAAACAAGTAGCAAATGGAAAATGTGAGTAGGTTACATGAGAAAAAAAGAGCTGCAAACCAGGATTTCAAGAAAGATAAAGTAGAAGTTGTTTGAATTTTAATATGATACTTTTACATTTGATGAGCAGTCCTAGGGACAGTGTGGAGATCCAGGATAAATTGTTTGAGAATGATGGGAAAGGCTGGAGTCCTAATGGGTTAATGGATCAAAAATCTGGAGCTGAGAACTGCTGGGCTGTGAGCACAAAGCCAAGAAGCCGCTCCTTGCTGGAGAGGTGCACTGGAGGCTCAGCTGAGCCATCCTGGTTTGGGCAACTTCCCCCAAATTTAGGGTTGGGCTCCTCTCAAAACCAGAGTGTGACAGAATGGCCTCAGATTGTGCCAGGGGAGGTTTAGTTTGGATATTGGGGAAAAATCTCTTCACCCAAAGGGTTTTCCAGCCCTGGCACAGCTGCCCAGGGCAGTTTGGAGTCCCCATCCCTGGAGGGATCCAAAGCCACGTGGATGTGGCACCTGGGGACATGGTCAGTGGTGGCCTTGGCAGTGCTGGGGGAATGGTTGGATTCCATGATCTTAGAGGGATTTTCCAACTTTAGTGATTCTATATGAGAAGTACCAATACAAAATATCATGCATATAAAGATGCCTCATTTGTTTTCCTCATTTTCTCATCCCTTATTACTGTCCAAAGCCCCAGAAGCATTAAACCACCCTGGGTGGTACATGAGGCACAAAGTCTCAGCTCACTTTTCAAAGTAGTTCTTATTTTCCAGAGCAGAGAAGAAGTTTAAAACCCTTAATTCCAGGATTGGTTCTGTGCTACCTGAAATCTACAGTGTGATCTGTCTGTTATTTCCCATTACCGCACCTATGTGGAAAAATCCTCATTGAAGAGGCTGTTTTACTTCCTCTATTTCAGATATACAATATTTGACCTTGTTTTGCTGCTGCGTGGACAAAGATTATAGTGTTCAGAAGCCACGCTCACCCCTGGATAATTTGCTTGTCTTTACTGCAGTAAATTTGTATATTGATCTTTATTACAGTATCATCTAACAGGATGTTTAGCATCCACACTCTGTCATGCAGAGCTCTGCACAGCTATGAGGCAAGAATGCAGAGTAGGTATTATACTGCACAGGAAACAATATATTTCTATTTCACACATGTAATTTAGGTTTATATGCAATAAAGAATTATATGTGCCTGAAGAAGGAATTTTCCTGATATCCAATTTACTGTGAAACACTCAGAAAATATTTCTCCTGGTGGGTGGGGTGGTTTTTTCCAATTGTCCTTCCATGATTTCTTTTTCCTCCCTTACATTAATTTTGTTGGCAAATTTCTCAGAATTTCACTGAGATTAATTTTTCTGCCTATTACACAACTCTACTTCTTTTTTTTTATTAATAACTTCACACTTGTTAGCATTTGGAAGGATATCATAATAGCAGAGCAGCCATGCTGTTTTCATTGGCCATTTCAATGAAGAAAAATAGGCTGTGTGTGACATAATAAATAGACATAGAAGAAAAATTAAGTCCTATTTCTCAGAAGAACATCCAAAAGCGAGCCTATATATATAGGCTTAAGTCATCTAAATGACTTGATGCATATTTTTATTTTAGTATCTGCAGGAAGATGGATCCCAGCCCATTAAAACTAAAATTTCCAGAAAGACAGGCACTCTGATGTATCATCTGTCAAGGTAAAGAGGACTGAGAACCTCTAGCTGACTGATATGATGGATTTTCACTTTCCTACTTACTTCAAGAAGGAAGAAAGTGTGGAGCTGAACAGCTGGTAACATTTGCTAAAAGATTATGGTGCTGAGATTCTGATTTAAATTTGACTTTTTGGTCGTAAACACATGAACAACGCATGAAATTTTCTTATTCCCTTACATATTTTGGCTTGAAAAGAGTGATTCAGCTGCTTCCTCTGTAAAACCTATATAGGATGAAAGAGCAAAGAAGTCTCCAGCTGAAAAAGAAAAGGAGATGTATTTCCTGGAAAAGGAAGTCATGCAAGAGGCTCAAAGCTTTCTTTAGGGTAGCTGCTACCACCTTCTGTAAGACTGTTGAAACACATGTAAATGAGAACTTTAAAAGTATATATATAGAAATATTTGGCTGTATAATGAGACTCTTCCTTACATTGTCCCCTTTAGGCTTAGAGGTACAAAAGACTTTGCTGGTGTACAATTTTGAGGAGAACCACATGAAAATATCTCTGGCTACTCCACCATATGATGTAAATTTGGAAATATTTTAGCAATGATGTGAAACAAGCCCACAAGCTGTCACAAATACTGTCAGCACTTCTTGTACCTGCAAATAAAGAGAATATCCCATGGTATTTGCAGCCTTTGCCCAATCAGGATGTAAACTCTATGAGTTATTTTGGCAAATTTCAGAGGAAAATATTGCCTCACTAAAGCCAGACCAGGACCTCCAAACCTGTTCAGTTAAAAGAAAATAAATAAATCAATTCATAATGTTTTCCAAGCTTTTTCATCAGATGTTGTCTATCAAAAAGCCATCCAGAAGTGTAAAGCTGAAGCAGCATGTGAGACTCTGATTAAAATAAATTATAGAATCATTTTGTGGAAAAGACATCTAAGATAATAGAGGAAGACTATTTTAGTGGTTTTCTGAGAGGAGTCTATAAACAAAATGTGAACAAAATCCATCATAACTCTGTAAAACCTAAATAAAATCTGGATTATAAATGGGGTAAGTGACCAGACTGCACCCCTACATCATTCATCAACAAGAGCTTTCACTGATAAAAAATAATATCAATGAAAATCTGATTTCACAAAATGTTCTGAACCCCTTGGTGAGGTGGCCTGATTTAAGCTGCAGAAACTTCAATAAAACCAGGGAAATCATACAAATAGGAGCAGAAAATATGTCAGATATTTCAGATACGAAACCACGCCTTGCAAAGTAGTGAGTCCAAAAGAATGCTGGATTTCTAGATGTCTGGAAAACCATTTTAACAGCCAAAGACTGAACAGTATTGATTTGTTTAGCTTATCTGAGGAAAGATTATGATTAAGTCACCTCCTAATCTGTAAGTAGGAACATGGAGAGAAGACTTCTGATAATGGAAAGCTCTTTGATCTGTCTGACAAGCATGGCAAAAGCCAATGGACAAAATCACTTAAATCATTTTGGAAATGAAGCACACATTTTGAAACCATGGGGGTTCTGTATAACGAATTACTACACCAGTTTATTGATTCCCCATCATTTTGAGTCTTTGGGGTTTTTCTGGAAGAGTCCTAATGTTGTCAAAAGTTACAGCCTTGATGCAAGAAGTGTTCTGTGAAAGTGCATGAACTGCACCAAATTCAAATTAAGTGAACATGTTGGTGTCTTCTGAGTTTATAACCTGTAAATCTTCAATATTAGGCCATAGTTATGCATGTCTGTAGCTTCTGAGATAAGTTGTATCATCCTTTGAGGAAAAATAAAGTTGATAGTTAAAAATTCTATTATTTTCTTTTCATTTAATGACATCTCCCAGTCTAGCTGGCTGGTTTGTGCCTGTTGGAAAGGAGAGTTGGTGCTATTTAACACTTCCAAAACATATGGCTCTGGGCTACATTTTGTACACCACAGCTCACAGATTCCAAGAATTAATGTCTTGTGTCCATCATTCTCCCACACACATCACTTGGTATTTTTGGGTTTTTTTTGGTTGTCCCTGATATTTTTTAAGAAATCCAGAAAACTTCCTAGACAGCAGCAGCACCTAAATACTGTTATAATCTTAATTTCTGTGATGTGCTGGGTTGTCTCTGCATCTATTACTGCAGCTGAAGTTTTGGATTTGATTTTAAAAGTTTCAAGTGGGACCAATCTCTGTGGGAATATAACAGGATATTGCTAAATATATATATTGGCAGATTAGTTTATTGAGCAAGCGGGAATGATTTGACAGCATTTTCTAATACCTGTAAATTATAGTTGGTTTGTTCAGTAAAAAAAATATTAAGATGGGCTGATTTAACACAGCAAAGTAAATATAGATACCAAGCTATAAAGGGGGTGTGTGGAGGGTGTTGTAAGTTGTGCTCATCAAGCACTGGAACACTTGAGCAGAGGTTTTTTAGCAGAAATGTTCAGGGAGGGCATACCACTCCTGGCAAATAGAATTGGTGAGAAGTGATTTTTGACAAATAATGCAGGAACTGGCAGTAATTTTAACAAACAGTTCTGCTGGCTGGGAGTGACTCACTGCAGCACAGCAAAGACTTTGTTGTTAAAAGTACTTACACTCACATTAGGAGCCTGAAATCATCCCAGATATAATGGCCCACTTTGAAAGAGCAGGAAACATTAAACAGATTGTCCAATCCAGAGAAAATAATCATAGGAAAATTTATTGAAAGGCAGCTCACCAAATAACATATCCTGCAGTTCAGTCCAGTGGGTTTTGCTTTCCTCATACCAAGACTCCAGCCTGTGATTTCAACTCAACAGCATGACTCTGTAAAATAGGTCTTTCCAAGACTGTAAAACTAGGAGAGATTTTGGGGCAAGGACTGCATAAAGATAGAAGCAACAATAAAACCCTTGTTCTGTAAAGAGGAGGGAAACCAGTGCAGCAGCAGCAGCAGCAGCATGATTCATCCTCCTTAACTTCAGCCATCCAAAAGGTAGGTGTGGAATCAAAGTTAGTCACTCCTTTTCTGTCACTTGTGGAGGAAGATGTATCCTGCCTGCTTCAGAGAACTACTTTGGGAACTGCTATTTAGGAAGACTTCCCTCTCTCCACTGCCATGGAGGATACCCAGGGGAGCAGCCAGCAGAAAACATCTTCCAACCTTAATCTAGGATCGCTCTATCTCTAAATTGCCAAGAGAAGCTGTGGCTGTACCATCCCTGGAAGTGTCCAAGGCCAGGCTGGATGGGGCTTGGAGCAACCTGGGATAGTGGAAGGTGTTGGGGGTTGGAATGAGATGATTTTTAAGGTCTCTCTTACAACCCAAACCATCCTGTGATTCTCAGCAGTCCCACTCTGCTGGAACCAAGGCTCTGTAATTCACTCTCTCCAAGGTGTATGCACAAAGGAGTGTTGGTTTCAGTGCGTACACAAGGTGTATTAAAATAACTAAACAGAAGAGAAATCAGGAGTTAAGCAAAGTAAAATTAACCACAAAACCTCAAGAATCACACCTGGCATCTTCAGCCCATAGCAACAAACCCCCAAATGCCCCACATTCCTAATCTCGGTGAATTGAGGCAAGGTAAAAAATTCTGTTCAAATGAGATGAATTAACCAATATATTGTCCCAGTTGCTGAGGGTTCAAGGGAAAAAAGAAGTAAAAATTAGCAATGAAAGTATAAAAAAGGAATGAAAGAGAAGTTCAGATTGGCATTGCATTAGATAGTAAATGAACAGGAAAATTATGGCAGCACTGAGACATCCCTGGGGGTGGTTAAAAACCACATATGTGGCACTTGGGATGTGGTTTGGTGTTGGCCTGGGCAGTGCTGTTGGACTTGGTGATCTTAGAATGCTTTTCCAACCTAATTGATTCTGTGATTTCCCTTTTTAACAGCTCTCTGCTTCAGAATGAATTACTGCAGGGTTTGTATTGATTTACAATTATTAGACAGTTATTGTAATTTATGTTGATAAAGCAATAAGGGAGCACTGAAAATATTTATTAAATATGAGAAACTTTGTGGCATTTAGACATTAATCAAAGTTGATCATCTACAATATATGTGCTAATAAACCATTAGTGAATATTTAACCTGCAAACATGATGAAAAAAGCTGATAGATTACCTCCTTCAGGAACAGAGGGACTTTGTGGGAGGGAATTTTGAAATATTTAAATTGTGACACAGCACAGGATTTAGGAGTGGGAAGCAATTTTACTGTGAGATTTTCTTTTTTATTGCTGAGTTCCTGATAAAAAGAGTGATGGAACTAATTTTGTTTCTTGTTGATTTAAACATTAGCAATCCTGGGGTTTGCAAAAACATTAAAGATAGTTTTAAGGATGAGTCAGATATTCTATTGTATAATGGAATCATGGGCCTTCTTTGAAAATCAAATAATAAAAAATTATGAAATAAAATAATATGCATAATAAAAAAAGAAAAGCCCCAAGTACCTCAGGCTTCTCAGCACTTTGTTGCAGAAGTCAGAGAAAGAAGCATTAGGGGTCAGTTTAGCATTTGCCTAGAGACCTGATTAATTGGAGATTAAATGATTGTTTGTTCAGCAAATGGTGCAGAAGACTGGGCATGCTTCCCTGACCAGCTGAGCCAGGCTTTGCTAGGCACATCTCCAGGCTAGGGGACGATTCTCCTGCTCACCCTGTCCTTGGAAAGGTGGAGGGATGCTGGAAGGGACACTGCCTGGAAAGGAGTTAATCCATTAACACCTCCTGGTTGATTAATTTTCTGCTTCGACTCATTTAAATTCTCATTCTGCTGATTGTTTCCTTTCAGGGAAGGCATTTGTGGAAAGGTTATCAGCTTCTTGGAAGGACACAGCAAAGCCTCCAAGCACAAACCTAGCTCACTTTTCCAAATAAACAGCTGCAGACAAATCCTGGCTTCATTGATGGGAATGGAATTTTTCAGAGAATTGCAGAATGGTTGGGGTTGGAAGGAACCTCTAAGATCATTCAGTCCAATCACTCCACTCAAACAGGTTTTGAATATCTCCAAAGAAGAAGACTCCACAACCTCTCCAGGCTGTCTCCTCCAGTGCTGTCACTCTCACAGGATAAAATGATTTTCCTCATATTTAGGTGGAACGTGCCCACTGCCCATGGTCCCCTTGCCGAGCACCACAGAAAAGAGTCTGGTCCCTTCCTCTTGACACCCACCATTAAGATATTTGTCTGCATGGATAAATCCCCTCTCAGTTGTCTCTTCTTGTGGCTGAACAGCCCCAGCTCCCTCAGCCTTCCACTGCAAGGGAGATGCTCCAGTCCCCTCTTCATCATTGTAGCCTTCACTGGACCATCTCCAGGAGCTCCAAGTCCCTCCTGTCCTGACGAGGCCAGAATTGTACATAGCACTTCAGATGTGGAATCTGGAATGAGCAGAGGGACAGGATCATCTCCCTTAGCCTCCTGGAAATTCTCTAAGAAATCCCAGGATCCTGTTGGCCTTATTGGCATTGCTTGTCATGGACACTTCTTGTCCACCACAGCCCCACATCCTTCTCCTCAGAGATGCTCCATCAGGTCACCCCCAGCCTGATCTGGTGCCTGAGGTTGTTCCCCTGCAAGGTGCAGGACCCTGCATTTGCATTTCAGAACTTGGCTAAAATTCAGGACATTTTTTTTGTTCTAACAAAGGAATCAAGCACCAATTACTTTTCAGGTAACTTTCCACTGGCAATAAAAATGAAAAAGTACCAGATGTTTGTTGGATATTTTCTTAGTTCTTGAAATATCACAGAATTCTAGAATGGTTTGGCTTGGAAGAGGCCTTGAAGATCTTCCAATCCCCCTGCCATGGGCAGGGATATCTTCCACTATCCCAAACTGCTCCAGGCCCTGTCTGACCTGGCCTTGGACACTTCCAGGGATCCAGGGGCAGCCACAGCTTCTCTGTGCACCCTGTGCCAGGGCTCACCATCCTCACAGGGAAGGATTTCTGGTGCTCAGAGTTATTCTTCCCCAGGTGCAGGACTCTGCATTTGCCTTTCTTGAGATTCATGTGTTTTCTCTTTACCCAACTCTCCAACCTGTCCAAGGTCCCGCTGAATGGCCCCACAACCTCCAGGTGGATCAGCCACTCCTTCCAGCTCTGTATCATGAGCAAACCTTTTCAGGGGACACTGTCCCTTCATCCAGCTCCCTGCTGAATAATAAGAACAGGACTGAACCCAGCACTGGCCCCTGGGGCACACCACTGCCTACAGGCCTCCAGCTGGACTCTGCTGTCGTAGACATCTCTATGGAAAATCCTTTCCTTAGGATTTTTCCTCCTGAGAAGCTGAGAGGCCTCAGGAACAAAATGTAACCAATGGTTATCTGCTGCTGTGCAATGCAACAGGTGCATCTGGGATTGGTCTCATGTGGTTGTTTCTAATTAATGGCCGATCACAGCCAGCTGGCTCGGACAGAGAGCCGAGCCACAAACCTTTGTTATCATTCCTTTTTTTTCTATTCTTAGCCAGCCTTCTGATGAAATCCTTTCTTCTATTCTTTTGGTATAGTTTTAATATAATATATGTAATAAAATAATAAATCAAGCCTTGTGAAACATGGAGTCAGATCCTCGTCTCTTCCCTCATCCTAAGATCCCTGTGAACACCGTCACACTCTGCCACTGGTCACAACTCTTGGGCTCAATGAAAGTGGTCAGCAAAGACCAAAATGTTTCAGCTCTGAGCAATGTGTGTGTTAGAAGCAGTAAAAATTGGTTGCTTTTCAATTAGGACAGGGGAAAGGAGGAAATGGGCCATAACTCACCATGGGTGGGACATGCAATGACAATCCAACTGCAGTAGAAAAACTGCTTTCAGCAGGAGAGCATAAAATGAGGTGTGAAACATGAGGCTTTGTAGACAGGGAGTCTCACTACACAGAAGTTGGTTATAATTATCAGAGGAAATGATAACATTATGGCAGAGACCAAGGACATGCATAATGCATTATGAGAAAGATTAGTCTGAACTGCAAGGGCTTCCCTTAAACTATCCTAATTTAAGGTCATTCAAAACTTCCCCCAACACCTTATTTAGAGTGGCTGCAAAAGTACACCAAGTGCTAAAAATTTCATCTCTAAAGTTTTGATCTGTGAGCCATTAATATTTCCCTTAATTTAGCTGGTGTGCTATTTACAAATCAGAATCGCCTGCCTATGGATATGGATTTGTTGGAGGTAGTTATTCCATTACATGGGATGATTATTTTGCTGTTCCCCACCACTCCACCAGTTTACACCACCAGACTATTCTGCTTACTCACAGGAATGAGTCTTCACAAGGATTTTTACTTCCCAATCACAATATTGATACAAAATACTTTCCATTCTTCCTAGGTATTCATAGCACATGCTGTAACAATCCATCTGTTACCAACACCCTGCTCTGCAGAATGTTTAAACTGTGAGAATTAGGAGTAAGAATGGGTAAGACTTCTTTATTTAACTATACCTGTGATTTGCTTAACACAGTGGGCATGGGAGGAAGCAGAAAATAGCTTGGCTGATGTGTAGAGTTTGAATTTTTAATATTTTTGACTATTATTTTTAATATTATCAGCTGTGCTGCCCCAGGAGTAAATGTAATAATAATATAGCCAAGCATAGCTGTTAGCAGAGCTCTGGTCTTAAAATACTTAAATAGAGATGTTCTGCTATAGTTTCTCTGAGGATTTCTCATAGGTGTAATCAGTGACAGAGGTACAACCTGTCTTGATCACATCCTGTCAGCAGCTCTGACATTTCCCAGGACTTTTCCCCTACCACATTTGTATCCATGATTCATCTGACTGTGCCACTTGGACATTCACAGATTTCCTTCTGTTTGCTCAATACAAAGTAAAAGTGATGAAATTCTCTTTTACTTCACACTATTTAATAAATCCATTTATACACCAGCGAAAAGCTACAAAAAAATTATTCTTTTTACCCACAAGACCCACATATCCAGAGCTTCCATTTGTGTCCTAGATAGACTGGAGGGTGGTAGTGAGGAAAAAAAACCCCTGTAGGTATATCCAGCAATTTTCTCCTTGGCAGCATTTAAAGAGGAAACAAAAGAAGTTAATTCAGTGCATGCTTCAATGTGGTAAATTTTAGACAGAAATGCTGCTTGCCCCCAACATTTTTACGAGTTCCAGGTGGAAGTTCTACAGCCTCAACGATTCTGCAATATCTGGAGACAGCACAACCCATCAAAAGTGCAGGAATCATCCCCATCCTTCCCGTCCGCTGCCAGCAGAATACACAGCCAGCAAATTCCCAAAGTCTCCCTCAGGCATTTTTCCGTTGGATTCACATAACATGTCAAAGAAATGATTTTTCTCTTTGATTACTGCAGTAAAATAAAAAGCACTGAAAAAGCAGCATCTGAGAACCTTACCTTGCAGTTACATGAAAAATCCAGCTCCCTGTAAGGAAAGGTAATGAGGAGGGAGTCACGGTCGTTACTCCTCGTTACAGCACTTTGGAGTAACAATGCCATTTGGAGACCCTTGCTGCAGGAAAGCCAGGAAGAGCAAGTCAGCAATCAACTCCACAGGCCAATAGACCAAGATATATCAACTCCAACTTTAGTGCATTTGGACTCTAAAGTTCCCTGTGTTGGCTGAAATGCAAAGGCTGGAGCACAACAATATTTTTCTGTCCTGTTGGCTTTTTCTACCTCTTTCCACCTGGCAGTGACACTTAGTAGTTAAAGCAGGAAATGGAATTCTGGCTCTAAAGGTCTAAAATTGAGTTATTGTCTCAATATAGATATGAGAAATAAATACATATGTACAGCTTTAAGGTAAAGGTGCTTAAGTTTTACTAAATCAATTTAGAATTAAGCAACTAAGCATCTTTCAAAAGCTTACAGATCCCTTTCAAGTTCTAGTCCTGCCTTTTTCCCCCCCTTCTTTTAGATTTCTGAGACAACAAGAAACATCTGTGGGCTTTTTTAATGCTTTACTTTCAGCCCTGCCAATTATATGCTGTTCTAATTAGAGTCAATGAGAGGTGTGGGCTACTACTTCCCCTGTTAAAACATCATCAAATGAAACAGAGCATTTTATTCCAGACTTTTCACTTGATTCAGCGCATCACAGGTGTGGCAGTGAAGTTGTGAACATATTTTTTGAAGCCCTGAGAAGGAGAGAAGATGGAGCTGTTCTTGTGCATTAAGAGCTACAATCATTTGATTACTCTGGTTTTACAACAGGTCTAAGTGGAACAAGCACAAACTGACCCAGAGAGCACAGTGACCTCCCAAACAGTGCAGGCTTGGCTATGCAAGGCTGTAATTACCAAAAAATATTATTTAAGAACTCAAGATAACATCAACTCAAGAACATTGTGTTTAGCATATTTTCAATACAGCAGGAGGATATTTGAGGTTAAGGTCTCAGTATCTCCTGTTCAACACTCACTGTTTCCCTTTCCACCCCCTCTACCCATTCCTGCTACTAGACTTGGCTGGCTTCACACCACACTGAATTGGCAATTTTTTCCTCTTTGCATTAGAGAACAAATTCAAAAAACAGCCATGTGTATCATGGATAGAAAGGCAGGGAGGGGATTTAAATCAGCTGGGAAGTTCTGGGGTTGGAAATGCTTGTTTATAACAAAGGGAAGCTAATGGGTCTTACTGAGTAGCACAATGTTCAACTCTGCTTTCTCACCACTATTCCCCATCACACAGGGCTGCAGTTACACATTTGTCTGGGGAAGGATAATGAAGAAACTGTGAGTAGAAAACAAAGAGCTTGTTACCAGTCAAAGATTAGCCCATGTTGTAGCCCAGACGTTTCCCTGCAAGCAATATAGCCAGCAGAGCATAAAACTACATTTTACTGTTCAAGGTGCATTCAAATACAGTGGTGATAGCAGAAAAATACACAACTTTTAACAAGACAGCAAAATAACTTGGATTTCCTATTTGGCCAGGAGATTAATTTCCTCACAACTTGCCAGATATTCAGGAGGAAATCAGATTTCTGCTTAGAGCTGTTTGTGCCATCAAAGCCCAATGGCTTGACTCGTGTCAAAAAATTGGGAAGGCAATCCCAATTTAGATACCAGGTGCCTGATTTGGAGATCAATGATTAACTTGAGAAAATCCATTGTCCTGGCTTTCAAACAGCAGTGAAATTACATCTGGAGGAAGATCAGACTTGTGCTGTACCCTGCAAAGGGCCAGAAATGTCAGTCACCTGTCACACATGATGTTGGGATTTATCACAGGGTATCAGTAGAAGAGAAAAAGTGGTAAAATATAATTCAGGATATAAGAGAATTGATTCTGTATGACTTCAGGATGTTTTCTAATTATTATTCAGAAGAAAAAAAAACCCCAAAAAACAAGTGCTGCTTCCCAATGGAAATAGAGAACAAAGTTATTTAATGAGCTGCCATAAAACACAAACAAGTTCAGTTGGCATTATGCAGATAAGCTCAAAGAACTTTTTCAAGATTGTAGTTTAAAAAGGGGACATATTTCAGAAGTTCTAACAACATTACCTCACCATCCAGCTGTTTATATTGTACTTCCAGCTCCTTTGAAAAGATGCCAAAATAAAGTAAATTTGAATATTATCTACAGAGAACTTCTCTATGGAATAATCACCAGACTGCTTTTCATTATACCACAATTATATCATCAGCATCTAATGATCAGAATGCAGAGCAGCTGATTATTTTCATAATGCAATTACTTCATTACATCTTAGAAAACTCAGCTGCATGCAAACAGTTCTCTCCAAATAACCCATTTGTCTGATTAATCATCTGATGGGAACTCCTCTCTCTCTCTTGCCCCCTTTTAAATGTTCACCTGTTTTCCCTGTGCTTCCTGTCTAACTTGGTCATTGCAGCATTAATCACTCAGGAGGAAAGAGGAAGATGGGCTCTTTCTCAAAATATACTGAGAGATCCACATTTTCCAAGCGAGGCAAATGAAATTGTTCCCAGGGATTTGCCCTTGCCACTTTTTGTGTGTCCAAACCTCGAGGTATGTACATAAATCAGGAATTTGTGCAGGGGTTTATTAGCTGACAAATGCAGGTGGCTGACCCTGGTACACACACCCAGGCACTTGAGTGTCTGGTGGGTTTTTTTTAGGCAGGCATTTCCAAATAGCTGATTTTAACCCTCTGCTCCTCACTGTCAAGAGGAATCTCTAAGGCTTTTCCTAATAACTGCTGTCTTTCATGTATATTTTAAAATAACTTTAATCCTAGTGGAGCTAACCAGATTAAAAAAAATTTATAAAAGGCTGCAGTGTTTGATTGTTCAGCAGGATTGTTTATACAGAAATGCTGGAATAAAAATAATTAGCACTTCTAGGGACTTCTAGCTGAAGATCTGAAACTTTGTTTGTGGAAAAAAAAATGAGTTAGGTTTACATTTAGTCCATGCCTTTTGCAAAACTCAGTGACTCAAAGAAGAAATGTGAAGGCCACTGTACTGCTTTTTTGTGTGTGTGTGTGTTTTTTTGTGGTGCTTTTCTTAATTTCACAAATCCCAAACAAGAAGGCCAAGATCACACCTCCAGACTCCTAATCCCTCTCCCTAGCAGATAGCCATGCTCAGAATTACATGCTCAGAAAGGGAGAACTTAACTTACAAAAGAAAATATTTCAGGCAAATCTACTGAGGCCTAGACATAAGAAGAATGATATTTAATTGAAAGAGAATCTGAATTAAATGCCCATATGAGAAACAGACTTATGAGATTGTAAAAGAAAAATTATTGTAGCAATTATGATGGTAATAACAATGCTATTACAGATAGGATTCCTATTGTAAAGGTTTCTGTCATTTTGGGCAAGTAATTTATTCATTTTCATTTCTGTAGACTGGTATGTTGATAATCAGCTTTACTCCAAAGGGTTTTTCTGCAATTTGGAAGGGGAGGAAATTCGTAAAATTGCAGCTCCTTATGCTTGAAATCTAATTACAGCTCTAGAATCCCCTCTAACATTTTACTTCACAGTGGTCCAAGTCACGCGTATCACAGCTGGGTTTCTCTGCAACTGTTACACCTCTGCAATTTAATTTTGTTATGCAGGTGATGAACACCAAGTTTAGGCTTGATTTTTAAACAGAACTTTCCACATGAGCATCTCCCTAAACCTGGAGCCAGGACACGAGCATGTCCCTAACCTGGAGCCAGGACACAAACATGTCCCTAAACCTGGAGCCAGGACATAAGCACATCCCTAAACCTGGATCAGCAGGAAATGAGCATGTCCCTAAACCTGGAGCCAGGACATAAACATGTCCCTAAACCTGGAGCCAGGACACAAGCATGTCCCTAAACCTGGAGCCAGGACACAAACATGTCCCTAAACCTGGAGCCAGGACACAAGCATGTCCCTAAACCTGGAGCCAGGACACAAACATGTCCCTAACCTGGATCAGTAGGACATGAGCATCTCCCTAAAAGTGGATCAGTAGGACATGAGCATGTTCCTAAACCTGGAGCCAGGACATGAGCATGTCCCTAAACCTGGATCAGCAGGACATGAATATCTCCCTGAATCTGGAGCCAGGACATGAGCATCTCACTAAACCTGGATCAGCAGGACACGAATATCTCACTAAACCTAGATCAACAGGACCTGAGCATCTTCCTAAACCTGGAGCCAAGACATGAGCACGTCCCTAAACCTGGAGCCAGGACACAAACATCTCCCTAAACCTGGATCAGCAGGACAGGAGCATCTCCCTAATCTGGAGCCAGGACACGAGCATGTTCCTAAACCTGGAGCCAGGACACAAACATGTCCCTAAATCTGGAACCAGGATACAAGCATGTCCATAAACCTGGATCAGCAGGAAATGAGCATCTCCCTAAACCTGGAGCCAGGCTGCCCCTGAGAAAGCAGCAGCAAGATGCTGGCTTCTCCCTCCTTGTACCAGCAAGCAGGTTTGGTAAATACAGAAATTCTTCAGGATTCTCCTTCTTGGGATTCTCCTTCTCAACTGCTCTTATTCCCAGCAGCTCTGGGAGCCTGTTAGCTGAACGCTTTCCCAATTTCTTCAGGACTTTAAGCCAAGCCATTTTCACTTAGTCATATTTTACACTGTTTTTTAAGCACATCTGTCACCAAAACATTGGCTGAATTTGTAACAAACCCCCTAAATTTGTGGCAAATAAAGCATTTAAACAATCATCTTGGAAAAATCTAAGTAAAAACTACCTTGTTATGAACCCTTTGAAGAACTTTAGGGAAACAAAAAAGTCTTTTGGATTTTCCAAAAAAAGCTTGGCAAACAATTTGCTGCAATGTGATATCTTCACATCCTTAATAGAGAAATAAAAAACCTTATTTGTGCCCCTCATTAGGTGCTTGTTGTTCATTGTGCATGTCACACTGGTAGAGTACAAGGGAGATATTACCCTGTGCACATCTTTCTTTTCACTCAGCTGGACTTCTGCCACTGGTTTCAAAGAGAACATGTTATCTCATAATTAGAGAAAGCCCAGGAAAAACAGAAAAATAGGTCATAATGTTCAAAACAACTGTGATTCAATGCTTCTGGCCAGTTATTTTCCTACACTGTGATTAATTTAAGTTAATTTAATTTAGCTTGTTTTAATAATTGCATAACTTTTATCTGGATGCCCATGCCAGATGGCTCAACCAGCCTGAAAACAGGAAGATGCTGTAATTGTGGCAGCCTAATAACATTTATTTACTACAAGCCTGACTGTCTGTGACACTCATCAATATTGTTCTTTGCACTATATTGCTCCAGTGCACTTCACTTTTAGCCACACAATCTTTTGCCTCTCCTAAATTCTCTGAGAAAATTTGGGTTTTTAATGCACTTTTCCCCTTTTGTGCTTCTTGTGAGAACTCAAAGTGCTCCAGATCTGGGTTCTGCCTCTTTGCCTCTGCAAATCATCAGGTTAAACTGTGTCAGCCTCCTAATGATGATTCCTTGGTGATTTCTGAATAATGCAACAATTATCTCATAACATTTAGACAATTAAGATATCTTCAGGTTGTTAGTTCCTTGATCCAAAATTGAGGAAATATTCTGCCTCCAATTTGTTAAAAAAAAATATTTTCTTTTTAAAGCTGGAAAATGAGTAACTTACTGCTTTCAACCCAGCAGCATTTCCTTTGGTTTGTTTCTGCTTATTTAATTTCCGTTTGCTCACAGTTAGGAAGCAGCAAGTAATTTTTAATCTCAGATTTAACATGAGCAATTTCCAATATTTGTTCTCTCTAACCTGTGAGTCTCATTTGACCTTGTGCAACCCAAAATTCCTGGCAAAACTCTTGCATGACTTATTCAGCAATGAGGCAAATAAGGTGGAAATTTCTCTGAATTAGATAATTTGTAGGGAAACATCTGAATTTTGAAGCCATTTTGGTACATTCAGGTTAGATTCTTTTCTTTACTACTCCTTTACAATTACCAGACTGAAGATCACCTGCTCTGACAGCTGATCCATCTATCAAGCCATGTAGAAAAAATACAGATTTTCTTGAAAAATCCACTTCTGCTGCTGGTTTGCTGCTGTAATGGAGAAAGAGATTGTTGTAAATACACACCCTTGAGTATGTTGATGCAAAACTTTTATTTCCCATCAATATTAATTTATTTGGGGCATTTGCTTCTGCCATGCCCATTTGTGTTATGCTAACAAAAACACAAATACTTTTGTGAGACAGCAACAAGTCCTGTAGAAACATCTCTTTTTCTCACTTTTTACAGAAACAATGTGCCATTTTTATGAAGCTTTTTAGGTAATGGGGACTGTTTTTATTGCTGAACTGAACCAAATATTTTCCTTAGGAGAAGTAAAAATCAATTGACTTGAGGAGAGATTTCATTAAAAGGGACCAAACCCTATTTTCAGTGAAATCAAATCAGTGGGAAATTTGCTATGCATGACCAGGGACCCACATTCTAATTACAATTAATCAGTTATCCCATGTATTTGGCTGCTCTTTTCCTGTTCTCAAATAATTTGCAAATCACACTGAATTTCTTGCATGCTTATTTCTTGTCTGGAATTGTTCAATACTAATTTAAGTGAACCCATTTCAGCTCATGACGTGTTCATGCACTATTTATTTAGATTTAAGGAGTATTTTTTCTTTTTCTGAATGAGACATGGTATTCTTCCCTGAATAGATGTCTGAAATACCAAAGTGGGGATGATTCAAAAAGAAATGATCACAATTTTTTTGGAACTCTCATTTTGTTTATTGAACAAATAATATGTGTTCAGGTTTTCATTTTCCTTCCCCATTATACAGTAAAAGCCATGGGGAAAAGAAAGATGGGGAAAAATAAAGAAGACAATAGTAAAAAATACTGGTGTGCTTTTTGTTCTGTTTGAAAAACCAATGACTGCAAAATGCTGGGCAAAGAGAAAAATAAGATTTCTTGAGAAATGATGGTTCCCTTAAAAAAATGAAATAAAAAAATCAATGATGTCTCATAGGAGGATGTTGAATAAGAGATGGAAAATAACAATAGTATAATATTATGTATGTAAGAATATAGGTGCAGAACTGAACACTGGGCAAATACCTGATTCTACAGAGTTCAGTACAAAACAAGAGCTGAACAACCATTCTGAGTGTAAATGAACATTTCTGAATGCTGATTTTACAGCAGTCAGAGAGGTCCTGACTCACTTTCTGGGGAAGGGATAAATTAGGACGTAAACTCAAACTTATTGCTGGAAAAATTCCCCTTGATGTGAATGGACTTTGGGTCAAGAAAGGGAATAATGAGTTGGAAAATGAAAAGAAGCAATAGAGTGGTAAGGAACTGTCAGGGCAAGTGTGATGGCAAGACTTGGACCCTTTTTGTTTAGGCATTAATCCCAAATTTTTCCCCACAGCTGGAACAGGTGCATGGATGTTTTCCAGAGAATGAAGCACAGACCTTTGGGTTTACATTCTAACAGGGGCAATTCCTCTCCTCATCTCCAGTTTGCTGTAGCATCTTTTTTGATCCATCACTTCCATTCCTGGCAGTTCACAGTTTTTTAAAGTCATTCAGGAAAATTTACAAATGAACTTTCCCAACATGCTAGATCAGAAACTCCATTTAATTTGTCTTTATGGTGTCCCAGGATGATTAATTATCTTCTGGAAGTGCTCTGTGTATCTCAGACTTCTGTTTTACTGAATTTTTCAGTGTTACCTCTTTGTTGCCTGAGAGTGCACCTGCTTTTAATTTTATGCAGATGATATACAATTATATCTTCAGAGGGATTCAAATGACAATGTTTCCCTGACTTTTAGTGCTGCATTTCTGACATAAAGCTGTGGTTTACTACAGGTTTTAACAAAGCTAAAATCAATTAATCATATACCTTGAATTACATCGGCTTAGGCATTATAAAAGAAAAAAAATTGAGAGCTGGGGCCTCTTCATTCTAAATTGGGCCAGTATCAGGAAAAGATTGCATGAATATTTTAATTTTAAGTGCTTTTAAATCACTATGATATTTTCTTTTCAACAATTCCCATTCTCACAGACAACTGTAGCAGCAGAATTTTGAAAATCAACTTAGAAATTTATAACAACCTCATTAGAAGCTTAATTTTGCAACTCACAGTCATCTAAAAAGTATAACATGATGTCTTTGAGCACCACTGGCTCTTTGAATAAAGAATCATTACAATCAAAAGTTGGCTAATGAGCCATAGAAAATATTAAGCTACAGATACAAATAGTTTCCTGAAGAGCTTGTAACATGGATAATTCAAGAAACAGGAACAGGTAGAACTAAAAACAAATACAATTATTTTTATATTCTTTTAAACTTCTTTATTTCTTTTTATCATTTTAGAAAATACCCAAGTATTTTCTGCATGTTGGTGGCCCAGGACTATGTACAATCCTTGTCATGTATGTGTAGAGCTATGCCCAAATTCCTGTGTGTGAAATATTTACTTTTTGGGACTTCTGCTGCTCAGAGTGACCCTGAGATGTGTTAGAAAGTCTCTTTTCCCAGCCTGGTGGTCAAAGAAGGAGTCAGAGCTCTTCAAGGTTGTTCATTGTTTCTTATCTATAAAATTCTTTCTCTGGCCTGCCAAGATCTGTCCAGCAGGTTGGGTTGAGGCACACCGACCACTCTCAGGGTGGTGTTATCTTTTTATACTAAATTTATTTACAATAATTTTCCAATACCTATCACCTATGTTAGACAGTCTGTCTCTACTCTAAACCAATCCAAAAGTGCCACCATCACAGCAGAAGATGGAGGCCAAGAAGAAGAAGGAGAACGGCTGGACACGCCCAGATTCCTCCATCTTGCCTCCTGAACCCCCATACAAAAAACCCCAAAAATCTATTTTTCAACCCATGACAACATAATTATTATTCTAATTAGACTTTCATGGCTTGCAGATCCTCATATAAGGTTGGGTAATTTTTTCCAATGGTCAAAATCAAAGTCACAGGTGTCCTGGGCACTGTGCCAAGATCTCTGAGCCCCCTGACAGGGGTTTGAGCCATCCAGGACAGCCAGAGGGATGTCCTGAATTCCAACATTTACTCACTGAATACAATATTACTACTACTTCTTCCAGAGCAGAAATGCAGCAATCCTCAAAATACTCCCCAATCCTGCCCTCTTGCCAGGTGTGACCATGCCCATCCCACCAGAACCATGGGCAGGTTGTCAGAGTGCTCTGCCACACCATAAATGTTGCATTTCCACTGCTCATCTCCACCTTGGGAAGGAGAGATAAATGCATGCTCCAAGCTAATCTTGGATTTCCACAAACTATTTTGGAGTGATGTGATTAAAGATGGCAATCCAGGCAAAACTGCAGCAAAGTTTTTGTCATTTAATAGCTCTGCAGTGTCCTTAGTAATAATAAAGGAAATTGTGTTATTAAGAGCATGTGTGGGTTGGTAAAAGGCATCCATTCCTGGCACAGAAAAACAAATTTATTGGCAAACCTGCTGAACTGTTTTTTTTTTTTTGCATTCTTAATTCCTTTTTTATTAGGTAGCATTATTAGGAAAAAATAATCATCTTTCCTGGCTACTCTGGACATGAGAGTGGGATTCCTCTACTGCATTAAAATTAAACACAAATATTCACAGAATATTGGTTTGGCGTTGGAAGAGACCCCTAAGATCATCCAGTCCCACTCCCAGGGAGACCTTTCACTGTCCCACGTTGCTCCAAGCCCCATCCAACCTGGCCTTGGGCACTGCCAGGGATCCAGGGGCAGCCACAGCTGCTCTGGGCACCTGTGCCAGGGCCTCATCATCCTCACAGGGAAGATTTTCTTTCTCTACAAGATCTCACAGCCCACACAGACTCCACAGGATTGATCCAAGGGTTCTAGTTCAGGGCCTTGTCCTCCAGCAGAAGGTGGTTGATGAAATCAGGGGCCTGTGGAGCACTGAGCACTAATTCTGTCCTGTGTGTTACATCAGTGCTTATGATTTATTCTATTTAGCCAAGAAGGACATGCACAGACAAAGGCTTTAGGAAGATCTGGCTCAGATGAAGAGGGAAATGGTTATTTCATTATCCAATGGCCTCATCATTTCATGCCTGTTGGTAAAAATGCAGCAAACCTCTGGGCTGAGTGATTACTAAATTATACTTTCCACATCTGCCCTTCCATTACACCCTCTATCCACTCATCACAGAGTGTAACTGAGGCTTTGCAGCTATTTATTATAATTTTCAGTGGAGCACAGTTGACCTTATGTTTGTAGACAACTTATTTTGACCCGTCCACTTTAAAGAAAAAAACACCTCCAATCAGTTTATAACGGTAGAACAGAGGGAGGAATATAATGATATTGATGAAATGGATATAAGACTACTGAGACTGCATTTTAATTCAGTCCTGGTGCTGTTTGCATCTAATAAAATTCCTCTCAGGGAATTTTTTTAAGCTGACCTCTTCAAAGTAAATCACAGCATGATTCACTGTACAGCCAGTTTTCATAATTACAGTGTGTGAGATAAAGCAGAGCTGCAGTCAGGCATGCAGCTACAGGACAATTGCAAACCATCATCCTGCTGGGAATGAGCAGAGAAATTCAATTAAAGCTCCACTTTTGATGAAGAATTGGTGAGGATTCATTGCAGTTGCAATGAAAAGGAAGTGGCACTCAGGATTTCAGCACCCAGGTCCTGGCACTGCCGCCAGCCCTCTAAAGGTGGCCTTGTCATGGAAAGACCATTTTTCCCTGGTTCCTCTGCAGCTGGGGATTTCTGGGATGCTCTGTGGTCACTGCTTCATTACTAAGTGTCTTGGTTTGAAAAGACAGGTGTGTGCTAAGGAAGGCAGGAACCTCCCCTGAAATGGAAAATGTAAACCCTCTCCCTCTGAATTATTATAAATTTTAAATTAAGGGGCACTCAGGCAAAGATATGGAAATAGGAATAACCGTTCTTTATTAGGGAAATTAAAAATACAAATGCAATAGTACAAACAGAAACAAACCACTGCCAGAGTGAGAGCAGTCCCTGCCCCCTGTGTGTCAGGGGGTGTCCCAGCCCCATCCCATGGGGGCTCAGCCCTCCTGCAGTGCCAGCTGTGGCTCTGCTGCAGCAGGGATCCTGCACAAGGGGGGAGTTTTCCTCTGCAGCTCCAGGGCTGCTGCAGATGGGCCTGGGCTCCCTCTGGCCATGCAGGGCAGCAGAAAGCTGCTCCTCTGGCAATGCAGGGGGCAAAGGCTGCTGGGGTGTCCCAAAGCTCAGATTGGATCCAGGTAGGAATGCTTGGCTCCTCCCCTGGGCGGAGCATCTCCCCATGGGATGCTGGAATTGGATCAGCCATGCAGGGACACTCACTGTCCATGGACAGAAGATAATTAATAATTAATGGTCCATGAACAGCAGAGATCTCCTGGAGGGAGGATTGGTTGTGGAAGTGATAAAGAAAACTGCTCAATGAACAGCAGATAACTGCCTCACCTCTGACAGATGGGAATAGAATACATACCCCCATTTCCAGCCTAAAACACTAAGTAATGTAAGAACAGTTCTATGGAGTGAAGCATTTGGCCCACTTTGTGTGTTTTTTAGGTATTTTCATAGTGGAGTAATACCAGTCCTTCAAAAACACAGTGCAGCAGCTTCTCCAAAGCCAGTTCCATGATGGGAACCAATATGACACATCTCACTCCAAATTTAATAATTTTCCAAACCTCTCCTGCAGCCTGACCTGAGAGAATCAGCTGATACCACCCATGGGTTATGAAGTTTCCCACCCCGTGGCAATACTTCAGTGATGTACAAAGTGATGATCTGCTTTTGGATTCCATAAAGTCTGGGTGAACCCCACACTGGTGATCTGGGAAGAAGACATGAGTTTTAATGCTGAGTTTTACACCGTGAGATGATTTGCAATAAAACTACTTCGAAGAAGAAACAGCTTTAAAATCCTTCTTAACTTAAGTTTTTCTTCCTTCTCCCCAGCCTTAATGCAGCTTTATTTACTTTTAAGATAGGGATTCACTTATAGGATAGTACTGAATGGTTGTCTCAGCCAGGCTCTTTTGAAACTCTATTTGCCTACTGCATGTGGCCTGTTATGAGGTTTAAGACATCTTTTAGAGGGAGAAAAATCAACAGCAGTTGCTGATATTTATGGCCATAAGGTCCTAATTTCCTCAGATTCAGGGATCAAAATGCAGAGTGAGAAAATGCTGAAATAGTAGAGTCATTTATAAATTTTATAGCAGCAAATATGAGACAGAAAACAGCCTCTTACCCACGTGTGCTTTGAGTACAGGCAAAGCAAACAGAATATTAACACAATATTTTTCTAGTGAAAATGAATAGACAAAAAGAAAGAAGCAGACACATATCTTCTTCTTCCTCACCCTATTCAGACCCTGCTGAGGTATCACTGCTCTCCTGGAGGGAGTGGCTGAATTCTGTTCCTTGCATCACTGTCTCCTCACTGGGTAGCTTGAATTGATTACAGCTGGGGCTGCTAGGATCTACCAGTTTGCTCCCCATTAAGAGCAGATTTTTTTCCACTGAGACACTGTGGGAAATACACATGTAGGCCTGTGGGAGTGGAGTCAAACTCCAGAAAAAGAAATGAAAACAACCTCATAGTTATTTATGCAAAAGATCCTAGTGAGTCTGGAGTCATGGATTGGACTGAATAACTTTTTTATTTTTTGGTTCACATCTCTGCTTCAGTTCCTGCTGCCTCATGTCTAGTTATCTACATCTCTGACAGGTAGTAAAGATGTTTGATTCATCCTTTTTGCTGTTCAATGTGTGGAGAAAATGCTGGCAGACCAGGATATTTCCCTGAAACTCTCCTGCAGAGGCCCAATTTAACTGTCCTCATATTCTATCAATTTCACTCTGATCCCCTCTAGCCATGGAAAAGAATCACAGCGCTGTAAAATTATAAATTATAACAGTGCCCAGGCTGCCCCAGAACCAACAGGTGGAAAAGATAAATTTATTCCTCTAAGGTGAGGTTTTATCTTAAAATAATTCACATGGAAAAGAAAGAGAAGAAAAATCATGGCAACTATCAGGAGCCAGTGTAACTTTCAAAACTCTGAGATCACAATCTTTAGTACTACACACTCATAGGGATCTTGAAATATTTCAGATTATCTGCCATATGCTCCTTGTCAAAGTCGCTGTGCACCACTAAGCTTTCATTAGAAGCAGAATTTCTTTTATTGTGAGTTTTTAACAGTTTTGCTTTGAATTTAGAAATCTTTAAATGCAATCAGCACAGATGCCTTTCTTTTACTCAAGTTTTCTTATCACCAATCCTTCTTTGTACTCTTCTTTATTGCATCTCAAAGGAACAGCATGGTTGGCAGCCACTAGCTGTGATTGTGTTCAGGGCAGGACTGGTTAGCAGGGAGAACTTCTTTCAGTGTGGAAAATAAATAAATTCCCACATGCATTGCAGTGCCTGCCAGAAATCATCTTTCTATTTACAACTGAATGACCTGAATTACCTTTTTACACATACAGATGAACCAGGTCTCTGAAGGTAGTCAAAAGTCCATTGCTCCATTTTAGATGCTGATCTCTGATGCAGAATAGCAAGAAAGTCCAGAATTGTGTACAGTGGAAAATTCAGGTTTCAAAATGTGTTTTCCAGGCTGATGTAGAACAGAAATTAAGTTTTCTAAATGCATTTTTTGGTGACAAATACAAAAGAACCTTTTGCGTTCCTTAGAACACACACAGAGTCTGGAGCCCTGTTGTGAGGTGTGGGGAGGCTGGATTCAAATTCCTCCTGCTTCTCTGTTGAAATGACAGAGAAAGAAGTAATCCTGGGTATTCACCTTCTCAGAGTCTCCTGGATTTTTCTGTCATTACTCTTTATTGAGCCTTTTCTTGGGGAAAAGTGAGAAAAATTGCATTTGATGGGAGTATTTTTTCACTAAATAAATGTACTCCTTGGGTATAGTTTTCATTTGGACAAATGATCCTGGGTCTTGTGCACATCTGTGAGTGAAGGTGCCTCTTTTCCCAACCTCTTTGTGCACAGCCTCTGCTCTCTGCTCACCCAAGGTGTCACTTTGGGCTTGTGCTGGCACAGTGACACCTCCAGCCTCAGCCAGTGGCAGGGCTGACCCCTCTCACACTCCCCAGCCAGCCTCCCAAACCCCCACCTGTAGGGGGACACAGTATGGATAAAGGAAGGTAATGTAGAATGTAATCTTATCCCCCCAAATGAATTGCAGCTGGACCCTAGTACTAAAGACTAGGAGCAGGCTGGATGATAACAGGCAACACCTGTAGCAAATAAGAACAAGTGGCATAAAAGAGTGGATGATGGGAATGGGAGTTAGAGGTGTGTGATGGCTGCTGCAAGGACTAAGAATAGCTAGTGCTTAGAGGAGCTGTCTGTGACAAACACTGAGGGGGTATGTAACTCTGAGGCCACAAAATCCTTGCATATAATGATAATAGAACTGTTGTAATATAGGACAACAAATGGTGATCCCAACGTGATTTGGGAGGATAAAAAACTTGACTACTAAACTATATTGATCTGATGTGATTTGGGACCTGTGGATTTAAATACTAAGCTATATGACTGATGTGGTTTGGGATGTGATATGGGACCTGTGGATTTAAATACTAAACTATATTACTGATGTGTTTCAGGATGTCATTCAGGAAGTGACCTTGTGATTTGAAAAAAAAAAGGACTTGAATACTGTGCTGTATTGACCCCATAGAATTGGGACTAAACTCTATTGCCCTGTGGATTTGGGATGACCTGTGCATTTGGGACTAAACCATATAACCCTGTGGATTTGGGGAAACATGATTGGCAAAATGTATTGGTGTTTGTTGAATATGAGTGTAAAGGACCTTAAAGAAAAGTGCTTTATAAAGCTATAGAACTGAACTGACATTTAGAAATATATATCTGTACAATAATATGCCGTTTGAACCTTTCTATAACTCATAGTTCTAAATGAAATGTATAAATATGTCATAATGTTAAATATGTACTTCTGGAAATGCTGCAACTCTGTGGTTAAAAGAAAAAGGGGGAATTGTAGGGGGACACAGTATGGATAAATGAAGGTAATGTAGAATGTAGTCTTATTCCCCAATGAGTTGCAGATGGACCCTGTTACTAAAGATTAGGAGCAGGCCAGATGATAACAGGCAGCACCTGTGGCAAATAAGAACAAGTGGTATAAAAGAGTGGATGATGGGAACTGGAGTGAGATGGCTGCTGCAAGGACTAAGAACAGTCACTGCTTCGAGGAGCTGCCTGCGACAAACATCGAGGTGGTATGTAACTCTGAGGCTACAGAATCCTTGCATATAATGATAATAGAACTGTTGTAATATATAAGACAACAAATGGCGACCCTGACGTGATTCGGGAGGATAAAGGACTTGACTACTAAACTATATTGATCTGATGTGATTTGGGACCTGTGGATTTAAATACTAAACTACGTGACTGAAGTGATTCAGAACATGATTCAGGAAATGACCTTGTGATTTGAAAAAAAAAAAAAAGACTTGAATACTAAACTATATTGACCCTGTGGATTCAGGACTAAACTTTATTGCTCTGTGGATTTGGGATGACCCATGGATTTGGGACTAAACCACATAACCCTGTGGATTCGGGGAAGCTGGATGGCTGCTGCAAGGACCAAGAACAGTCGGTGCTTAGAGGAGCTACCTGCAACAAGCATTGAAGAGGCACACAACTCTGAGGCTACAGAATCCTTGCATATAATGATAATAGAACTGTTGTAATATATAAGACTACACCCACCCACTCTGTGCTTCCAGAAAATGCATCCCCAAACCTCAGAAACCTCATTAAAATTTCAAATATCCACCACATAACTGCTAGCATCTGTAAATTCCCCAGCCAGCTCCCTTCTGATAGGGTTTGATATGGTGTAATGCAAAATGCATATTTATCCTTGTTTTTATAATATTTTTTATTGCCTCCCATCATCAGGCCATACCCTGGAACTGATGAGATTGCAGCTGGTTGGGGCATGCATCACCTAAATTTTATAGAATGCCTTCTACTCTTGATTTTCAATTGTCACAACCCACCAAAGATGTGCTGTTTCACAGCTTGGGGCTCTAAGTCACAGGAGATAAAGTGCATATTGGAAGAGTAAATTTTTGCTTTAAGAGTTTTTTGCTTTAAATGGAAGGAAAGTCATAGTTAGGGTAGAGAAGAAATAATAAATCTATTTTCTGGAACAAATAGCAGTTCTCATGGTTTCCAGCAATAAAAGAAGGAAGAAAAGCCTAAAGACATGAACATTTAAACAAACAAGTTGAAGATCTTAAAGAAATGACAGTGGGAACTCTGAAAACTGCTGCCAACTTTCAAAAAGAAAAAAAAAATCCCTTTTTTATTTGTTTGGGTTGTTTTTGTACAGGAAGGAGGTAGGGATAGAGAGCATTTTAAATAAGAGTTTCCCAACCACATGGATTGAGGTAGGAAACTGTTTTTTCATACTGGTTGCATGAAGCGAAACTGTTATTTTAAAAAATTTTAAAGAGGAAGCTGTTAAAGAAATAACAGGGGGTGTAGAGGAATAATAAAATAACAGCACATCCTCTAAACTGTGAGGCTTTGGGGAAGAATAAACAACCAATCCTCTGTCCCTGGTGGATGTTTCCCTGCTGGATGGGCTTTGTGTGGCCAGGTTTTGGTGGTGAGGAAGATACAGGGGTTGCTGCAGTGGGAATCTGCTGCAATATCCATGGAGCCAAATCCAGGAGGAGCAGCCCTGCAGCCCCCAGGTTAGTGCCAGTGCAGGAGTTGAATTTGCTTTCTTTGTGATGGAGTTTGGTGGGGGATCTCCCTCTGTGCTTATCTTGACCCATGAACCCTTTCTTAGATTTTGTCTCCCCTGTGCAGCTCTGCAGGGCAGTGGCAAAGTGGCTTTGGTGGGTGCCTGGTCAACCACCAAATCTCCCATAAATAAAAAGCTCAGGATGTTGCCCAAATCCCTTTTTGGGCCCTTCTGTACTCATTAGTGTTCAGGGACCCAACACAGCAACAGGAATGTTCACATTTCCCTTGGGGCTGCAGGAGCTTTGCTGTGCTTTATAACCCAGCTTATCTCCTTCCTCCCTCTCCTGTGAGAGCCAGAAATCCGCCTGCAATTTCTGTCTTGAATGTATCACGGAAATAGTTTGGGTAGGAAGGACTTTAAAACCAATTTTTTCCAGCCTTTGCCATGGGCAGGGACACCTTCCACTATCCCAGGTTGCTCCAAGCCAAGGATGATCCAACCCAGGATGGGGCAGATCTCCCTTCCTCACTTAAAAGCTTGAGGAATGGAAGCCTAACCATATTGTAGCTTCTTACTTTGCCTCTTTTTTCTTTCTTTGTTTAATTTATGATCCCTTGGCAAGTTTATGGCAAACCATCCAGCAGAGGTTCAGCAGAGAGATCTCTGCAGAGACAGGGCCTGCAGCAAAACTGAAAGCAAGGCATAAATATGTTACTTATTTTTCACATCTAATGTATTCTCTTAAAATCTCTGCACTTTATTTGGAAGCTGAGCAACATGGAGCAGATTCCAGTGTAATATTTCATTAACTCTGTTGGAGTGACACCACTCTGTTGGTGTGCTGTGTTATTTAATACTCAGCCACAGACTCCACTGAGATGTGGAGTCAGATGCCAGCATTCTTGCTAGAAAAAAAAACACAATATTCATGTTCAGAATTCACATCACCATTCAATTATTAATTGTGCCTTAATTGGCTGTCATAAATTCATTTGCCCTTTGATCTACAACAATGATTCTTTGGGGTTGTTATGACTGGCTGCAAGCATGAGTAATGACTTTGACTTCAATGCAAAGATGTTAGAATAGTGTTGCTGCTGCAGCTGAGGTGACTGAAAGAAATTGAGTTGTGGAGATGGTGGGAAGGTGAAGAAATCACAGATTTCCGCATTTCAAAGCATGAATATTTCACACCAGAGAAGAATTAGACCAGCCTGCCAGAATAGTGACTTCTCAAACAGCTATTCTTGCAAATGAAAATTACTAGAAAATAATTAATTTGGCCTTTCAGTATCTAAACAGGGTTCAAGGGAGTTGGAGAGGGACTTGGGACAAGGGATGGAGGGATGGGGCAAAGGGGGAGTGGCTTCCAATTAACAGAGGGCAGAATTAGGTGGGATATTAGAAAAAATTCTTTCCCTGTGAAGGTGGGGAGGCCCTGGCACAGGGCACCCAGAGAAGCTGTGGCTGCCCCTGCATCCTTGGAAGTGTCCAAGGTCAGGTTGGATGGGGCTTGGAGAAACCAGGGATAGTGGAAAGTGTCCCTACCCAAAGCAGGGAGTTGGAATGAGACGAGCTTTGTGTCTGCTTCCAAGCCAAACAATTTTATAATTCCTTAAAATGATAAGATTCTATGGTAAAGAAAATAAACAAATAAAAATTAGATCAGAATGAAAGAGCAAAAAGGTGCTGCCTGTAAAAGAGTCAGGTCCTGTTTCTCAACATCTCAGATAAACCGGGAGGCTGCTCTCGGGCTGAGCCATAAATCTGAGCTGGCTTAGTGCAAAGTGATACCAGCACACAACACAAATCTGTCAGGCAATATAAAAAGCTTTTCAAAAGCTTTTCTGAGTGCATGGGCACAGCCCCCTGGAGCTGGGGAGGAATCTCTGCAGAGGGGGGTGCTGGCACAGGGGTCTGTGCCTGCATCCCCTGTCCCAGCGCGGGCATCTGGCAGCAAAGTCTCACTGCCACTCCTGCACCTCAGGAGACACAAACTCCTCCACAGAACACCCTGGAACAAGCACAGACACTTGCACAAAATGCCAAAAGTCACAAAACTACACGGAGGTGCATGCGAAGGAGTATTTTTAGCTCTAGTGGATAGCTCTGCATATATAATCTGTAGAAGGATGTTTTTCCTCTGAGATCTCTGGTAGGTTTTCTGTGGTATTTGCTGGGTTCCCAGGATGAAGGAGGAATTGAGAATCTGACTCCATGTTCTTAGAAGGCTCATTTATTATTTTATAATATATATTATATTAAAGAATGCTATACTAAAACTGTACTAAAGAATAGAGAATGGATACTTACAGAAGGCTTAACAAGATACTAATGAAAAACTCGTGACTCTCTCCAGAGTCCTGACACAGCTGGACCATGATTGGTCATTAAGTAAAAACAATTCACATGAAACCAATGCAACAACCACCTGTTGGATAAACAATCTCCAAAAATCACATTCCAAAGCAGCAAAACAGGGAGAAGCAATGCGATAATGTTAATTTTCTTTTTCTCTGAGGCTTCTCAGCTTCCCAGGAGAAGAAATCCTGGCGAAGGGATTTTTTCAGAAAATATGACAGTGATAGTTTTGCCCTGGAAAATGCATGTTATGAACAGAGTGTGTCCCAGGCCAGTATAGGAACCAGCTGCTGACTTCTGCACGAGCAAGTTGGCGGCAGATTTGATCCAGGTCAGCAGTCAGAGCAAGAACATCCAACTGCATTATGTAACTTGGCAAACTCCTTCCCTTTCCAGACTCCTGCATATTCAATGTACCTCACTCCCTGCAGCTTGGAAGCACAGGCTTTGAGGGAATAGATTTGGATTTCCTACATCCTGCTCTAAAATAACCTCCCCCCATCCCCATGTCCCACACATTGATTTTTAAGAAGATCTTTTTGTGCACTACAGGTTTTTGGCTCACATGGATCCCAGCAGGCTGGGGGCAGGATGATACCTGGCTCCCTTTGCAAGGAGGAAACTTCTCTCAGGCTTGCTGCTGCAAACATTGCTCTCCATCTCCAAGGAAACAGGCAGGGAGAGTCACTTTCATAGCCCAGCTGCTTCCAGAGATTCCCAGGGATGCTGGGGCTCCCTCTCTCTAAGGCAACGAACTGGGATTTTTGCATTTTTTTCACTGCTGTTGCTCCCAAGCTGTTGGGTGACCTTGGGGTGAGTCATTTCCCCTCTCACTTTTGGGCATTTTGAATTTGTAACTCATTCAGGAGCCCTGCTTTCTGCTTTTTTTGTTCTTTTGTGGCAGGTTTTCTTTTTTTTGTAGGGTTTCTTAATCACTATTTTTCTTATATTACTTTTTAAAAAATTCAAACCACTGAGATTTTATTGGGTTCTTGACATCTTCTCTACTTCTTGCAAAGTGAAGAAGAGAAAATAATAAACTCTTTAATGACTGCTGTGGGCATCTTCAGGTGTCCATAGTGTACTGGTGTACTAAGGAAATGACTAAATCTGACTATCAGAGGAATTAAAGAAAGAAGGAAACTCCATCCTGCTACAGGATTTCTCTTTCTTGTTACAAATTGTGGAAAAGTTCTCAATTTTTCTGCATCTGTGTGTTGGGGTGGAGAAGGATGGTTTAAAATTTCCTCTTTAATCACAGAATGGCTTGAGTGGAATGGACCTAAAATATAATTTTATGTCCCTGCTCATAGCAGGGACGTCTTCCACCTTTAACCAAGAGGATCAGCCTGGCACAGGAAGGATTCAGAGCTATTTTCCTCCCAAGGCATCTCACCCTGTGTGTTTGGCAGCTCCTGGCTCCAGCCAAACCACCCACCTGCCTGGCCCCCTGCCATGCACTCAAATAAACTGCACTCACCACTCTCACACCTCCAAGTGTCGAGAGGCTCCTCTCTTGGCAAAGGCAGAGTGAGGAATTTATGCCTGAGCACTGCTGAGTGACAGCAGAAAAACCTCTGCAGAAGCACAAACAAAGCAGCAGCAAGGAATCCCTCCCTGATGCTGATCTATTATTCCAGTCCCATGAGGAAGGCAGATGTCAGACAGCCCAAATCTATTTCTGGCTCACAGTCTCACCTTTTAAAACCTTGATTCTCCATGCAGAAGGTGGAGGTGATCCTCAGATCCAGAGGATGCAAAGAGAATTAAAAGTGCTTGGAAGGAGCTTGCTAGAGTGACAAATATTTGCAGTAATGAAAAGGTACCTACAATATTGGTGACATTTTGGGTGGATACTGAATTACTCTTCCCATTCAGCCCTTTCTTCTCTGTAGAATCACAGAATCATTAAGGTTGGAAAAACACTTTAGGATCATCCAGCTCAACCATTACCCCAGCACTGCTAAGACCACCCCTAACTCCTGTCCCCATGGGTGGTATTTTTTGGGTCCCCAGATGAGGGAAAGAAATGATGAATCTGACTCCGTTGTCTTAGAAGGCTAATATATGATATGATATGATATTATATTAATCATACAGAAAGGATACTTACAGAAGGTTTAACAAGATAATAATGAAAAACTTGTGACTCTTTCCAGAGTCCCAACACAGCTGAGTGTGATTGGTCATTAAGTAAAAACAATTCACATTAAGCCAATCAAACAACCACCTGTTGGGTAAACAATCTCCGAGCCACATTCCAAAGCACCAAAACACAAGAGAAGCAAATGAGATAAGAATTGTTTTCCTTTTTCTCTGAGGTTTCTCAGCTTCCCAGGAGAAGAATCCTGGGCAAAGAGGATTTTTCAGAAAATGTGACAGTGACACCCAAGTGCCACATCCACATGGCTTTTAAACCCTTCCAGGGATGGGAACTCCACCACTCCCTTGGACTCTCTGTGCCAGGGCTTAAAAACACTTTCTGTGAAGAAATGTTCCCCAGTACCCAATCAAAACCTCTCCTGGTTCACTTCTACTCAAGGGTGCATTGGATGTGTAGGAATCCATTTTCACATTTCCCTGCTATCTGTGACTGCCTCAGGTTTTGGGCACACGTTGTCTTTACTGGGTTATGAATATCTTCAGGCTTTACTGATTTCAATCAGTCTGTTGGCACTGAGCACCTTTGGAAACTGGCAGACTTGTCAGCGTTTCATGGCATCCAGAGCCAGGAGGTTTTTCTAGATTTTTACAGATTTAATGATTCAGTCAAGGAAACATAGAAGGGGTTTTATATAAGGCAAGAAAAAGAATCCAGAGTCCAAGTCTCCTGATTTAAACTCAGAATCATAGAACTGGAGAATGGCCAGGTTTGACAGGGAAAAGTAGGGGTTTGTTAAAGCTTTCCAGGGAAATGGCACTTTTTTTACTTTATTTAATGAAGAGACAGCATATTTACATTACCAGTAGTAATACTTTTCAAATGAAAATGAAGCCATGAATGCACATCCTTCTCTCCCTGAAATTCCCTTCATTCAAGGCAAGCTTTACATAACCTAACATTTCTATACCACTGATATCAGACTTTATTCTTTAGTAATTACTGGAAGTGCACACAGCCACTCAGCATTAGTGCTGTTTCATCTCTCTGAAGGATTGAGATCTCCATGTCTGGGATAAGCTGAATTCTTTGCCTTTGATTCATTGAAACTCCAAACATTTTACGCACAGAGCAAGCACAATAATTTTTTAAAAGTGCTTTTTTCTCACCAAAGCTTCAGAGTCAGTGGTGAGGACAGCCCCAGGAACAGGCCGTGTGGAGCACTCACCATGGCAGCAGCTCACATTAGCATCCTGTGGTCAGTGCCTTTTGCTTTATTATCCTCTCCTTGGTTTATCCTCACATCATCTCCTCATGGGAGGGTCTGGGCTGCAGCTCGCCCACCAGCAGCTGAAAGCTGTTCATCTCCCCCAAACCCTCCATGCTTCAACCTTGCAGTGTTTGGAGAACTGGGGTGTATGGCATTCACATTTTCTAAAAAATCCCCTCACCCAGGATTTTTCTCCTGGGAAGCTGAGAAGCCTCAGGAAAAAAAGGAAAACAATTCTTATCTCATTTGCTTCTCCTGTGTTGTGCTCATGTGGAATGTGTTTGGAGATTGTTCACCCACAGGTGATTGTTCCATTGGATTCTGCTGTGAGTTGTTTTCACTCTTTGGCCAATCAGGGCCACGCTATGTTGGGACTCTGGAAAGAGTCAGGAGTTTTCATTATTATCTTTTTAGCCTTCTTTAAGTATCCTTTCTATATTCTTTAGTATAGCTTAGTATAGTATTCTTTAATATAATATAGTATTATAAAATAATAAATTAGCCTTCTGAGAACATGGAGTCAGATTCATCATTCCTTCCTGCCATGGGTGTCGCCAGCAATACAGTAGCCCACCAGCAGCTGAAAGCTGTTCATCTCCCCCAAACCCTCCCTGCTTCAGCCTTGCAGTGTTTGGAGAACTGGGGGGTATGGCATTCACATTTTCTAAAAAATCCCCTCACCCAGGATTTTTCTCCTGGGAAGCCAAGAAGCCTCAGAAAAAAAGGAAAACAATTCTTATCTCATTTGCTTCTCCTGTGTTGTGGAATGTGTTTGGAGATTGTTCACCCACAGGTGATTGTTCCATTGGATTCTGCTGGGAGTTGTTTTCACTCTTTGGCCAATCAGGCCAAGCTGTGTCAGGACTCTGGAGAGAGTCAGGAGTTTTCATTATTATCTTTTTAGCATTCTGTAAGTATCCTTTCTGTATTGTAAGTATCCTTTCTGTATTCTTCAGTACAGCTTAGTATAGTATTCTTTAATATGATATAGTATTATAAAATAATAAATTAGCTTTCTGAGAACATGGAGTCAGGTTCATAATTCCTTCCTTCGTCTGGGGGGATCACAAATACAATAGGGGGATGGGCAGTCATCATGAAAAATGGGATTTTGTGTGGTTGTGCAAACGAATTTGAGTCAACTCCTATTTATTTGTCTTCATGTTGTGTCAAGCTCCCTTTGTATGCAATATGAAATTTTGGGGTTTTTTTTCAGGCTCTCATTCCCATATCTCCATATGGGGCTGATTTTAGGGGGTTGATTTCCAGGCTAAAGCACAGGGAGGGAGAGGGGCTGAGTGACACCTGGATGTGCTCCCTTTGTCCCCTTGAGCCTCGTGGGCTGCCCTGGGAGCCCAGCTCTGCCTCTGCCAGCTGCAGATTTTCCAGCCTTCAACAGATTTTTAGCAATCAGCAGTTCCCAGTTTCCAGAGGGACACAGCTACATGTTTCTGGATCGCTGCTGGTTTTTCTCATCTGAAAGCTCTTCTCCACGGAATGAAAAAAAAAAAAAAAAAAAAAAAAAAAAAAACCAAAAAAAAAAAAGCCAGGGCAAAACCTCACAGACTTCAAGAACTTCCTTTTTTCTCAGTTTCCCCTGAGCCTGTCCAATGTTCATCAGCCTGTTATCACTTCTGCCCAGCATGGTGAGCCCTCTCTGAAAAATAAGACCAAAACCAGCTGAAATAAAGCATAGGGAAAAAAGGAAAAACGGCAAAAAACCCAGACTGACTCTCCTTCCTAAAAAATGATGTTATGAAATGTTAAGAGAAGCTCAGATGTCCCAAAAGCTTTAAACCAGACTGGGTTTGTATCTCTTTATATTTCCTTGTGGATATAACATCTTTGTTGAAAAATGGTTGGTTTAAAACAAACCCACAAACTCTTCTGAGGGGCTAAAAATAAACCTTGAAATTATTGACTTTTGCAATGTGGCCTATATTTTTAATGCAAATATTTTTAGTGCAAATACAAGGCTATTTTATTACATCAAATTTCATGGCACTGCAAACACTGGAGGAGGTGAGAAGTCAAAAAAAAAAAGGGCGTATTTATTCCACATAGCAAAATGGAAACCATTTCAATTTTCAGGAGAATAGTTTTCCTGTGGTTTCACCTGTTACACTTAGATATGTCAAATGATTGTAACATATATGTTCTGACACATTTGAGGAATTACAAAGAATTAATCAGAAGTCTGAGCTGCCAGGTTATGTAATGCAGGAAGGGAAGGAATTGAGGTCAGACAAAATCTGATACTTGAACAATATTAAAATTATCCAAATAGAAACAACACTTCTGATTTGCTAATTTTTAACAGTCCTGGGGTATACAAGTTAAAAGAACAAGTGTATTCAGGAAGAAATAATAAACCCCCTATGGCAGCTGTCAGAACACAAAAGGCAAAATAAAATGCTTTTTTTACAGGTATTTAAAGCCACAAGCATCAGTTGGAGCTTGATGTGACTTGCCGATAAAAAGAAAATCTGTGATTCGTAAATATGCACAGGAGGAGGAAAATCACAGACACACCACAGGGATGGCATTGAAGCTCTCTCCACTCCAGGCATTCCAGCTAATTGCTCACTGTGGCAAAGCCCACATCCAATATTCAGTGTCTGGCACAGGAGTTGAGATGCTGCTGCTGCTGATCCCTGATGCAGATGATGGAGAGAAGGTCCTTAAAAAGGATAGAAGCTCAGGATCTAAAGAACACAGCTGATAAATTATGATTCATACAATGCATACAGTTATTAATTGCCTAAAAGCAGCTCAAAAATGCTTCTCCTGCTACAGATCCACCTGTCCTGCAACAAGAATTTTAACACCTGGCTTTGATTTAAGCTGGAATAGAGTGAAGGGATGTGAAGGGGTCCCAAATATAAGCATCTTCACAGGACACCCAAGGATAGACTGTGCTCTCCACCTTGAAATGCAGTGACTTAGGGAATGGTACATTCATCCTTGAGGTGAGAGTGCTGCTCCGAAATCCATCCTTCCAATCATCTCTTCCAAGAGAACAAGAAAATATTCAGCCCCTGACACACAGGCATCATTTATAGGGTCATGAAGGAATAGTTTAGGTGAGGTATTTGAATTGTTTAGATGAGGTATTTGCCAGGGGGCTGTTTTGAAGCTGCTGCTCTTTCCAGCCAAAGAACAAATCAGGGCACCAAGAAACCCCATAATATATATTAAAAAAATCAGTTTACTGCCAATTTTTGCTGACAGATAAGAGAAAAAGGTAATTCTGCATTCTCTCCATCTTACCTGGACAGCTCAAGCACATTCTATGACTGCTAAATTACAGGAACTGTCCCAGGAAGCAACTGAAAACCAGAGACCTCCCTGTGCTGAAGCACCAGGCTACAGAGAGACATATTTATGCCATTTTTCCCTCCTGTACACATGCATCAAATAGTAGCATTAAGAATTGAAGTAGAAAGTACCCAGAATATCCCACAGTGGCAAAAGTTCAAATTTCTCTTCTGCAAGGTGAAATAAGTGGGCTGAAACCCTTTCAGAATGAAAAAGGAGGGGAAGCTGAGCCTCCTGCTTTCATGCTGAGCTCTCCAGCCACCACCAAATGACATGAAAGGTGCTGAGTGTCACTTTGAATAGACAGCAGTGAACTCCAATCACAGCTTTCAAAGAGAAGGAAGCAATTTCAGAGCATCCTTTTATGCAAGGACAAGTTAAATGTTTGTACAGTCTCCATGCAAGGGCTGGGTGTGCTGGATGGGTTGTTCTGACTTTTTATGAATAGTCCTGAGGCCCTAAGGCTGAACTGGCCAGAAGAGCCAGAACATCACAGTGAGATAACCAATGGAATGGGGTTTAGAGAGAACCAAACTCCCATTTAAAATGGGTAAAACAGGCTCTATAACAATCCCAACAGTGTGGAATAACCTGTGACAGTGTTCGCAGGGGTCTTAGGATGAGGGAAGAGATGAGAATGTTGACTCCATGTTTCAGAAGGCTGATTTATTATTTTATTACATATATTATATTAAAACTATACTAAAAGAATAGAAGAAAGGATTTCATCAGAAAATTAGGTAAGAATAGAGAAAGAATGGAAACAAAGGCTTGTGCCTGAGACAGTCCGAGCCAGCTGACTGTGATTGGCCATTAATTAGAAACAACCACATGAGACCAATCATAGATGCACCTGTTGCATTCCACAGCAGCAGATAATCAATGTTTACATTTTGTTCCTGAGGCCTCCCAGCTTCTCAGGAGGAAAAATTCTAAGGAAAGGATTTTTCAGAAAATGTGTCTGTGACAATAACCCCCAGATGTTTTTCAGTGGGCATGGCCATTTTTTAAATTTTGTGTTACACCTCCTCTTCTGTGCAGTGTGTGGAGCACAATCACTTTGCCCATTTGCCATGTTTGAGTGATTGGTAGATTTTGCTGCCCATTTGTTTAACATTTCCTCTGCTGAGAGAAACTCACATTGCCTTAGACACTGTTCTGTGTCAGATTCACCAGGGCACTGCTGGCATATCATTATCTCAGATTGCAATGTAACACCAAACTGCTTTGCCTTAATCATGTTCTATCTTTCAAGGGGCAAAGGTTCCCATTTTCTCATTTGTTTTCCAACTATATGAGGCTCAAAAAATATCAATTTAACAGTGCCCTGAAAATACAAGTCAACATAATGCCTTGTTTCAGAATTAGAAGGTAAGAAAGAAGATTTTTGCCTCAGAAAAATGGTTCCAAGAAGCATACAGAATAAACAACGACCATATACCCTTCTGACCATATACAATGCATATAAACAATGACCATATACACTTCCTAAAGTGGTTCCATTGGAGCCCTTTGAAATGAGCAGAATTAATTGCAGCATTGTGCAGCAGAGTTGGACAAATTGGGGAGAAAGAATTTGGACATTCCCGCAAATGGAAGGCTGAGCAGTTTGTTGCTGAAATCTCTGTGTTTTGTTCAAGAATGTTCAGGTGGATGCACTGATGTTTATCACAATGTGGGCACAAAACAAAAGGGCTGCTGTAAGCATGCCAGAACAGTCTCAATGGGACTGCTCTCACAAACATTTTGGAAAGCTCTCTTTTCAAAAAAATCTCTTTGCTGGTGCATTGTGTCATGTTGTGGCCGTGCCTCACCCTTGCATGTGATTTGATTTGATTTGATTTAGTGGGTCAGTGGAAATGATCTGGGGACACGTGGAAGCTGTCCCCTGCCTGCATCACGGGGTGGTCAGAGGGAAATATGGAAATATCATGGTGCTTTGAGGAGGATCTCACAGAATTGCTCATTTGTGCTCCTCATGCTGCAGGCTGGGTACATTTAAAGCCTGGAGGGTGGCTCAGTTTGCAAATAATGCCTGAGTCACCACTTAGATGGAAATAGAGGGGGGGGGGAAAGGATTTTTTATTTTAGAAAGATGTCATGTGAGAATGGTGACACATCCTACGCAGATAGACCATGGATAGAAACATAGAATCATAGCTTGGGTTGGAAGGGACCTTAAAGATCATCTAGTTCCAGCTAATAATAATCATCAGCTCTGTTCTCTGAAGAAAATAGGTCTAGAAGTAGAAAAATCTGCCAACTAAAGATAATTTGGAATGAGAGCAGGGAAGAAGATGACACTTCCTCACTATATACTTTAAGGACATGGTTAAATCAGTCATTTTCAGAGACAATTAAAACACACTCCATTTGTCCTCAAATTTTCCTCAAATTGTCCTCAAAGCAAAGTTGTCCTCTGCCTCCATGATGGATCCTACAACGAGAACCATCTATGGTTTACCAGACAGGATTTCAGGAGATGGGAGGTGCAGGTGGATTCAGATGGAGAAGGGAGCAGAGCTTTCAAGCTGAACCAAGACAGGCAGTGAAGGATAATTCCCTTTTGAGGTGTCAGCTCTGGATGCCTCCTGGAGCAGGGAATGCTTCCCTAACTGTTGGGAAGGATGGAAGTTTGACAAGAAAGTCTCACAGATATGTGTGCTTAGCAGAAAGATTTTTGAAGGTAGAATCTGATGGAGGAATAGAGATGGAAGCAAGTTTTGATACAGAAGAAAAGAATCGCTGAGCCAGTCTCACTGGATAACCAAGGAGGCAAAGGCTGTGTTAGTTAGAAGGGGTTTTTATGGCTTAGAGCAAAGGATAAACCCACCCCAAACAAGAAGACGTTTTTACCAAGCAGAAAGAGAGCACAGGCAAACAAGTCAGCAAATGTTGCAAGCAGAAAAAAGGTCTCAGAATTTTCCACTGCAAGAAAACTGAAAAACACCTTCTAGCTTAAACTGTGATGTACTGACTTTTAGTGATTGGAGAACAGTAACATGAATATGGTAATGACAGTAGTTATGATAGGCTAGAGATAAAAGTTAAGGTCTAGATTGGTTCTACTGTATGAAGATGCTCAGCAAAGTCTATAATGCAATGTAACCAAAAGAAAAGTCTATAATGCATTGTAACCTAAACTCAGGGTCTGCAGGGCTGCCTGCAGCTGGAGCTGACAGCTGTGGGCACAGCTCTGTCACCCACAGGACTGCTGTGACACCTTGGATACAATAAATTGCATTTTGGAGAGCCCCTGGAGTCCCACATCCCTTATTTCGGCTCTTACACCCAACCCCTTCATGGCTGTGGCAGCTCAGTGGATGTCACCTCTCAAAAGCGAGAACTGAGGCATGTACAAATGGATGGCCAAGTTTGTCATCTTGAAATCAAAGCCAAAGGTGTGAAGATTGTTTTCAAAAGCAATGGGATTTATATTGGTCACTTGATCAGGAAGGAAGATAAAAAAAGGTTACATTGAGGAGTTTAAGGAACATGTTTACTCTTACTATAACCTGCATAACCTATATATTTATATATATTTCTATATTTGTATATATTTCTATATTTGTATATTTCTATATTTATAAAATATTTATATGTATATTTATATAATTTAATATATATTAATATATACATATAATATTTTTTACTATATTTTGGCAGCACAACAAGGTTACAGTACTAAGGTATAGTGATTAATGAACAAAAGTAAATAATTTTCCCCACCCACAAACATCACAGCTGGATAGGACAATATATAAGGATGTCATTCACATTTACTGTTCCCTTTTTTTAAGTACTTACAGCAGCAATCAGGATTTCCAAGAGTTTAGGGGGGAAAAAAGTGATTACAATAAAGAAATCTCCAGCCATAAACTGATTTGCAGCCTCCCTTATTTCCTTCCTTCTTTCTTCCCTTTCCCTTCTGTGAGGCAAAAGGAAATGGGAAATGAGTCCCACTAAGCCAGCGTTGAGGGATGTTATGTGAAGAATTAATGGCAGTTTTCTGATTTGTCACATTAATAAACCAGAGGGCACAGAAACATCTCCAGGACATCAGAGACCAGAGGAGAAAGGGTGCAGAGGTTAAAATATGTATTTTTTTTGGCTCATACATTATCAAAATAGGAGGAGGAGAGGAGTTTTCCAGCCATAAAACTTTGAAATTGTCCTAACAGAGCAAAGCCCTGACTTCCTGTGTCCTGGTGCTCTTTAATTCATTAATTATTCCCTCTCAAGGACCCACGGTGTGTAGGGATAAGGCAAACCCTGCTTGGAGTGCAGGATTTTGCTGGTGACTTCTTCACCCATACTTGAGCTCAAAAATATCACACAGGATGGATGGATGGAAGTTAGGCAAAAGAAATATGCAAAATTTCAGCAGAAAAAATCAGAAAAACTATTTTAAAAATTATTTTTACATGATACCAGCTGCCAAATGTTGTTTTTTACGCCACGTACTGACAAGTGAACAGCAAACCCAGGCCCACAGGGAAAGCGGTGCCTTACTAAGCCTCTTGGAAAGTAATGTTTGGCTGTCATGCAATTAAGTTTATTTGAATTAATCAGCTTCTTGAACTGTCTGGGCAAATGTTCACCCTGGAGACAGTTGATCTGTAGCAGTCTTCAGTGGTGCATAACAAAATTACCCTAAAAATCGAACTGGAGGCCTGGGTAAACATCCACCTGTAGGTGATTTCCTCTGAGTTATGGAAATTCCTTTCCACAGCACTCACTGGCCTTAAAGTCACCTTGGTTGGAAGAGACCTCAGGAGATTCTAAGCCAAATTTTCTGCTAAGAGCAAGGGCAGTTGAGAGGGCAGCCCAGAGGGCTCAAGGCTTTATTGACCCCCTCAGCTTTTCAAGGATGATATTCACTCAGAACCAGGCTCTGTGTTTCTTGCATGCACAAAATAAAATATGTGTGGTATTCACATTCTTTGAAAAAATTCTTTTGCCCAGGATTTTCTCCTGGGAAGCTGAGATACTTCAGAGAAAAATGAAAACAATAATTATCTGATTTGCTTCTCCTGTGTTTTGCTCATGTGGAATGTGTTTGGAGATTGTTTACCCACAGGTGATTGTTCCATTGGATTCTGCTGGGAGTTGTTTTCACTCTTTGGCCAATCAGGGCCAGGCTGTGTCAAGACTCTGGAAAGTCACAAGTTTTCATTATTATCTTTTTAGCATTAAGTAAGTTTCCTTTCTGTATTCTTTAGTTAGTATAGTGTAGTATTATTTATTATAATAAAGTATTATAAAATAATAAATTAATCTTCTAAGAACATAAAGTCAGATACATCATTCCTGCCTTTGTCAGGGAATTCCCTGCCAATGCAATAAATGTGTTCATATAAATTGCTTTCAGTTTACTTTTTTTACCTGTATTTGCAATAAGAGCATGCAAAAGACCAGTGAGTGCAGTTTAGCTGATAAATGGCTCTGCTTTAATCACAGCAGTGTCAGTGCCTGCAATATTTCCACAGGGACCTACCTGTACAAACAATATTTAAATGAAGAGGCTGCTGACCCAGATTGCAGCCTCTAGATGCTACTGGAAAAAATAGGAAACGAGCACCACAATAATTGAAGTAAATAATTGAGCATCCTACAGGTTAGAATGAGGTTCTTGCAGTGTTCTTATTCCCTGCAAATTAATTTTGTCCTATTTTAGTATGACAGCAGAGTAGCTTTAATTTTTTTCACCACATAAATAGTATAAAATAGGTTTTATTGGTGCCACAGTCCCTTTTCTGCAGGGAGATGGTCTAGTAACCATTGGATGCACCAAAGGACAACTCTACTGCTCAGCTACATCTGTGGACATGGAGGGATTAAATTTCTGCAAGCAGAGCTGGCAGCAGTGTATTTCTGCGGTGTGCACATTTTCAAGGCAAGATAGGTCTCTCTGAAGAAAGAAAACAAAGTATTACCCAGGGGTGTTTGGGACATTTCTAAGAAATTGCCTTTTCTTTGATGAAATGCAGTTTCATCAAAACATATTTTTTTTTATTATTTTTCTTGAAGCAAACTAGATATCAGTTTTCTCAGAAAAGGCATTTGGGTGCAGACAGGATTTCTTGTAGAATTGAAAAAAGATGGGAATAAGGGACACAGAGCCACCATCCCCTATTTCAAAGAGACAGGAGGCTCTGAATTTTGTATTCCCAACACAAACAACTAAATTGGAGTGGTCTAGGTGCCACGAGGAAGCAACATGTGCCACCACTTGCTTTCCTTGCTCCACAGTTTTTGTTGGAACCAGCTTGCAAAGGGAGCTCGAGGCACCTGAGCTCCAACCATGTCCCCTTGAGAAAGTGGCTGAACCATTCAGGGGCTGAGATTCTGAAATGTTTTGGAAATTTCTTGGATTATTTTTTTTCAAAACATGTTAGAACCTTCCTTCCTTCCTTCCTTCCTTCCTTCCTTCCTTCCTTCCTTCCTTCCTTCCTTCCTTCCTTCCTTCCTTCCTTCCTTCCTTCCTTCCTTCCTTCCTTCCTTCCTTCCTTCCTTCCTTCCTTCCTTCCTTCCTTCCTTCCTTCCTTCCTTCCTTCCTTCCTTCCTTCCTTCCTTCCTTCCTTCCTTCCTTCCTTCCTTCCTTCCTTCCTTCCTTCCTTCCTTCCTTCCTTCCTTCCTTCCTTCCTTCCTTCCTTCCTTCCTTCCTTCCTTCCTTCCTTCCTTCCTTCCTTCCTTCCTTCCTTCCTTCCTTCCTTCCTTCCTTCCTTCCTTCCTTCCTTCCTTCCTTCCTTCCTTCCTACACTTCCTTCCTTCCTTCCTTCCTTCCTTCCTTCCTTCCTTCCTTCCTTCCTTCCTTCCTTCCTTCCTTCCTTCCTTCCTTCCTTCCTTCCTTCCTTCCTTCCTTCCTTCCTTCCTTCCTTCCTTCCTTCCTTCCTTCCTTCCTTCCTTCCTTCCTTCCTTCCTTCCTTCCTTCCTTCCTTCCTTCCTTCCTTCCTTCCTTCCTTCCTTCCTTCCTTCCTTCCTTCCTTCCTTCCTTCCTTCCTTCCTTCCTTCCTTCCTTCCTTCCTTCCTTCCTTCCTTCCTTCCTCCCTCCCTCCCTCCCTCCCTCCCTCCCTCCCTCCCTCCCTCCCTCCCTCCCTCTCTTCCGCCACTTCCTTCCTTTTCCCTCTCTCTTTCTCCCTTTCCTCCCTTCTTTCCCTCACTTTATCTCACAATTAATGTTTGTTTTGGGTTTTTCTCCACACACAGACATATTATTTTTCAAATCCCACTTTTTTTTTTTTTTGCCAAGACAGAAGAGCTGCTCCGTGCCCTGCTCTGATATTAAGTGCTTGGTTCCTCAGGTTTGATCCCATTGTTGCTCCCTGCACATAAATCTTGTTTAGTCAATGGGATTTGCCTGCCTGAAGGAATGCATGATCAACTGCACAGAGAAGCATAAAATAGATTTTTCTGTTTCACATCCTTAAAATGTTTTTTTGTTGGGAAATAATTCCCCAAGCTATTTCTGGCTAATATTTCTCTTCCTTCAATTGTCTATTTTCTTACACTTTTGGCTTGCTGAAGGATATGAACTGGAATCTCATTTATCAAGTCTTTTGGTCTAAATTTTACTTTTCCTTCTATTTTTTGAGTTTGCTGTACTTTAACATTTATTTCAACATTTTATTTGAACATTTTGGCTCGATTCTTTCTCTCTCAGGAAGTTTGAATCCTTGATTCAGACAGGCTGAGCAGTCCAGCACACATTAAAGAAATCTGGCAATATTCCAGAAATCCTTAGAGTATTGCAATATGAGATGGAATATTGCAGGCAAACTGGAGAACCCACAGTGTAAAACCCTCAGAAGTCTTTAATGACTATGAAATAGATTCAATAACCTGGCCAGAGGGGATGCTTCCTCCAAACATCCTTTTCTGTCACTTGCTTGGTTATGTCACTTCTTAGGGCATCAATCTATCTCTAAGTTTGAATGTTGACAATTATTTTGATAGTGTTTAAGCACTTGAGCTGAGAGTTTGCAGGAATATGTTGCATATGTTAATTATTCTTTTTTAAAAATTTCAGAATTTGACTTCTATCAGTTCATCTTTTGGACAGTGGCCAATACCATAACTTATGCAGCAGGAGAGGGAAAAATTAGATTTTATATTTATCTCTATTTCATTGCTTATTTCAGTGTTGCCCTCACAGTTTTTTCCTGAATCCTTTCTCTTCACAATAAATTAATTCACATTAGATGACAGTGCTCAAGATGTCTGCACACCTCTGACTTAGGCCATGGCTTTATACTATTCCCAGCCTTAAAACCTTTCCCCTTTCTGAATAAATCTTGGCATTTTGTTTTCTTCTTGATCCCTGCTGTGCACTCAGCAGATGTTTTCATGGAGTGGTCTTCAGTGACTGCAAGATCTTTTTTTTTGAATAATTACAGTTAATTTATAACTCAGGTATGCATATGAGCAGCTGAATTGTCCTTTCCAGCATGTGTCTCCTCAAATTTTTCTGCAGTGAATTTCATCTGTCATGAATGTTGTGCAGCGAGTTCAGTCTGGCCATCTAGAATTCTCCAAAGTCTTATTTAGTCTTGGCCAATCTAAATTATGACACATAAAATTCATTTTTCCTGGAACAAAAAAAAAAAATTAAGAAATTGTTGCTTAAGGCCTTGTTCCAGATTATTTATGATATTTTTTGATACTTGTCTCAGCTGCTGCCTGGATTTTGCAAGATACTTTTCATATCAAAAAGAAAATAGAAGCCATCCTCCAAGGAGTTGAGTTTTGAGGCAAGGGATCCACAATATAACTGAAATATTCAAGGTGATCATTAACTACAATTTGCTAAAATAAAATAGTTTTTTAAAGCATAACTACATAATTTTTGATGACATTTTGTAATAAATCCCCAACTGTTGATAGTTACACTTAAGGTTACTCAGTGTCCCTGTAGGAACATTACAGAGCTTCATTCTTTTGTGGGTTCCTTTGACAATTATCCATGAAATGTGACTATCAAGCCTCACTCTTTTTTATCTTTTTACCAGTTTTTAACCCCAGGCAGAACCTTACCCCATGATAGATGACTTTCTTAAGCAGCTTTGTGAAAGGAATGCCGTTAAAAGCTTTTTAATAAATAATGTTAACTGCTTCTCCTCTCACCACTCCTTTTCCAACATCCTCAGGCTCAGACCCAGCAGTCAATCCCTATTGAGCAGAACATTTTGTCGCGAGCTAAAAACTAAACACACATCCCAGAGTTTGGTGGGGGAGTATTGTATTTGTGGGGGTCCTAGACAAAGGAAGGAATGATGAATTTGATTTCATGTTCATAGAAGAGTAATTTATTATCTTATGATACTATATTATATTAAAGAATACCATATACACTATACTAAAGAATACAGAAAGGATACTTACAGAAGGCTAAAAAGATAATAATGAAAACTCCTGACTCTTTCCAGAGTCCCACACAGCTTGGCCCTGATTGGCCAATAAGTCAAAACAATTCACATGAAACCAATGACACAATCTCCCAAACAATCAATTCTTGGTAAACAATCTCCAAACACATTCTAAAGCAGAAAAACACAGGAGAAACAAATCAGATAATTATTTTTTTCCTTTTCATCTGAGGCTTCTCAACTTCCCAGGAGAAGAATCCTGGGCAAAGGGATTTTTCCAGAAAATATGACTGTGACAGAGGAGAGCTGGATTTCACCATGTTTCCAGCTTTGCTGAACAGGTGATTTGCAGAGCAGATTAAGCTGAGCAGGGACTTGGACATCCAAAGTATTCTTTATTATGTTATCTTAATCTCTCAGCCTTCTGCCTTCATCTTTTTTTTTCATCCCAGCCACCTGCTGTGTGTGTAATCCATGGATTGGAATACTCCTGGGATGCTGAGCACTTTGTAACCTGCCTGCCCCTTTGCAAAAGGAAACACCCACCCGCACTTGTTTTCCTAAAGAAATGCTGTAGATGTGTGTAGTAGTAGTAGCCTTTCCAGTTGTTGAAGATTACAATACAAGATGTTTTCCATTACCATCTGTATGGCAGATTATCTTTTGTCAAGTGGGCAGTTTGCCTTATCTCTCTCTTTGAGTGACCACAATCACTCCTCCCTCAGGAGGGCACATCTGCTGATAACAGCTATTGAATGTCACTGCATGGCTGATAAGAACTACAGCATCCCATTGGGAGATGTGAGCCCAGAGGGAGGAGCCAAGCATTGCTACCCAGATATAATCCAGAGGTTTTGAGACACCAGCACGGCTTCTCCACGGGATTCCCCAGAGGAACAGCAGCTGCCTCTTCTTCCCCTGGATCTTCAGAGGAAGAATCCATCCTTCTCTACAGGATCCCCTTGCTCCAACAGAACCACCCCTGACACTGCAGGAGGGCTGCAGCCACAATTCCAATGGCACTGCCACCAACACCCTGACCCACAGGGTGTTAGGTTGGGTTCTGACTCTGTCAGTGTTGTTCGAGTGTACTACACTGTTTATTTTATCCTTTTATATTTTTTCCTTTTCCCTATTAAAGAACTATTATTTCCTGCTCCCATATTTTTGCCTGAGAGCCCCTTAATTTAAAATCTATAGCAATTCGGAGGGGTGGGGAGGGTTTACATTCTCCATTTCAGGGGAGGCTCCTGCCTTCCTTAGCAGACTCCTGTCTTTCCAAACCAAGACACCAGTAGTTTGGAATGTCAGAGAACTTTCCTGAGTGCTTGGGTGCTGTCTGTGAAGGCAAATATTGGCAGACTGGGAGGGATGGGGCTGTTCAGCCTGGAGAAGAGAATATTCCAGGGAGATTTTCCAGGACCTAAAAAGATTTCAAAAGAGCTGGAGAGGGACTTTGGACAGGAGATGGAGAGATAGAGAGGACACAGGGAATAGTTCCCACTGCCAGAGGGCAGGGATGGATGGGATATTGGGAAGGAATTGTTCCCTGGGAGGGTGTTGAGATCCTGGCACAGGGTGCACAGAGAAGCTGTGGCTGCCCCTGGATCCCTGGAAGTGTCCAAGGCCGGGTTGGACACTGGGGCTTGGAGTACCCTGGGATAATGGAAGGTGTCCCTGCTCAGCGCAGGACCTGTAAGTTGATGATCTCTGATGTCTCCTTGTCTGGCATTCTGTGAATATCCTCATGGAACTGAGATTCCCACATTCCAGCCTTGCATAGCTCTGCTGGAAAAGTGACCATCCATTTTGCCTCGAAGCAGGATGGAAACTGTTCATTTTTCTGTAGCTAATTCCCAACGAGAGGAGGTTTCAATGTGTCACTTGTGCCTGCAATCTAACATTCATGGCAGCCCACAGAGCACCCAAACAGCTTTTAGCTGCAGTTCTGTTTTCTTCCTTCTTTGCTCAATTTATGCCAGACCAATATTCTGCAAAGTATTTCAGTATCTGGCAGCACAGAAGATTGATGTAGATCAGGCTTCTCAGTTTCCCCCATCACCAACTTGGCAATGACAGTCAAAGAGAGGAGCCTTTTACAGCACTGAATGAAGAATAAATCTATACAAATTTAATTAACCTCTGCAGAGCTTGTTGAATCCTAACCAAGTTTAGTCACAGTTCTGTAAGTTTGGAAGTGCTTGGCATATTTTTGACTCTTGTACAATAGTTTGAGCTGGCTATATACACAAATCAAATTTGTAAAATGAAATTAATATTTGCTCTTATTGGGGTTTACTGGGGTAGGAATTGCCACCTACACACACAAGCAAAAAACCCACTTCTGCTATAAATACAGCTTTCATGTATTTTTCTGGAATTCAGATAACTAAACAAGAGGAAAGCCAAAATCAACCAAGGTGACATGAATCAATGGATGGAAAGAAAATAGCAACATTCTTTATTTTTATTCTGACTGGGTTTAACATGGCTGGTGCTCTTTGGGTCCCAAAGATGTCAATGTGAGTTATGTCAGCTCATGCTGAGAGTGGATTGAAAATTAGTTGTCTGGATTAATCCACCCCACCTCCTCTGTTTCAAGAAGATTGAGTTAAAAACTTTATTCCAGCACTTAGGAGCCCTCAGTGCTACCTTTGTTATTTATTGTTGTTCAAGGTTGTCACTCCTCCACCTCGGGGTCACTTCCCAAGGCTCCAAAGTAGGGTGGGCAGGATGTGTTTTGGCATTGAAGGATTGGCTCTGAGAATTTCAGGAGGGAATTGTGTTGGAGGGAAGTCTGAGGAAGGAATAAAACCATGCTGGATTAGGCAGCAAGGCTTTGCTGAGCTGCTGAGGGAAGCCAGGAGGCAGCTCCTTGCAGTGAGGACACACAGACAGGTGTCACAGGCATCTTTGATGAAAAAGCCTTTCCTTAGGATTTTTCCTCCTCAGAAGCTGAGAGGCCTCAGGAACAAAATGTAAACAATGATTATCTGCTGCTGTGGAATGCACAGAATGAAACAGGTGCATCTGTGATTGGTCTCATGTGGTTGTTTCTAATTAATGGCCAGTCACAGTCCAGCTGACTTGGACTGTCTGTCTGAGCCACAAACCTTTGTTATCATTCTTTCTTTTTCTATTTTCAGCTAGCCTTCTGATGAAATCCTTTCTTCTATTCTTTTAGTATAGTTTTAATATAATATATATCATAAAATAATAAATCAGCCTTCTGAAACATGGAGTCAGATCCTCGTCTCTTCCCTCATCCTCGGATCCCTGTGAACACAGCCACAGACAGGCAAAAAAAACCAAATCCTTCTTTTCCACACATTCTGATCCCTTGCCCAAGCTCTAAGTGAAATACAACTATTTCTGCTGCCTTGGTGACTCTTTTTAACAAAGTGGAAAGGAGTTATTGCACCTGCTGATCTTCCTCTGCACTTAAATCCTTGTCCAGGTGTTTCTATCCTTTCCTAGAAATCCACAGGAAGACTCTTCACCTGTTTGACTTTATTTCTGAGAGTCAGAAAGCAAAATAAAATGCTTTAAAGAAGTGTCATGAGGAAGCCAGGTGTGACAAAGGGCCAGAGCTTTAAACAGGATCTCAGGTGGGTGCTTAGTCTGGCTCGCCCTTAGTGCCAGCCCAGATTCTGGCTTTATACCAAAAAGAGGGATTTCCATGGGATAACACTGCAGGAACCACAGAGGGGATCCATCACTCATTGCCCATCCAGTGTTGTCATCCCAAGGGGAAAAACAAGGCTCTTTTCCATTAGAAAACACTTTAAAAACATTGTTGTCACCTCTCCCCTCAGGAGTTTAAGGGAACAAAATATTTATACTTGTGAAGGTGGTCTGAGTGGACAAACCCCTGAATGAAAATCAGGCCCTGAGGGTTTCACACTCAGCTTCTGCATCTGCCACCCACCTTCCGCATCTGCCTCTCCACTCTCATTCTGGATCTCTCTCTCAAACAATGTATTTATCTCTTTATCATTTTGCTTTTCTGCAGACATTTTAGCTCCTCTTACTGATTTCTTTGAGTAAGATTTAAAGAGTAAAATAAGAGTATATTAGAGCTGTAGGGTTTTCTTTTTCCAATTTTCACCATTAAAAATATCACATGTTCTGTCTTTCTTTTTAAACAAACAAGAAAGCTGGAGGAAGACATTCTATAAGGGCATGGGGTGACAGGACAACAAGGAATGACTTCAAACTGAAAGAGTAGATTTAGGTGGGATATTGGGCAGAAATTCTCCCCTGTGAGGGTGGGCAGGCCCTGGCACAGGTGTCCAGAGCAGCTGTGGCTGCCCCTGGATCCCTGGCAGTGTCCAAGGCCAGGCTGGACAGGGCTTGGAGCACCCTGGGGTAGTGGGAGATGTCCTGCCTATAACAGGAGGTGAAACAAGATGATCTCTAAGGTCCTCTCCAACAGAAACCATTCTTTGGTTCTGTGTTTCCATGCTTTTTACAAAGATTCATCACAACTTTACTATTTTTAAAAATTCAATATAAAGCATATTATTTTGCCACTCATGAACTCACTTGTTTTCTCCAAAGGGATGTAAGCTCAGAATATCTAAAAGCCCTTGTAAATCTCCAGAGTAAATATCATGGTCAAAAAGTTCATTTCTTTGCCACGCTGTGACTTTCTGCCATATAGTGAAAGGTCAAATGTGCAGCAGATTTACTGAGGCCAGGACAGTATCCTCATAAATTTTGCCTCCCTCCTGTAAAGGGCCAGATACCTGCCTTATTTTTCTATTTTTCACACCTCCATAAAAATATATAAATGTACAAAAAGACAGGTAGACTTTATGTCCTCTAATTAATAATATCCTTGTAAACAGAAACAAAAGCAACCTCACAGCCCTTTTAAAGGGAAGCACTTCACTGCACATATTTGTCTTGGTGCAGAGACAGGAGAGGAAGAAATGAGATAAATAATGATGATATGATGCTCTGTGTGGAAAGTGTTCAGATGCTGTGGAGATGATCTTGACATTGATATAAAAGACTCCAAAGCAGAAGAAAAGTGATCTTGGACTAGTCCCAAAATTTCAAGTCTACTTGCGAAGCACAGATAACACTTGTTCCCCTTTTTAACTTTAAAACACTGATTTCTGGAGCTGCTGCTCACATCACACAGAGCTCCTCTTCTCTGTCTGATCAGAAATGGAAAACTCTCAGTGCTGAAATATCTTCTTTCAGCTCATCAGCTGGCAGAAGCCATCCATTGTCCATTACTCACCTCTTTGCACCAGCTGAGCTCCTGACCACAGATGTGTTTTCCTGGCAGTGAGTAGGAAATGAGCATTCAAGTGGAGCAGTAACAGCTCTCTATCAATTATTCATGAGAAGAAGAAGAAGAAAGAAGAAAAAGATGAAAAAGAAGAAAAAGGAAAGAAGAAGAAAGAGGAAGAAGAAAAAGAAGAAGGAAGAAGAAGAAGAAGAAGAAGAAGAAGAAGAAGAAGAAGAAGAAGAAGAAGAAGAAGAAGAAGAAGAAAAGAAGAAAAGAAAAAGAAAAAGAAAAAGAAAAAGAAAAAGAAAAAGAAAAAGAAAAAGAAAAAGAAAAAGAAAAAAAAAGAAAAAGAAAAAGAAAAAAAAAGAAAAAGAAAAAAAAAGAAAAAGAAAAAGAAAAAGAAGAGAAAGAACAAGAAAAAGAAGAAAAAGAAAAAGAAGAAGAAAAGGAAGAAGAAAAAAGAATACAGAAAGAAAAAGACAATAAAGAAGAAAAATATGAAAAAGAAGAATAAAGAAATAAAAAGAAAAAGAAGAAGAAAAAGTGGAAAAAGAAGAAGAAGAAGAAAAGGAGCGTAAAGAAGAAGAAAAATAAAAGAAAAAGATAAAAAAAGAACAAAGAAAGAAAGAAAAAGAAAAAAGAAAAAAAGAAGAAAAGGAAGAAGAAAAAGAAGAATAAAGAAAGAAAAAGAAAAAAAGAAAAAGAAAAGGAAGAAGAAAAAATAATAAAGAAAGAAAAAGAAAAAAGAAAAAGAAAAAGAAGAAGAAGAAGAAGAAGAAAAAAAGAATAAAGAAAGAAAAAGAAAAAGACAAAAAAAGAAGAAAAAGAGGAATAAAGAAAGTAAAAGAAAAAGAGAGAAAAAGAAAAAGCTACATTGTCCTATTCATAGAATGTCTTAACTTTGGATGCCTGTGTGGCACAGGGAGGCAGGAGTGTCCACGCTGCATTTCTCCTGATTAGGGGAAACAGTTTGAGCATGGCTCAGAGCCTTTGGTGACTCACTTTTCATTCCATATGTGCACTCGTGCTTCACTCACCCTTAGTCCAGCTGGAAAGGATGTGGAGAGAGGAGAAATCCAAGCTAATGTTTGAAAACCCTTGAATGTAGGATAAGCTACACCAGTGTTTTCTGTAATTGGACAACACAGGTTATGTGTCATAGTTTGGTGTAAATTTTCATGTTTCTCTTTGCTGATTTATGTCCGGACATAGCTCAGGGACGCCACTTGTACGTTTTCTGTGCTGTCTAGGTGGCCTGGAAAGGCCCAGGGATGGCCTTGAAGAGCCGACGCTTCAAAGGACGAGGAGAGACTTCTGATCTTGTCTCGGTCTCGGTGTTTATTAATTGTTTATCTAAAAGATTTTCTTTCAGCCCGACAGAGGTCTGCACAGCAAGTCAGCCATGGGCACACTCCAAGCCCCCGGGGCGGTCACTTATCTTTATACCCGAAGTTACGTGTACAATATTTATCATTTTTCCCCAATACCTTCTACCCTTATTAACCGGTGCACTTCTAGTAATAACCAATCCCAAAGTGCCACCATCACCACAGAAGATGGAGGCCAAGAAGAAGAAGAAGGACAGGACACGCCCCAATTCCTCCATCTTACTTCTTTAGACCCCCCCTGTACCAAAATCCTAAACCCTGTGTTTTACACTCTAATTAACTTATCCCTTCACCATTCACCCAGTGAAACCTTCCCAGTCCTCATACAGGTCTCATCTCCTGTGTTGGATCAAAGTCCAGCCACCAGACACTTCTGGCAATATTCCAGGACTCCCGAGCCCCCTAAGGGTGGTCTCGGCCACTCTGCACCTCCATCCTGAGGTGCTGAGATCCCACAGACTGGGATCAAGAGGCAAAAACTGGCTCTGTAATGGAGCTGGAGATCTTTGCTTCGCAATGACAAAATTCCTCCACTTGCTTACAAACTCTTTGTGTCATTAGATACTTGATTTTCGGCTTGCATGGAAACACTACTGCTCATGGTGCTTCCAAATAAAACAAGATCTCAGGCAAGAAAAATTCCTTCTTTAGGCCAAATAGAGAAAAAGCCTCAAAAACCTGACATGATTTTGTGTAAAATAATACAGTGGCTGCTTGAAGCCAGTCACAGATTTCAGTAGTCAGAAGGAAAGAAAAACCCTAAAAGTTAAAATGTAGGTGAGGAGGGCATGAAAATGCAATTTATCACCTGCTTATGAGGTTTGTTACATGAACATCAACACCAGGTGGGTTTTTTGCATATATTCCTCATCTTTTTCAGCAAAACATCATCAGCCTTCACAGCAGCTCAGTGCACCAGGATACTGGCACTTCCCAATATATCAAATATAGACCCTCACATTCTGCAGTGATGGTCATTACTCTGGGCTATTGTGCAAATAGGTCTGAATGGATCTTTTAAAATTCCACTTTAAACATTACCAGGAAATGAGGGATGTGTGATCTAATTGCAGGAAGAGCTGAGGAAAGGAAAATATATTATCCAAATATGCATTTAGCTCAGAAGGGGAACAGAATACTCCCAACCTTTGTGAGCAATACCACGAGATTAACTCACTGCAGGCTGTCAAGGGCTTGTCAATGTATAATGTTTAATTATATATATCTTGTGTTATAATTACACCTCGTTAGAAACTTGGCTTGTTCCATTGTCAAGGCATGCTAATAATTGCCATTTCTAGATAAACCACAACCAAACACAAAATACCTATTAGGATGATTATCTTTGTAAGTAGAAAAGAATTAGGCTTAAATTAGGTTTGTTTCCTTTTTTTTAAGGCAGCTAATTATTTAATTTTCTTCTGCTTACTTTACCAGGGTTTTGTTGAGGATAAACATATTTTCTATCCTGGCATTTAGCCAGCAAAAGGAAGAAGATGGAGGGTAAAGAAGGAGAGAACCTTACTCATTGATTTGTAGCCTTCATTGCATAAAGGCATAATAATTATGTATTCCTTTGTTCTGCATTCCTCAGGTAAGAAAAATAATCATTCCTAAGAAACAGGATTGCCACACCTGGTGACAGAGATCCAGTACAACCACTGCTGTTAGCTGGCTCTCATTAATAACTACAAGATTCCTGTCCAAACCTAATTAATTTAATTTTCCATATGTTGGAACTTCTCCCAGTTTCCTTTTGTTACTCAAAGTGCCATAACTTGGGATTCATAGGTTGTTTTCTAGTGCTTCTTAGTCACTTTTTAAAGAAGAAAAGCACTTTTATTCTTAGACCCTTTATTTAGAAATGTAGTGTTTAGTTTCCATTCCACAAGTAAGTGGTGGAGAGAGGCTGATCCTTAGCTCAGGTGTTCTTCCCTCCTGCTCCGAAATAGTCTTAGGAGAAAATAAAAATAAAATTTCCGTTTACAAAGTGGAATATTACTATTCATTACTCCTTTTTTTATTAATAGTATGGGGGCCCTTTAGGTGTGTTAGATCTTGTGTAAAGTCACAAAGACTCATCTGGTCCTCAGTGGAAGTTATTGAAATATTCCATTTTTCTTGGGTTTTTGCTTCATAAGAATTGCACTGTTTGGCACCAGACACAGACCTGGTCCTTTTTCTAGCTGGAATTCTCATCACAAAGTCTCTCACACCTGTCCAAATGCTACTGAGAGCCTAAAATAGAAGCACCAAGGTCACATCTGTTCTGCACACAGAGAGGAATGGGTGGGAACTTCAAGGCAATGGGAACGAAAAGGAATTTCTCATTATTGTGGTGGCTACCAGTGGGAACTCTGCCTGTCAGCAGGGCATCACAATCAAAAAAATCCTCAAAAACCCCCTCACCATATGTGGGTTTATCTAAGCCATGTCCTTACAGACGAGTCATGGATGAAGAAGTGGAAATTATCAATGGCAACATTTTGGCTTCATCACTGGAGTTTTTGGAATGATTTGCTGCATAATTTTTAAAAGGTAGCAAGGTGCAGCTCCTCCACTTGCCTGGAGCTTTTCCACTGGCAGGATGGTGCCTGGATAGCGTAGTAATGGTCAGCTGAAAGGGGATTAATTAGTATTGTGTCTATGATTACAGGAGGTATATTATATTATATTATATTATATTATATTATATTATATTATATTATATTATATTATATTATATTATATTATATTATATTATATTATATTATATTATATTATATTATATTATATTATATTATATTATATTATATTATATTGTATTATATTATATTCATATAATCATATCATATTATGAAGTTCACAACTCTTACATAGATAGGCTGATACAGTTTTGCCCTAATTGGTTAATCTATCTAAACACTAGGTAGTGTCTAATTAAGAAACAACTCTTTGGTAAACAATCTCCATAACACATTCTACATGTGCACAACAACAGGTGCAGCAAGTGGAGATAATAACTGTTTCTCATTCTTTTCTCTGAGCTTTCTCACAGCTTCCCAGGAAAATCCTGGGAGTGAGCTGTCGCTCTCTGTTCAGAGGATATGTGATTACTACACCTGGAAACCAGTACTGCTGAGTGACTGGGAGCCAGCAGCAAAATGGGGACAAGGGAGAGCTTAAAGCAATGCGTCAGGTGGGGTCATTGCATGGCTCTTGTGTGGGGATTAAGTATATGGAATATAAATGGGAACCAGGCCATAGCAGGTGTAAGGTGGGATATTGTATTTGTGAGGTGCCCAGATGAAGGAGAGAATGATGAATCTGATTCCATGTTCTCAGAAGGCTAATTTATCATTTTATGATACTATATTATATTAAAGAATACTATACTAAACTATACTAAAGAATACAGAAAGGATACTTACTGATTATTAGAAAGATAATAATGAAAACTTGTGACTCTTTCCAGAGCCTTGACACAGCTTGGCCGTGATTGGCCAAAGAGTCAAAACAATTCACAGGAAACCAGTGAAACAATCATCTGTGGGTAAACAATCTCCAAACACATTCCAAAGCAGCAAAACACAGGAGAAGCAAATCAGATAATTATTGTTTTCCTTTTTCTCTGAGGCTTTTCAGCTTCCCAGGACAAAAATCCTGGGCAAAGGGATTTTTCCAGAAAATATGAGTGTGACAGTGAGACAGAAGAAGAAGGAATGGTGCCTGAGATTTATTTTAATTGGATCCTCCCTGTTTAGCAGAATATTGGACTTGAAAGCTCAGTCTCTATAGAAATGTTGGGAGACCCAAGTGAGTGGGGGTGGCAGAAGAGGGACGGATCTCAGACTTGGTCAAATCCATCCCTGTTGTATTTCTCCCCTCCTTTGCACTCTGTAAAAGCACACTCAGGTTTTCCTCACGAAAAATTCCCCGAATTTAGGCCCCAAATTCACAGAAATGAAGATGTAAATATGATTTGCAGAGAGTCTTGTCATTTAACAATCAGATTTGATGATCTCAAAGGTCTTTTCCAACCTTAATCCATGACTCCACGATGCTGCAGCCACACCACAACAGGGCAGCTCTTGTGTCTCAGATCTTGGCGTGGCTTTGCTGTCCTCCCCTGAATTCCTGCAACATCAAAACCTTGTTTGCCAGGAAGGACAATATCAGGAAGTGACAGAGCAGGACAAACCCTCAGGAGGATAGAGAGCTGCAGGATAAATTTGGGGGCAGCATGGGCCTGCTTTGCCAACAAACAGCCACTTTTTATGAGACAGTCCTATTAAATAATGATGACTCACTCTCCAGACAGTAATTTATTTATATGCCTTCTTTAATGGTTTGCAAATCACTGCTTTAAAAAATGTCCAGCTGGAAGACAGGAAGGCTTGGGAGACAGGGAATCAGCTTGATAGAGAATCAGATTAAATAAAAATGCCATGGAATTTGACAGCCAGGACACATGGTTGGAAATAAAAAACACAACCATCCCCCAAGCAGAAATGCAGCCTCATTGCTGGGACTGGTTGCTGTAGTTGAGATTCCAGGTTTTTACTGGATCCAGATAGACAAAAACATTGAGAAAAATGGGAGGAGGAAATGAGACGTTGGCTGATATTTAGTGACAGCATTTCTTCCAGTCTGAAACATTGATGAGCTTGCATTTTCTCAGGCCAGAAGGGATTACTTTGATATCATAGTCTGAATTGGAAAACATAAAAAGAAATGCTTTGCCTTGTAACAACAGACCGGTAGAACCAGTAAGAGAAATAAGATACTTTTAAATTATAATTAATATTGGAGAAATGGGTATGGTTAACACACAGAAAATGAGCATATCAACCACAGGGGAGGTTTCAGTGCAGGTTGTAGCAGGTGTGACAGCCAGGGTTTGGTATCTGGACTGGCAGAAATGTAAGGACAAGTGGAACAGGCAAGGCTAAAATTCCTGTTTCATTTCTAATTCTGCCACCAAGGATGCCCATGCCTGTGTGCCTTCAGTCCCCCAGGAGCGTGTGGAGGGTAATGCCCTCCTCATAAGGTCCATTCAGTGTCATGGGTAGTGATGCCTGAAGTTTCAGCTTTCATATTTTTCAGATGCTATGCCACCTTGTTGTGGAGCTCTGAGCTTCATAATAAGAGTTAGCAAGTTCTCTCCACAGGGTTGTTAGACAAAACTATGCTTTTCAAACTTGAGAAACAAGGACAGCCATTACAGCCTCAGGCCCAGAAAGCACAAACAACTGTGAATGGAAGAGAGCAGACAGGGAGGAGGGGACTTCATAACCTGAAGCTGTAATTGGGCAATTAACTCCAATATGTAAATGGACCAGAACTTATAAAAGTGAGAGATCCCGTGACCAGTTGTCCATTTTCTTGAACATTTTGGGTCCATCTTGGGTGCAGCCCTGGCTGGGCTCTTGTGCTGCCCAAGGTGCATCCATTGAGGCCTTTTAATAAATCCCTACTTTATTCTTTAACTCTGCCTAGTTTTTTTCCAGATCAGCCTCTCAAGGCAGCAGTACAAACTGCTTTATAGAGGGCCAATGTGGGGATTACCAAGAGTCTGACTCAGTTTTAAAGATGATGGAACTGAGTTTTGAACATATTAATGGTGCATTTTAAAATCCCCCCTTAACTGCAATTCAAATCTTAGATTTTTTGGTGATGGTCTCTGCCACTGTCCCAGTCAGCTCCTCCATTCCCCTCATGCCTGTGAATCCTGGACATTTGTGCAGCAGCTCTGCAGCCTGGAACAGCTCAGCTCCTCTTGGCATTTTGCTTTGAGATGTTTATTAACTGTAATAGAAGCTGGGATTTTTGACCCTACTTCCATATCTGAGCACCTTCCTTAATCTGTGCCTGGGTACAGAACCTGCATTCTGAGCTACGCTCCCTGTCTGGAGCTGGTGCTTAAAGCCCACATGGGAATTTTATTGTTTGCTGGACAGCAGGAACTTGGCCAACTCCCTTAGAATCACAGATTCACTTAGACTGGAAAATACTTTTAAGAACATAAAGTCCAATTTTCACTAGCACTGCCAAAGCCACCACTAACCCCTGTTCCCAAGTGCCACATCCACATGGCTTTTAAATACCTCCAAGGATAGGAAATCCACCACTGCCCTGGGCAGCTGTGCTGGGGCTGGACAACCCTTTCTGTGAAGAAATTTTCCAAATATTTTCCCTGGCAAAATCTGAGGCCTTGTCCTGTTCCTTGTTACTTGGGAGAAGAGACTCCTTGTTACGATCTCAGGGAGTTGCAGAGAGCCATGAGAGGCTCCCCAGTCCTCCTTTCCTCCAGGCTCAGCTCCTTTCCCAGCTCCCTCAGCTGCTCCTCACTCTCTTTAGAGGATAAATTACAGCTGTTCTGACAACCTGGCCAAACACCAGGGCTGTCTATTGCCCCTCCTTTGAGGGGGCAGATGTTTCACTGCAGATTCAAACAGAGCCAGCCCCAGCCCGCCCTGCCCAAGCTCTCAGCTGGCTGGACATGAGCCAGCCCTGTCAGGAACCACAGAGCTCCAGGCCATGCATGGCTGCTCTCCTGCAGATGCACTAATGTGGTTATGCAACTTCTGGTGGGGAGCAGTGAGAGGAGCTCAGGCCCTGGTGTGTGTTGACATCACCTCAGTTTCTCCTCCAGTGTTCACACATTGATGTTTCCCTTTGTCTGGGGTTTCCAGAAAGCTCCTGAGATGCTTCAGTCTGAGAAATCTGAATTCCTGTTTTTTATCCCACTCCCAACCACTGACATTGAAATCCCCTTGCCTTGGTTCATATTCTCTGCATGTTCATTTTTTTAGGGGTATCCTCAGCTCCTCTGAAAATTCAGAGGTCCTTTCATGGGAAGCCAAATGCAAATGGAAATAATGACTCATCATTAAGAGAATTCTCCTAATTCCAGGATATTAAAGGAGCACAGACTGCTGTAATTTCCACAAATTAATGTTTTCTATGTTTTTTTCACTTGTCAGGGTAACACATCAGTTAAAAAAACATTTTTTGATAAATCCAGAGACAAAAAATCAATTGATGCTGTGGATCTGGGCCACAACCTGCTCCCAGGTGACCACCTTGTCCCTGGGTAAGTGGTTGTCCTGATGGAAATCATTGCCTATCTTTGCCTTTGCAAAACTTGCCACCTTATGTTAGGAAGCTGTGTGCTTTTAAGTGTAAAATGAATGCACCTCTGGAATTAGCTCATGCTGTCCATTGGCTACAGAAGGGGCACAGGTACTTGGCTTTCACTAAACACCTGCCCTAAATATCTGTGAAGTGACTTTGAGCTTTAGATTTTGGCAGGCATTTGTGACTTTTGCTGCTGGACACAGATGTGACACAGCGCTCTGATGTGCCACTGAATTCAGGTTTTTTTTATTACCATTAACATTTGATTAAATACTGTTGTTCCAAAAATACATCAAAATGAGGAGGAAATCCAATGATCTTTTAATATATTTTTTTTGTTCCTATGACTCTAAACCTGTGTTTATTTGTGCTGAGTTTTTGCTATGAATTTCAGGGACAGAGAAGCATCCACTGTGGAAAATGCTGTGTAAAACCCGTTTTACACATTGGTTAAGTGAGATCTCTGTCAGGCCTGTGTTTCTTCCATGCAGTGATCCATCCCAGACCTCAGCATAACTCGATTAATGCTGCATTTCTTCTGAACAATTTCCATCAGCAATTCACATCAGTTGGCTGCAAAGTGTTCCATCAATAAATCCTCACGCAATTCCTGATTTACTAAGTAGAGAAACATCTGGATTTGGGGCTCAGGTGTATATTTCATGGAAGGCAGGGCAGTGTGTGGAGGCACAGCTCCATCAGGAAGGGCTGCGTGCGCTGCAGCTGGGGGTGGGATTCCCCTGGGAATCTGGGATAACGCTGGTGACAGTGCCCTTGGAAAGTGCCTGGATGGAGATGGGGGTGTGTGGAGGGGCTGGCTCCTCCCTGCTGCCTTTTTGTGCAAATTCACACACCCAGCACCACACAGGGCCCAAAAATAGTGACCTTTCGAGTTGCAATCCAATCTCTCTCATTACAATTATTGCACCATGTGCTGTTATCCTCAATTTTCTACTTTTCTGCCTGCTCCTATCTTTTTTATTTTCTCCCTGCTGTTCTTCTCTATGCCTGGATGGCTGTGGAGAGCATTCAGTTCCACTTAGTTGTGATTTCAGGGAAATCCTTCCTGACGTGCAGGAGCAGCGAGTTTGGGGATTTTGTTCTCTGTCCTTTTTCTGAAGTGCGTGCATTCCCTTGCACGCTGCTCTGTACACAGGCTTTGCTCCTCAAGAGACAGGAAGGAATATTGTTTTGGTCTCCAGACACTTTGCAATGCCACAAGCTCTTTGTGCAACACATTTAAAATTTAGCAGTGAGGAAAATGAGGAGATGTGTAGGATGGACTATGCAACGCAGCAAGCAGTTCTGGTGATTTTCCATCTTAAATATGAGCTCCAGTATAATTTAATTATTATTTTTCTATTCTCTCCCCTTAGCTCAAGGTTTCATATCAACATTATAGCACCATTCAATTCCTGCTTGCTGAGACAGCTTTCATTTGGGGTCAGAGTCAGGAATTCAGTGATTTTCTCCTCTGTAAAACCACAGTGAAGAGGGAATTGCAGTTCTTCAGCCTTGGCTCTTTTTCCTGGGCTCTCTTCTAGATTTTTTTCTCAAGAAACTTACACTTGAGGAGCCTGATGGATATCTGCTAATACATTCTTGGTATATGTCTTAAAATTTAAACAAGATAAGTAGATTTAAAAATGGCTCATTGATAAATTAAATTATCTCTTCCATTGGAATGAGCTGTTTTAAAAAGTAGAAATTATACTGTGGGACCTGATGTGGTGGATAATGATCAAGGAGAGACCTGACTTATAAAAGTCCCAGTGTATCAGCACAGATTCCAGCTGTTGAGAAGGTATTCTTGACCTGATATTGATAATTGCTGCAGCATTCAGTAGAAATTTATCTTCCCTTCTCCCCCGCCAAGCAAATTAAAGTATTATTTTCATCCACATCCATGGAACTGGTTGGTTTTATTTTCACTTTGATAGAAATTTTTTCACAGCTCTTAGCCCTGTTTAAACAAAGCCTAATAAAACCCTGAGTAGCTGTAAATTCTTTAATTTATCAGGTTACTTACATGCTTTCAGTCCCTGCCTTCATCTTCAGCTTTCTTATTATCTACCTGGAGTCTTCTGTGTGCAAAATTTGGTTTAAAGATATGCAGTTTCAGGCAGAAGGATTATGACACTTTTACCCTCATTCTACCAGTCCAGCCCTCATCTTGAGCACAGTGACATCTCCAGCATTTAGAAAGGGTCTTTTCCTGAATTTTTTTTGTATTGTCAGTTATCATTTAACTGAGGGGACAGAAAGGACATAAAACTCTGTGGAAAAGCAGAATAGAAGCTGATTTCCAAGATTTCACAAATCATTTCATCTTGTTAGGAAAAAATAATATTATTTATTTTTATAAAATAATATAAATTGGTTTGACTGGGAAATAAGACAGGAGTCTCAGCAGGTTTATGTTGCTGGTTTATGGTTTGTGTTGCTGTGATAATCTGAAGATTTTCAGCATAATGGGATGTGTCTCCCATAGACAACCAATAAGTTTTTGGTATATCACAGAATCCTTAAGGCTGGAAAAGACCCTCAGGATCATCAAGTCCAAACTTTGACCAAGTACCACCCATCCCACTAAACCATATTGTGAAGTGCCACACTTTTAACTCACTTTTTAGCCACCCCCAGGGATGGTGACTCCACCACTGCCCTGGGCAGCCTGTGCCAGTGCTTGGCCACTCTTTTAATTAAGAAATTTTTTCTAATATCCAACATAAACCCCTCCTTGGCAGAACTTGAGAACATTTGACCTTGCCCTATGAAATGGCTCATTAGGTGACATCCTATTAGGAAAAATTACTTTCTGTTCCCTGTTTGACCCACACTGGCTCTTCCTTATATCACAAATCAAGGTAGAATCTCTCTTTCTTCACTCACATCTCATTTTAATTTCTTTCTTCTAGCAAACAATAATGTAATATTTTCTGTTTAATATCTTTGTTGAACAGGGCTGGCTAGAAGAGTGTGCACAGCTCCAGATGAGACAACAGCTGCTTTGGAAGGCACAATTAACATTTCCTGATGGCTCCTTGAAGCATTCAGCCTGAAGCCTCCAGAAGCACATTTGTCTTTTTGATGGCTTTGCCATGTCAGTGCCTCACAGCCATCCCCTGACTGACCAACACATCCTGTCATGTTTTCCTCTCAGCTGTTTGCACTGGAGAACTTGAAGCTTTACTAGATTAATAGTTTCTAATCTCCAAATGTGTGACCTTATCACTTCAAAGTGTTAAATCTCATCTCCTTTCTGTTATTCCAGTTCCCATTCAGTTATTTCAGCAGACTGAGTGCCTCTGTGTCGTGATGCCTCTTGTCATCAGTTTAATTAGTGTACTCTCGGTTTTGCCAAGTTTATCAGTGAAAGCATTATCAAGACCATTGTCAGCACCCAATACTTGTAATTATCCTCAGAAAATCACTTTTCTTCTTCAGCCCAGTCCACTGACATCCTCTTACTGCCTCTCATCCTGTTACTTACCTTGCAGCTACAGTTCCTCCCTTGTTCTTCCACTGAGCTTTCTCTGGAACAACTTATTAAAAATTTCACTCACATTCAAATGAGCTAATCTAACATCTGAACCAGCAGTTTCCAGGAGATGAGTGTCTGTGACAACAAAGAGCTCGTTTCCATATCAGTGACAAAGAAGGAAATGCTTTTCCCTTTGTGATATCAAGATCCCTAACTGGTGACATGTGCCACACAGAGCTCCATCCCCTTGGAAAGGCAGCTTTGAGGACGAGGTTGGATGACACATGTCTTATCTCTGAGGTTCTTCAAAAGGAACTTCTTCCATGATAAAAGAGAATCAGACTTGAGAGACAAGGAAAGGAGGAGGGCTCCAATTCGTGGCTATGAGAACAGATTTCCAGAAGGGCTGCACAGTCTCCAGCCTTTCTCCAGGCTGGACAAAGCCTTGTGTGACTTGGTCTGACCTCAGAGTTGATCTTGCTTTGAGCAGAGGCTCCTGATAGTCCTTCCAACCTGAATTTTCATAGCACCCTATGATCCCACACATCATTTTACACCATCTTTCTAAAAATGTTATCTGATCTCCAGGGCATCCACAGCACCAGCAGAGAGAAAGGCAGTTCTCCAAAGGCAAAGCTTCCTCCATAAAGACTCAGTTAAAATTCATTGACCTCCACTGGGGGTTTTTGGATAGAAATGCTTTCTTATTTGCAGACCTGAGAATGTGATAGAAAGGAAAAGTGTCTGAGTACCTGCTGTTGTTTTTACAGGAGGTTTGTTCATAGTTTTAAATTTTTTTTTCTATTTTCCACACTATAATTTTACATGAAAAGCTCCTTTCACTACTCTGCCTAGAATTGTTACGAAAAAGCTTTCTGCGTGTACATGTTCAGAGAGCATAAAGTAAAGTGGCCTGAATTGCTGGGAACAAACCTCAAGCTCCTCACAGACACCCAGAACAAACCACTGTGTGCTCATAACACACCACAGTGTCTGCACTCCTTCCCAGCCCATAAACTCTGACATGGAGGGAAAACATGGAAAAATATCACCATGGGACAGGGGGTTGCTGAGGCTGTGATTGCCTGGAGCTAAGGGCTGAAATTTCTTCATGAAACGCTGAGACAACTTTTTTTTCCTTCTGTCCTGAGGGCAATATTTCACTCTGCAGCTCCTCAAAACAAAAGGCCAAGGAAATATTACAACAAGTCCCACAGTGATTTTTTTTTTTTTTGCCACACAAACTCATAGAGCCCCCATGGTGTTATTCCATTTCCTTTTAAACACCAGCTACTAATGAATAATGGGCAGGTTGAATGTGTTTCATATATGGAGTAGAAAATAACTAGAAGAACAAAATGCTTAGGCTGTAAAGCCAAATAAGTAAAACTCAGGAAATGCCACAGTTTTAAGCTGTTCATGCAACTTGACCTTGACTTTGTTGTGGCTGGGCTCTGGGTTGCAGTTATTGCATTTTATTTTCCAAAGGCACATGTTGCAATTAGGCTGTTTTATTCTGCTTCTCTCTACCCCCACTAAGAAGTATCACATTTCCAAGAAAGCTCTGCTTATTTTCACTTGGAGTCCTCAAGCCTTCTGGTCCCTCTAGTTCTCAACTTCTGTCCTTCCCCAAAAAATGAAATAAAATTAAATAAATCAATCAACCAACCAATGGAAGTAGGGATAAAGTGCCCCTTGCATTTTTACTTTTGCTGTGAAATGAGGAGAGCTCAGGGGTGTTGCTGATTTCAATGTGGCCCTTGTGTGAGAAAGCTCTGTGTGGAATTAAGTGGAAGGTGGCAGTAGAAATCTTTATATTAGTACACAGGTCCTCTGGAAAAAAGAAGTAGTGATCTCCATTGGAAAAAAGCAGTGTTTTCCACTGAAAAAAGTAGTGTTCTCCATCTCCATTGGAACAAACACAGTGTTTTCTGTTGGAAAAAAGCAGGGTTTTCCATTGGAAAAAAAGCAGTGTTTTCCTTTGGAAAAAACAGGGTTCTTCATTGAAAAAAACAGTGTTCTCAATTGGAAAAAAGTCAGTGTTTTCCATTGGAAGAAAGCAATGTTCTCCATTGGGAAAAAACAGTGTTCTCCATTGGGTAAAAAACAGTGTTCTTCATTGGAAAAAAGCAGGGTTCTCCATTGGAAAAAAAAGCAGTGTTCTCTATCTCCATTGGAAAAAATGAGTGTTTTCCATTGGAAAAAAAGCAGTGTTCTTCAATGGAAAAAACTCAGTGATCTCCATTGGATTCCTGGGTTCTGGTGCTGCTGGGAGGGATTCAGAGCTCCAGCAGTGGGTGCTGCTCTGGAGGCTGTGGTAAAAATCTCCTGAGGTTGCAAAGGCTTTCTGACACTGGGAGAGACAGGAATGGACCAAGCCACTGAGTCACAGCCCAGCTCCTTAACTGGAGGAACATTCTGCCAATTTTCCCTTCTTCATTCCTGCGTGGAATGATAGAAACATAAAGTCATGGAATGGTTTGTATTGGATGGGAGCTGAAGGAAAATCCACTTCTGTGGTGGTGCTCACAGGGGTCTCAGGATGAGAATCTTGACTATGTTTCAGAAGACTGATTTATTATTTTATTATATATATATATATAATATTTAAACTATACTAAAAGAATAGAAGAAAGGATTTCATCAAAAATCTTGAAAGAAAAAGAATGGAATCATAAAAAAAGCTTGTGACTCTCAGAGAGTCCAAGACAGCTGGACTTGGCCATTAATTAAAAACAACCACATAGACCAATCACAGATCCACCAGTTGCATTCCACAGCAGCAGATAATCATTCTTTTTCTTTTCTTCTGAAGCCTCTCAGCTTCTCAAGAGAAAAATCCTAATAAAAGAATTTTTCATAAAATATTGTAACTGTACACTTCCAACCCCAGCCACAGGCTTCCTCTCTCCCAGGTTTTGCAGAGCTCTGTCCAACCTGGCCTTGGACACTTCCAGGGATGGGGAATCCACAAACATCAAACACTGGGATTACCCCAGGGATGGGCATGATACAAATGCACTGAGAAATCATCTTACCCTTCTCATCAGACAGTTTATGAACCTCTTGTGAAACTACCTCTCTTAGATTTTTGAAAACAACATTTCTCTCTCCATTAGTTTTCTTTCTTGGCCTTGCAAACCCATATGGAGGGAATTAATTTTACACAGTTATTGTCTGTCAGTTACTACTTTATGCGTCAAGAGGTTTATTTGGAAAATTAGGGTGCTGCTCCTTCAAGCATTAAGCAGATGTTCACTGCTCACAGTCAAGGCAGCCCCCTGAAATCCATTAAATTATTTGTGTGTGGGAGGCTAAACAAACCTGCCTGCATTTGCAGGAGCAGGGACCTCTTAGCTAAAAATAATGCATGTTTTGGATAAAAGTCCAAGATTTCCAGTTAAGACAGCTGGTCCAGAACTTGTCATAGAGATACTGTTTGCTCTTTTTTTTTTTTTTTATTATTTTTATTCAGTGATCTCCAATTAACCCTATAAAGGAAAAAGGGCAGCAGACAGACCCAGACACTGAAATAGCAATGGTAATTTGTCTGCTTATGTTCATATAACCCCAGCATATGGTGGCTCACCCTCCAAAATGTTCTCTGCCCCCAATCTGATTAAAATTGACTGAGAAAAGCTATGATTTTTTTTTTTTTTTTTTGTTGGCATCACATATTAAAAGGTGACTGATCTATCATATCATAGCACAAACCTTTGCCTGATGCCTGAGTCACACATTTCTCCAGGCTGACAGAATTGTTATTATTCTTACACTTTTGGACACATGTGACCACATTGTAGAGCACAGTAATGCTCCGACATGCTTAGGAATTTGAACTACCTGCAGTTTTTTATGTCATTTTGGACCCATTTCCATGCTGAGCATAGACCCATTTAAATTGTTCCTATTAATGACTACCAGTCGTTTTCAGACACTTGAATGCAAGAGCATTTGCTTTTTTTCAATTAGTTTTTAGAAATAAGTAAAGAAAGAAAGCTTTTTTTTTTTTTGTTGGTTTTTTTCGGGTTTTTTTTAGTTTGGTTTTTTTTTTTTTTAGTTTATTTTTTGTTGTTGTTTTGTTTTGTTTTGTTTTTTTGGTTTTTTTTTGTTCGAATATGACCAAAATCAAAATCACAATCACAGATTTGTTTGGGCTGGGAGCGACCTTAAATACCATATAGTCTCTCTCCCTGCAATGGGCCAGGACCCTTTTTACTAGGAATTTCAAATTTTAAATAATATTTAATATAACCTTTTTTTTTCCTGATGGAAACAGGGTGGAAATGGAGCAGATCCCAAATGATGAGAAGAATCTGACTGTCTCTCAAAAGTGATTCAAAGCACTTAAGTGCTTTGTGCCTCAGTTTCCTCATTTGCAGAGTACAAATATTAATGGCAGGGGTTTGGAGACATCCAAGCAAAGGCCAAATTTGTATTTAAGCAGGAGAGGAGACTCATGTAACCCCATCTGTGGCTCAATATCCTTTGGAGGTGGGTGTGGAGAGCACAGAGCCTTCCCTCCCCATTCAGGAAGGGCTCAGCACCCTGAGCCAAGCCCACTCCTCCTGCACTGCCAGTTCTGGTTTTAGTTTTACCCAGAAGAAAATTTCTAATTTCTGATTTTACCCAGGAAATTTCTAATTTCCTTGATTAGTGCAGCTGAAATGCAGCTGGGAGCCCCTTCTGCTCCCCTCAAGCCATGAAATCTCTGCTGGTCAGGTTTTTCCAGCCTAATGGTCCCTGTTGAAATCACCTCTTGACTTCTGGCAGTGACAAGGGCTTTGTAAATCCTTTGTTCCAGGGATCCAAACAGAACACACTTCCCCAAACCTTTTTGTTTCTAACAAAGGTCTTCACATCTCTGCAAAATTCAGCTCCTTCCACAACAAGCTGCACATTCTAATTCTTCATGAACATCAAGTTTCTGGCCCTGGACTGGAATTGCAGATGCAGAAACAATTGCAGCAACAAAGAAAACTCCAAAACAAAACCAGAAAGAAAGGAAAAATAAAGACCATTGTCTTTTCAATGCAGGCTTATTAGACATCTACCCATGCTAAATGATTATAGAGTGAGTGAGTCCTCTTAAATCAAGTGCCATTTTTCTCAGGTATTCAGTTGTAGGAGATTACAGTAAGAAAATGATGGCATAATTTGGCTGTTTGGGCCTGAATGCTGTTTAATGCCTTTGAAATGAAGGAGGTAGTGAAAGAAGGATTTTGGGAGGGGAAAAATAAGAAAACAAAAGGAAAAACTGATTAATATTGTCATGACAAAATAGCTTCCTTCAGGGGACAACAAACTGGGTTGATGTACTGGGTGTACCAGAAGCTGAAATATTTGTGGAGCTTGGGAATTCAATTGCTGCTTTATCTGGAGTGATTTTCATATCCTTCTTCTCCCCCACCCCTAGTCAGGAAATCAAGTTCATCCAGGGGTTTGGAAACTGAGGTGCTGCCTGCTGAAGCAATTTGTGCTGTAATATTTGTAAAATCCAAGTTGGATGGGGCTTGGAAAAACCTGGGACAGTGGAAGGTGTCCCTGAGCATGGCAGGGGGTGACCTGCGTGGTCTTTAAGGTCCCTTCCAACCCAAACCGTTCTGTCATTCTATGATTAAATTTTTGATGTGAAGGAGAAAATCTTTCCAAGAACATCTCTGCATATTTCTATTTATCCTTATCTGTTCTTCACAGTCAGTTGACCAGAAATCAGGGGCTTGATTCTGTACAACAGACAAAGAAAGGAACACTCAGTTAGGCAAAGCACTGCAAATGAGGTGTCAGGGACCAAGGGGGAGGCTCAGGCAGTGGATTGTCGGATTGTTGGGGGGTAGGATGGTCAGGACAGACGGAGAGCAGAGATCTCTGCAGCCGGGTCAGGAACTTGGGGTTCATTGCAAAGGGCCTGGGAGTGGGAGCAGGGCCCTGCTGGGAACTGCCAGCCACAGCTCAGAGCAGGCCTGAGGGAAGAGAGGGGTAGGGAGGATGAGAGGGTAAGAGAGTAAAAGAGAGTAAAAGGGGTAAGAGAGTAAGAGGGGCAAGAGCTAAGAGAGTGAGGTTCCCGTTACAATACAATAAATCTTCTTCTGTGTTGAATATTCTAATTCTCACTAACCAATCTAGTCGAAGATACAAATCCTGTAGCATTTACACAGAACCTATAAGAATCATTACATTACCACACTGTGTTACATTTTAAACCCTAAAAACTCCTCTTTGGGCCCTTCTGCCAAGCCAGTGGGGTCTGCTCTGCCCCTTGGGCCTGTCTGCAAGCAGAGGGTGTTGTTCCATCAAAAGGGGAACCTTCAGCCAGCCACACCATTGTTTTCCAGCTGTTCAGTAACTGAGATCTCAAAGCTTGCTTTCATTTCAATCTCACTTATAGTTTCTATATTTCAAAATCTTTTGCCAGGCAATCATATTTGTAAGGCTTTCTTGTTTCATCTTCCCCAACAGTGGATGATCTTGCTTTGGAGACATTTGAACTCCTTTGGGTTCTCCTGGAGAACTTCAGAGGCCTCAGTCTGTAACCTGGCACAGCAAACTGAATTGAGGTGTTAAGGATGGAATATCACCTTGAGGTTCTTTGACTTCTTGGTTTGTTGTCTCTTTGCTGAGGGGTTCAGGCAATGTCAGACCAGACTTCTTCCTCTGCAATGACAAAACTCATAGAAGTGAAAAATGAAATATTTTCCTGCTTGTGCTTTGTTTTTATTGCCCTTTTTGTTTTTCCCTCTAAAAGAAGAATAAAGCTTTGAAAGGAAAAAAAACCAAACCTCCAAGCCAGAACACTGTAGAAGCTGATACATATCCTTAAGTCACCCTTGGGTCAAATTTTAAACCTTCCCTGCAGGTGGTGACCCTTTCCTGAGCCTCCACCTTGCAGTCTCATCCTTTTACAACCAGCTCTTCCCCCTTGAACCTGAAATTTTTATTTCAAACCTTTACCCATTAAAGATAAGAAATGAAAAGGCAAAATCAAAGTGAGTTCTTCTTGTGAAATGACAAATGTGATTAGTGGTATTGTAAAGAAGAGGTGGTGGAGCTGCAGTTTTGATCTCTCCCTAGTTTGGGAGCCACACACATATTGAACAGCAGACTCTAAGATCTCATGCTCTTGGGCAATGGGCTTTGCCTTTTGAAGTGCTTCTTTTTTTCCCCTCTTTTCCCTCTTCTCTGTCTCTATTTTTTCTTTTCCTTTTTGTGGGCAGGAAAACCAGAGAAAACCTAACTTAGGTTTTTTCAGTCTGTAACTGATTTCTGAGCAGGGATGGTCCCCACAGTTTACAATGTGGCCACCAGGATCAGGATGTGTGTTTTGAGCTGTTGGTTTTATGTTGAGCATGGTGATAACTCTTCCCTAAGTCCCAAGGTGCTTTATGGATATAAAAGGGCAAGCTCTGTCTCACAGCTGGGATGTCTGAGGTGCAGGGAGGTTAAGAAACCACTTAATTTAGGGCAGTAACTAATGGAGTTAGGAGTGAATATTCACATCTCCAGGCTCCCATGCACTTATTCTGGAAATGAAGTAAAAAAAAAAAAAAAAAAACATAAAATGCACAAGAAAACAATAGAATCATAAAATATCCCAGCCACCACCACCAGCTCCATCTGCCAGCCCTGCTCAGTGCAGAATAAAACCATTTTTTTCTTATTGCTCCCTGGAGTGCTGTTTGTCATCAGCCTTGCTGAACTTTTCTCCTGTTTTTCTCAGTGTTAGTCACAATGGTGGTGGCTCTAAACTGTATTTGAGGGGCTAAAATCTGTGCTTTGCAGCAAGTTTCTGCTCACAGCATTTGCTTGAACTCTGTGTGAAATTCTCTCAAAGAAAGCTGATCAATGCAAGTGGTTATTAACTAATTAGTAAATACTTCAGTTGTTAATCAAGAAATCTGCCTGAATCGAGGTCAGTGCAGGATGGAGTCACAGCATCAGGTCCTGTTCTTGTGGGGAGAGGAAATGAGAGGAGCTCCTCTGATTTGAGGTGTTTACAGGGCTCTGAGTTAATTCTAGAGCATCCCTTAAGAGAGGAAGAAACGCTCCTACAACAAATCACTCATCTCACCACCCTCAGACACCTAAAATCCACACTGTGATTGTCTGCATTGTGAATTCCTGTCAGAGCCATACAAATTGCCAACTCACATGTGGACACTGGCCCTGCCTAAACTCAAAATTTAGAAGGAAAGTGAATTCCAAGTGAAATTATTTCATCTGCACAGCTGGATGTGGCAATCAGTGATGTGGTTTAGTTGTTATGGTGGTGTTTGATCAAAGGTTGGAGTCAATGCTTTTGGAGATCTTTTCCAACCTTAAGGGTTCTGTGATTCTCTGATTTATTTCTTGGTTTCCTAAAATTATATTCCTTTCTCTGAGTTTATGTAATTTCTACACATCTTTACATTTGGATGGAGAAGCAATGACAAGAAATAAAGGCTGAGGAGAGAAAAGGGTTAGATTGAACATAAAAAGATCATCTGGTCCAAGTCCTGGCCCTGCACAGGACAGTCCCAAAAATCAGATAAAGTCTCAGACCTTGGTGTATTTCAAAATTCCTTTTGGTGCAGAGGGTCCAAAGCATATAAAATGGAAATCAGTAAGGCAGCACTGCACAGGAGTGCAAATGATGATGACGATGGCAAAATCCTGTAATTACTGACTCTCAAGGAAAAAAAAAAAAACTAATTAACCAATTATCTGCATGACAGTTATCTCCCAGAGACCCTATACTGGACCCACAGGCCAGGCCCTGTCCATGTTGATAAAAACAAGGTCTGTACCTTGAAAACTTTATTCAGTCTGATACCAGAATGAGAATTGGCTGAAGAAACCAGGTTTTCACCACAAAACAGGCAGTTTTGTGGCCTTTTTGCTGTTTATTGCTGTGAATGAGGGTCTGCTGTTGAAGGTAGGAGCTTGGTGTTTTGTGTTTCCCTCTGCATGTTTTATTTTGCTAACGTGGTTTTCTCCTTGATTCCAACAAAGTGGAACAGATCAAACCAACAGTTTTATAAGGACAAATTCTCAGCAGAATTTCAGCAACGGGATACAAGTTAAGTACACCTTACAGAGCCCCTATTTAGACTAAAAGTTAAAAATAAGGCAGCAAAAGTACTGGTGTCCAGAGCTCACTGTTTCCACCATCAACCTCCCTGTTTTATAGGGTTTATAAATCAGCTTTGAAAAGTTTCTCCAGGCTAAATTTTGGCAGAGAAGGTCGCAGGCAAGACTTGGTTTACTAAAACTCATTAAAAATGGTTTGATGTTTTAAATTACACTGAAGCGAGAGAGGACAAATTCTATTTCTGTGGCTTTCAGCATTTCCTCCCCCACCATCCCATCCAATTTGAATTAAAATGTGTCTGAGTAACTATGCTATGGTACCACTTTCTTTTCTTGTGGTGTTGCCATCAAGTCTTTCTGTGGGTAAAGCAGTCCCTTTCTAATCTCCAGAATGTGCAGCTCAGCTGCTGAACACAGTTGGAAAACATTTCCATTTCAGAAGTGGGGTTTTTTTGCTTTGAAAACTTTGTAAAGTCTGTGGCAGTTTAATTCATAGGAGACCAGCTGAACACCCATCTATTTCTCTCTGCTGACCTCAGTGGACAGGGAGAAGCAGTGTAAAAAACAAAAGTAACTCCTTTTATTTTGTTTTTCATTGCAGTTTTGATATGGGTGGCTGGAAATGGGAAAGGCAGATGGGATTTTGCTAAACACAAAGGGACCCAAGTGGAAAGACTCCACCATGAATATCCATTCCCAGTGAAAGGCTCTACATTAATTATTGCCACTCAGAGCAGGGATTTGGAGACCTTGCAGGGGCAGTAATTAGGAAGTGCTGGAGCCAGAAGGGGTCTTAGGAATCATTAGGATGAGAATAGAGATCCAAACCACCACCACAACCCTGTTTGAATCCTCATCTCTTGTGCCTCCCGAGACTTATGTTATCTCAGAATGGATAATGCACCTCAAAAAGAAGGGGAAAGCCACACAAAGGTGGCAAAGATGGCCAGAGGTGTGCAACAACTTCTGCAATAAGGAAAAATCCTATAAAATTGTTCCTTTAGCTTAGAAACAATCAGGATGGACATGACCAGACACACAGAAAACAATGAGAGACATTGAAAAAGTGAGCAGGGAATCATTACTCTTCCTTTCTTGAAATACAGAGAATAGGGGACATCCAATTCAATTATCAGGCAAGCAGCTCAAAACAAACAAAGCGAAACAGCATTTCATATGGAGCCTAATTAAATTACCCCAGAAAGCTGTGGAAATTTAAATGATTGTGCTCAAAACCTGATAAGACTTTTGCAAGGAGTACATACAAGTTTGGAACCATTAACTGCAGTGGCAAGTCCTTATGCCACTGTCTGCCTGAAGGATTTAATAGGGAAAAGATTTCCCTATAAATGTCTTCTTAGTTATCCACCTTCCCTGAAGATCTGCCACTGGATAGTATCAGAGGTAAGGAATTAGCTTTGATGAATTTTCTATCTCACTCTACACAGTTGTTTATAGATTCTGTTCTCACTTTATTTTTGGGTTTATAAATTCCAGCCCTGGAAAAAATGTGTTTGATTAATTAAGATTTATAGCCTGTGGGAGGGGAAGTCTGTTCTGAAAAGCTTAAGAAAGAACATAAATCTACAAAAGAATGCCCAGTTGAGAGAGAGACTGTAGAGATGGGGAGGGTCAATTTTCAGCAATAATTGTGGCTGGATGCATCCAGTTATTGATCCACCTCACCCTCATCCTGCATCTTTTCTGGGAGATTCCACATCCACCCCTAAATGTGCAACTGTCCTTGCTGCTGTATGGGATAATGAATGTCAGCAGCTGGGGCATTCCTGAAATAAAATAAAGCAACACATCTCTTTATGTTGGCTTTGGGAGCAGGATGGAGCCCAGGGTCACACATTTCATAACCCATTATTGCTGCTGGAAAACAGAAGCAGTTTATTCATCAGGTGTGACACTGAATTGTCTCCCTGATTTTTTAAGATTTTCTAAGCCTTTTGATGCTTACATTCTTGTAATGAACTTTCTCACACACTTTCTGTAAATGACATTGTTTTGCATCCTTTTCTGAAGGAGGAGGAGGAATTTGATGGACTGTTGGTTGGCCAGTGTCATTGGAGAGGTGGCACTGTCACCCTCCAATCCACTGTCACTTTTGGAAATCTTGGAAATTTTGGAAATGTTGGAAATTAAAAAGCCTCTTTTTACCTTGGAAAGAGCAGTGAGTCCTCCTTGTGTTGTTTTGTGTCCTGAATTTATTTTCAGGGATGAGCATTGGTAATGCCACAGCTCCAGGACTCTTGTGATCATCGAGGAATCGCCGTTTTCACTCAGGAAAAAGAAATTTAAGGATGAGATTCAACCTTCTGAGCAGATGGAAATCCTGATATCACAGGATCACAGGATGGTTTGGGTTGGAAGGGACCTTCGAGACCATCCAGTTCCACCCCTTGCCATGGGCAGGCACACCTTGCACCATCCCAGGTTGCTCCAAGCCTCTCCAACCTGGCCTTGGACACCTCCAGGGATGGGGCAGCCACAGCTGCTCCTTGTCCCCAGTCCCTCCCCAGCTCTCCTGGAACCCCTTTAGGCTCTGGAAGGGGCTCTGAGCTCTCCCTGGGGCCTTCCCTTCTCCAGGTGAACATTCCCAACTCTCCCAGTCTGGCTCCAGCTTTCAGAGCAGCTCCATGGTCTCCTCTGGTCTCACTCCAGCAGGTCCATGTCATGGGATGCTCAATCTGGGATTCCTCACAGTCAATGAAATCATGAAATCAGTGAGTCCTTACAGATTCCACCTCCTGAGGCTGCTGGAGCAGTTTTCTCTCTAGGCAATGACTAAGCCAGATCTCAGCTAGACCTCGAAATCCCAGAGAGATGGAGACAGCAGAAATAAAACCTACTTTAAAATTTATTTATTTCCAATAAAAGGCCGGTAAAAACATAGCCAGGAAGATAAAACGCAATTTAAATAACCAGGTAAGGTAACAAGACATAGAACTAATCATAAATCTCTTGAGTTTTTTTAAATTTTGAAGCCATTTAGCTTTGTCCAACACACCTGACTACCTCTGGGAAGGCATGTCAGGAAAAAGAAAGTCCCTATAAAAAGAGAAGCTCAGAAGTGCTGGGAATTAATTGTTAGTGGCAGTTTGCCTGTTCCTCACACTGTGTTAACAAGAGACTCTTGTTCCAGAGCACAGGTACCTTGGGAGTTTCTTTATTGGTTCAAAGGGTTTACTGAGACCAAGTTATGAGTTGTTCTTTGAGTCCCACCCCAGGTTATTGCTTTTTCTTAGAACACCAAATTGTGTAACATAACGAAGTTTTTGAAATAATCTCTGCTCCCACCTAGGAAGGAACTGCTGTTCTCATAGTAACTGAAGAGAAGCCTGAAGAAATAAGCTGGCAATTACATCAATTCTCAGACATACATAGAAGGAATATCAAATTTATCTGTTCTAGAAACTTCCTGCAGTAGGGGCCAAGCTTTGGGCTGGTAATACCTTCAGAAAGTGTTTATCTTTCTAAACATTCCTCAGACATTCTTTTAAAATATTTTTCAATAGGTAGATCCATAACAACAATTTCTGAAGGCTTGGATTAAATGTGGAGGCAAATAAGAGAACATCCAAATCCCTGCTGTGATTCAGCAGGTTTGGCTTTGTTAAAATGCCCCTGTCCAATCTTTTAGAGGACCAAGGTAGATGCACTTTATCAACACAGGACTTTATCTGTGAGATGTTATCACCTGCTTAACTTAATGCATTGAAAGTAGTCAGGTTCATGAATTTAATCTTCAGAGATAGTGAGCTTTCCTTCTGAAAATCCTGCTTTTACATAAAATCAAGAGTAGTCTTAAAGAATATCAATTCCCTGTTAAGGTTTGTTTTACTGTTAAGGTTTTTAAAAACTTATTTTCCCATGAGGAGAAATCGCCACCAAACCTGCTCTAAGATCCTCACTGACATGTACCATATTTTGAAACTGGTTACCATTATCAAGATCAGCATTTGAATACAATCTTGAGAGACAAAAGGAGCTGTTCAACCCACCTGAAATGCCTTGTTCTTCTGAGCAATTAAATTTTACTTCAGAGGCTTATTTTTTTTTCTCTAAGGAACAGCCTGATAGTACACATAAAACTCAAGCAACTGTTTTTTTTTTCAACAGAAATTCTCATTAGAAAAATTGGTTTAGACCAGTTCTACAAAACATTCTTCTAAAAATGAACATTTGAACATGTTTCTTGATGTGGATTTGGCTTCTTATTTAAGAGTACAAACTTAAATTGCTTTCAAAAAAAGAAAAAAAAAAAAGAGCCCTTCAACACATCAGAATTTCAAACCATTTTGTGAGAGTTTTGGGTGGACACTGCCAGGCACTTTGCTGGTTGCATTTAGAGCAGAGTGAAGAGCTTTAACATGGTGTTGACAACACTGGCTTAAGCCTGTTTGCTTTTGTTCTAAATACTACTGGGCTTTTTTGCCCTAAACCATTGCAAAGTCAAAGTAATGAATGGGTAGACATGACCATTTTATGGCCTTTTGTTTTTGCAGAGAGAGAGAAGAGTATTATCTGCCTGTATTGTGTGCAATGGTTGCTGTGCACCCAAGCAATAATTATTAAAAGATGCAGCCAAATATCAATATGACCTGAAATGCTTCACTGCATCCTGATGCAGCTCGTGCCCTATAAACAACATTTATGAAGAAGATTGAAGAATCCAAGTGGTGCTTTGTGTTCCCCAGGGAAAGTTCATTCCTGGCTGGAAGTGCTGGGATCACAGAATCACAGAATCACAGAAATTCAAGGCTGGAAGAGACCTATAAGATCATCAAGTCCAACCCATGTTCTAACAATTCAACTAGATCATGGCAGCAAGTGCCACATCCAGTCTTTTTTTGAACTCTTCAAGGGATGATGACTCCACCACCTCACTGGATAGATGATTCCAGTATCTGACCACTCTTTCTGTAAAATACTTCCTTCTTAATTCTAACTTGCATCTCCCTTGACGCAGCTTGAGACTGTGTCCTCTTGTTCTGTCTGTTGTCGCCCGGAGAAAGAGGCCGACCCCCAGCTCACCACAGCCACCCTTCAGGAAGTTGTAGAGAGCGATGAGGTCGCCCCTGAGTCTCCTTTTCTCCAGGCTGAACAACCCCAGCTCCCTCAGTCGTTCTTCATATGGCTTGTACTCCAAGCCCCTCACCAACCTCGTTGCTCTCCTTTGGACACTCTCAAGCATCTCAACGTCCCTCCTAAAGTGAGGGGCCCAGAACTGGATACAATACTTCAAGTGAGGCCTCACCAGTGCCGAGTACAGGGGAAGAATGACCTCCCTGCTCCTGCTGGCCACTCCATTTCTGATACTGGCCAGGATGGCATTGGCCCTCTTGGCCACCTGGGCACACTGCTGGCTCATGTTCAGCCGACTGTCAACCAGCACCCCCAGGTCCCTTTCCACCTGAGCACTGTCCAGCCACACCGTCCCCAGCTTATATCGGTGCAGGGGTTATTGTGGCCGAAGTGCAGTACTCGGCACTTGGACTTATTGAACTTCATCCCATTTGATTCTGCCCATGCATCCAACCAGTCCGATCACACCCAGCCAGGGTGAAACTCCTCACCACGGAGGTGTTTGACACCTCAGAATTACCCAGGGGATGGCTCTGAGGAGAGTGGGACATAGAACAGGGAACCAAAACATCTTCACAGCCCCAAAATGACTGCACAGCACCCCACTTGTCTGTGGGCTGTGCAAACAGCAATCTGAGCTGTGGCAAAGTTAGTGCCTGGTACAGGAATTAACAATTTTCATCTTTACCTCATTGGTAGACAACTCAATGCCCTCCAGGTGGAATTGTGGATCTGTAAGGTTAATGCACATCTGGTGACTCTGTGCAGGCCAAGAGGGCTCTGGAAACTCCCTGAGGACCACCCAGTGCCTGTAGATCATGGGCTGGAAACCAGAGCCAGTCACCCAAACCTGGTGAAAAATCCAGGATGGAAATCAAAATGAAGTTTCCAAATTCAAGAAGTCCACAGCTGTGTGTCCAAGAGAAGAAATGGCTCAGATCCTACTTGGCTTCCAAGCTTCACTGATTTATGAATGAGATGGTAAAAGCCCTAAGAGTTTAATTTTAGGACTACTTTACATACTTCTGGTATGTATCCTTGGAAAAAAAAAATTGGTCAGCATGGGAAGCCATTTAAAATTTAGCTGTAATTTTTGATAATTTAACAGTCCTAAAATTATTTTTCAAGCTGCTGGCCATTTGTATGGGGAAAATATTAGATAAAACCAGAAACTTTGTGCAAGGTCCCACATTTGGAGCTGCTTCATAGTTAAAATTGGTGGATATATGGCAGCAAGCTGGAGCTCCTGGATTTCCATACTGAGCATATGGGCACATGAAATAATTCTGATGATTTTAGAAGGTGTTGGTCACTGCACTGATTCTATTCATGAGTTCCCCAGTTTTTTCCATAAAGGTCTTCAGTGTATCCAACACCACAATTGTAATTTCTAGGGTGTATTTAGCAGTTTTATGCCCTGAGATATTTGAATACAGTCCACAATAGGTCTGGCTGAAATTACAAAATGCTGACTTTAACAAACTCAAGATATGTTGGAAGATTATGTGAAAGATTGAAAGCACCAGAACTAATGTTCATTGAGAAATCTCCACCTATTATCTGAGACAGAGTGGCTGAACATGCTTTGTCTTAGCGTCACTTATATTTTGAGGTAAAACCAGATTATCTGAAATAATTCTGAGTGTGATTTACATAACCCATTCAATTGCACACATGAAGTGACTTGATAATGGCATGGCCAGGGTCACATTCCTTAACTTCCTTTAGATCCATAAAAAAAAAATATGTGAATTTGTCCATATAATCATAGGACCAAGGAATTATAGAATATCCTGAGTTGGAAGGGACCCACAGGGATCATTGAGCCCAACTCCTGTAGCTTTGGAATTCCTTTTCAACATATTAATTGTTGAAACAATTGTTGAAAGTCAATTTAGTTAAGCAAGCCCATTTTCTACATATGTAATGCATTATTTTCAGGCCATTCCTCTGCTGGCTTGAGCCCTGCTGCAGTTTTAAATTCAAACAGCCTGGAAAGAGGCTTTTTGCCTGAATCCTTTTTCTGTTGAAGGCAATGGCAGAAGTCCGCTCACTTCAAGGGGAATAAGATCTGGCACTGGTGAAGATGTTTGGCTGAAGTTCCTTTGCCTGAACATCACTTTCTTGGGATGTGATCCCCGTTTTGCAGAGAGTTTGGATCTCTTCTTAAGGATATGTCCCTTCTTAGGTACAATGTGCAAATTTTATGCTTCCATTACGTGCCTAAATTGTTCATGATGAAAGCCAAGCCCAGCTCTTCTTCACAGAACTAACTTCTCTTACTTTTTACTGACTAAACTGGAGCTGAGGCACACAGAGGTGCCACACAAGGCCTGGAAAACCTATGTTACCTTTGATTGATGCAATGCAATGCAGTGCAACACTTCTAATTTTGAGCTGGAAAGGGTGATTCCCATTTTCTTTAAATATCAAACATTCCTGTTTAGCCTTTAGGACATATTTCTGCTTCACCAGAGGCAAGTTCTTTTCCTTCCCTTCTTCTACCTGTGCTAAGCAGCAGGAAAAAAAAAAAGTCTTTCTTCAAAGATTCTCCCTTTATCCTCTTGGCATGAACACAAGCAGGAAGCAGGAAATTGCTTCCTTGCAAAATATCTGATAAACTGGCACTTAGAGCCTGACAGTGGAAAGACACAGCTTTTTATTTTCTTGGACTGAGGTGGAAATTAAAGTTATGTTAGCTGTCTCCTGGGGTATTGATCACAGCCCTGCTGCCTTTGGAAGGCTGCTGATGTGCACTTCTTGCACAGATGACCTCAGTGAGAAGTGTCCTCAAGCAGAGCCCCCGTGCAGCCAGCAAGGGTTGCTGGATTCCTGTGGAGGGAGCTGTGGATTGCAGCCTGCAGGCTGGGTCTTGGGTTTCTGTGGTTGACAGGGCTTCTGAGGTATTAAAAATTCTTTTTTCCCAGCCCTGTGACCAAAGAAGATGTTGAGATTTGTCAGTTCTGCTTTTCAAGGTTGTTTATTTTCTCTCATCTAATACATTCTTTCTGACCTGCTGAGATCTGTCCAGCAGGTTGGGTTGAGGCACACTGACCACCCTCAGGGTGGTGTTAACTTTTTATACTAAGAACGACGTGTACTTCATTTACAATAATTTCCCAATACCTATCATCTATGTTAGACAGTCTGTCTTTACTGTAAACCAATCCAAAAGTGCCACCATCACAGCAGAAGATGGAGGACAAGAAGAAGAAGAGGAAGAAGAAAGACAGGACATGACCAGATTCCTCCATCTTGCCTCTTGAACCCCCATTCTAAAAACCCCAAAATTCCACATTTCACCCTGTGACAAATTCACTGTCATTCTATTCAAACCCTCGTGGCTTGTAACTCTTCACACAAAGTTGGCAACTTTTCCCATGGGCTAATGGCCTGGAGTCCTCCAGGGCAGCCGGAGGAATATCCTGGGTTCCAACAGCTGGGATGTTTAGAAAGGGGTAAGGAAGGCAGGTGGATTTTCATTCTGCTTTTCCTCTCTTTTTCTTTATCCTATTAATTATCTTTGTCAAAATTTCTGGAGAAAGTCATGAATTAAGTGACTGAAATGGTTTGCTGCTGTTTAGGTCTACAACAATGCAGCCCATGGAGGTTTGTCCTCAGCCATGGAAGAGACAGGTTGAAATGCAGACAAAATGCTTACCTGGCTGTAGGATGTCACAGGAACACGTGACAAGAGTGGGACTGAGGGAAGGGGTCTCCACAGGAGGGCTTGTTCTTCTTTCCCCAGGAAAGGACAAATTATTTACGTACAATTTCAGGCAGATTTGATCTCCTTCATTCTACAAAAGTACCCTGCAGTGGTGTTTTCACTCTATCCCTCAATGCTGGTGTCCTACAGACACTCTTGTGTGGTGTTTGTGCATTCCCAGGATGAGGTGAGAGATGAGGAATCTGACTCCATGTTCTCAGAAGGCTGATATATATTATATTATATTATATTATATTATATTATATTATATTATATTATATTATATTATATTATATTATATTATATTATATTATATTATATTATATAAAGAGAAAGGATACAGACAGAAGGCTTAACAATAATAAATAATAAAAACTTGTGACTGACTCCTCAGAGTCAGGCACAGCTGATCGTGATTGATCATTAAGTTAAAACAATTCACAGGAAACCAATCAGACAATCACCTGTTGGTAAACAATCTCCAGACCACATTCCAAAGCAGCCAAACACAGGAGAAGCAAATCAGATAATTATTATTTATATTTTTCTCTGAGGCTTCTCAACTTCCCAGGAGAAGAAATCCTGGTGAAGGGATTTTTCCAGAAAATATCATGGTGACACTCTTGGTCTCAGCCTCCACTGCCTTCAGCTCCACAGCTCACTCACTCAACAATTTGATCACTCTCCCTCCTCCTTTCTGGATTCCCTCCAACTGGACCATATTTTCTTTCAGCTGTGGTGTCCATGACTGGACACAGTGCTCAGTGGAGCTGCAAGTCCAGTTTATGCCTCCCTGAGGGTTTTTTGTCTCTGCAAGAGCCTTCCTCATCTCAAAGTCCTTCACTAATCCCAGCGTTCCAGCCAAGAGCCAGTGTTTGCTTAGAGAGCAGCAAGATGCAAATGTTTAAACAGCTTCAATCTGAATGAAGAGAAATCTGTTTATTACTTGTTTTTGAAGTGTTGGGTCACTAGGACAGCTGAATAGAGGGGTCACTTAAACTGGCATTAATCAGATCCCTCACTCAGGTGCAAACCTGGCTCTCTGCCCACTGCCTTCTGGGAGGCACAGGGATATATTCCCTGCCTTGGTGTGGGGATCTGCAACCTGCTGAGGTGCGAAATGAGGGGCTGCTCTCAGAGGTGGCTCACCATGTTGGGTATAATAATGTCAAACTTGTGCTGAACACCTCAAAATCCATCAGAGGGTTTGGTTTGGAACAGCTCCTTGGGGCTGGTCAACAGGTAGAGATTTATTAATGTTTCCCTATCCAGCTTCAGCCTTTTGTTTTTCATTTGTCTTTTGGTCTATTTGTCATTTAAAACAAAGTTTTGTCAAAATTAAAAGCACTGACCAGATTTCAGTCTTACTTGCTAAAAGTTTTACTGTATCTAGTCATAATTTTTCAGGCTAATGTGTAAATAGAAAAAAACAAATAAATTGAAAGGGACAAAAAGAACCCAAAAAAACCCAAAACAGGGAGACTGTAGAGAGGAAATAACAGAATTTTGTGGGATTTTTTTTTTGCATTTTACTGCACTATTTGAACTGTCTCCATGTGACTGACACTCACCTTGCATCTCCAGTGTGTATGGCAGGCTGCAGGCTCAAAGCTGAATCCTGCCTAATAGTTCCAATTTCTGTCTGCTCAGGACTGATGGAATCAGACTTCAGAGGAGGCAAATGCTTGTTCAAAGATAAAATTTCCCTACTTCCCATAACTGAGAATTTCTAATCCGAGCATTTTTATTTAAGCCATTATGTGCAAATATTCAAGGAGATGATTTCAAGAGCAACGACTCTGTGTGGGCTGTTTCTCTAAAAATGCCCTACAAATCCCTCACTCACAAGCTGCTGATTTATGGGCAGTTAATATCAGATTAATCAATAAAATCTCTGCAATTCTTTTCCTTGTTTGAAAACCAGGGCTGATTTGACTCACACCTAAATTTAAACTTATTTTTGACAATAATAATAATAACATTTGTATCAGTCATACACATGTCCAGATCAGCTGCCCATGTCATGGAAAGGACAATGTCTTGTCAAGGGAAGAATTTAAAAGCTCCAGATCAGTTTATGAATTTGTATAACACTTTGGGAAGCATGCCAGAGCTGTAATGCAAGCCTGGCCTTTTATGAAGCCCACTGAATTGTGTTATTAACCTTGGAGTAAAAGAAGAGAGGACCATTTTCAAATATTATTTTGATAATTATCATGCACAGGCAATAGAAAGCAAACAGCAACCTTCCCCTGGACACCTACTCCTCATTTGCACATTCTAATTACTTACATTTGCATACACATATGAAAACACGGTGCTTTCCCCATTAGTGCTGATCACATTCCTCATTAAGTTAAGTAAATACCCCCAAAATACCAACACAGTTGTAGCTGAATTTGACATTATTTTACACAGACTAACAGCCAGTGCATTCTTCTGGTTTTTGGTTATCTTGGATAGTAATTTTAAAGAAAAAAACAACAACTACAAGGTTTGAAACTGGAAATAAATGAATCTGTGTGTCTTGGTTTGAAAAGAGAGGTCACTGCTAAGGAAGGCAGGATCCTTCCTTGAAATGGAAAATGTAAACCCCCTTCCTCTGAATTATTATAATTCTGAAGTTAAGGGGCTCTCAGGCAAAGATATGTGAATAGGAATAACAGTTCTTTATTAAGAAAAATAAAATAAAAATAAAAATGCAGTAATACAAACCAACACAGCCAGAGTGAGAGCAGTCCCTGCCCCCTGTGTGTCAGGGGGTGTCCCAGCCCCATGCCATGGGGGCTCAGCCCTCCTGCAGTGCCAGCTGTGGCTCTGCTGCAGCAGGGATCCTGCACAAGGGGGGAGTTTTCCTCTGCAGCTCCAGGGCTGCTGCAGATGGGCCTGGGCTCCCTCTGGCCATGCAGGGCAGCAGAAAGCTGCTCCTCTGGCAATGCAGGGGGCAAAGGCTGCTGGGGTGTCCCAAAGCTCAGATTGGATCCAGGTAGGAATGCTTGGCTCCTCCCCTGGGCGGAGCATCTCCCCATGGGATGGTGGAATTGGATCAGCCATGCAGGGACACTCACTGGCCATGGACAGAAGATAATTAATAATTAATGGTCCATGAACAGCAGAGATCTCCTGGAGGGAGGATTGGTTGTGGCAGAGATAAAGAAAACTGCCCAATGAACAGCAGATAACTGCCCCACCTCCGACAGATGGGAATGGAATACACTCCCCATGCCACACCTTGCATTTGCAACCTAAGACCCTGTGAATCCTGAATCCAGCTCTGGGCAGCCCTTGAATCACTGCAGCATCACCATGGGCTCAGCAGAGCCCTCTGCTCCAAACACAGAGAGAGTTTGGAGGGGAGGGTGGGAATAAACACATTACAGTCCTGCCTGGAGCTTAGGATGGGTGTTGCATAATTGTAGGTGCTATTTTGTGGGTGGGATTTTGGTGGACCTGGTTAGGGAGCATGGTGATTGGTTTTTAAAAATGCTGTGAAATCATCCAGGCCACCACTGGAGCCTCTTGCTGGCATAAAACCTCAGCTCAGAATATTAGGCATGAATTGGTCATGACACCAGGATGAATATTTAGCTTAAACCCAGAGTTTACATTACAACAGTAATACCTAAATCACAGAACTGTAGTTTAGCTTGGGTTGTAAGAGATCTTAAAAATCAACTAGCTCCAACCTCCAAATGTGCTGCATGCTGTGGCATAGCTCAGTCCTGGGCTGGTTTGGATTCTCAAAGACATGAGCTCTACAGCAATCCCACTGTTCTCCTGCCCTGCCTTGAGCTTCCATCTGCTCTGCATCAGCAGAGCAAAGCCAAGCAGGCACAGAATGCTGGTTCCTGCTCTGGGAGCACATTCCTGCTTCCAGGTGTGCTGCTGCAAGTAGAGGAGTGCTGGCATAAAGATGTCAATTTGCTGAAACCCTTCAGTATTTCAGTGAAGAGAGGGACAAGCTCATTTTTCCTCAAGGAAAAGCTGTCAGTGGGGAAGCTGAGAGGTGCCCTCCAAACTTGGTGGTGTTTATAGGATGCTTTAATAATCTACAAGAGACAGAGAGCAGGGGAAAAGGGGAATTTGCAGGTAACTCCTGTGGTTTCCAAGGCAGGAGAAATTCTGACAAAAGGAGCCTTCCAAGCTGTATGAACAACAGAGGGAATTCAATGTTGAGATGCAAAAATAATGCATAGTATCTTGAAATACTCAAATGTTTATTTTATACAGCTGGCTATGGAAATTCTACATTGTTTCAGCTCTAGTAGATCTGTGAGTCATTATAAATAACTTAATGAAAGTGTTTACTGTGGAGGCAAGGTCAGTGGAACAGAATTGTAAGTGTGCAATGAAAACCAAATGGGGAATAATAAAGAAAATGATGCAAACCTGTGTAAATCAAAATTCTCTTTCACCTTGAATGCCATGTGCAATTCCAGGCACCTAAACTCAAAAATGGACACAGGAGAAATGGAATTGATTCTGTGATTTGTAGCAACAACTATTCAAAAATGAGATCATTCATCTTAGAGAGGAAAAAATTATCCACACCATTATAAGTGTATAAACAAATGAGCTATAGAGATGATGTAGCTGCAGAGCTCTGTTTAGCAGTTTCTTAAGTTTTTAGAACAAATACTATTTGCTGAAATAGAAAGGCAACTTTTTTTTTTTTTTTTTTTTTTAAACAGGAAAGAGGAGTAATTCTTGCAGTAAAATAATAATTAGCCTTTGGACTGCATTGCTGCATGGTATTGTAGTGATCATAAAAGCTTAAAGATGCTGTTCAATAGCAGGCAAAACCCTGGGATTCCTGGGGTTTGTGTCCTCTTTCCTGGCCTCATTGCCACCTCTCCCACCTGCTGGACTAAGGAGGTGGCCTGTGTCCCAGGCAGGACACACACACTGATGAGTTAATAGTATTTCTTTGAGGAATGAGATTAACATGTTAAAACGTTCCCTCTTTCTTCTTTCTTCCTAAAGGCTGGTGGAGCTTGACAGCTCAGAGACTCCTCTGGTTGAAACTGAGAAAGATGTTCAAAAGGGAAAGAGATAGAAAGGTTATCAGATCAAAAGAAATGAGGATAAAAGAGCCCTGCTTGTCCCTAGAGAAATGTAATTTGCTCTAGGCTGCAGTTCAATTTTCATCCTGGAGCAGCTTCTAAGGAGCCTGATCCCAGAATGCCACCAGGCCTGGGGAATTGCAAAGGATGCTGTGAGTGTTCCCAGGCTTGGCTGAGCACTGAGGCTGGGCAGTGTTGGAGCCAGGAATGTGCCACTGGTGAGGGTGGCTCTTCCCTTCCTCCTGCCCAGCTCCCAAGGCAGCAGCAGGGGCAGGATGGGGCTGGGGAGAGGCAGGGCTGCATGCAGGGGAGCAGGAGCTGTGCTGGGGGAGAGCCAGGGCTGAAACCCAAATTTGACACAGCAGAACTTGAAAAAGTTGCAGAGCAGCTTGATCAGGAAACTTTGCCAATCTATTTCTGTTTGCAGGAAAGGTCGTGTGTCAAGCAAGGCTTTTTACTTCCTCCCTAGCTGCAAGAGCTACATTCCCTAGTAATTGTGGATATTTACTTTATACTCAGATAAGCCTTTTGTTTTCTCTGACATTTTCCCTGAGAAATAAGGATGTCTTGTTTCTGATACTCCTTTTTCAGCTTGCAGCACTGAAAGAGCAGATGCTGCTTCAAGAGAGTGAAGAGTGAGTACTTCCAACCCAACATCACCTACCTGGCATCAAACAAAACTGTGTGCAGGAGTAAAAGGTCTCCAAGAGACATTTCGTTGTCCCTACACACCTCTTCTGTACAAACATAGTTTGGAAAATAAAATGCCTTCTGCCATCACATGCAGCTAGAGATTCTTCAAAGTCAGGAAGTGCAATAAAAAGCAGAATTTTTGAGCAGCATCCTGTGCAAATAGCCCAGATTTTATCTGTACCCTGCTGTTGCTGCTGCCAGAGAGCAGTGGTGGAAATATTCAGTGGTACATTTTGATCTCTGCATCTCCTGTTTTGCCTCAAACACTTTTCCATTAGTGCTCCTGAAGCCTACAGTGAAACAAACTCCGGAGATGACTCTGCAAGGCCAGGTTGTAACTTCTTGATCTGCCTTCACTTTTGGGAGCCAGCAAAAGATCAGGTGCTCAGGTTTTTAGAAGGAGACACTCTGGGGCTCCAGAAAGAACAGATTCCATGAAAAATCCCACTTGTTACCACTGGGATAAATTTAGAGGTGTCTCTGCTCTTCCTGAGCAATATCTGTAAACTCACTGAGACGTTCCTTTTGTGGGATGTACATGAAAAACCCCATAGAGATGAATGAGGTTTCTAAGAGGTCAGGCCTATTTGCACCTCATTCAAGGGAGACAAAGTAGACAAAACTTTCAAGTGGGAGGTGTAGAAATGCACCCTCAAAATTCTATTTTTTTTTTTTGTAGTTTTAGGAAATGTATGTGTGTGCCAAAGTATCGCCTTGTTCTTCTGATGTTTTTATCAGATCCATGCAAAATGCAGTTGGTTCCAGCCTTGAAATGCAAATTTGTCTTACACTGCTCTTGCTGCCAGTAAGAAGACTAAAAATACATATGTAATGATGTTCCTGGAACATTTTCAAATGCCTTTAGATGATGATTCCACTTTTTTCCCCCCCTGCTATCCAAAATAGTGTTAATTTTGCAGGCTCATTTTGGCCAAAATGTATGGACATGTACTAAAATTCAAAATTCCTCTGAGGATAAAATAACTCAGCTATTAGAAGAACTTTGCCAAAACGGAGCCTGGAAAAAAAAAAAATAGATTTTGCCAATTTATAATACATACATCTGGTTTTGTGATTTTCTTGTTACTTTCAGCATTCTTTGCAATATTAGAATCCCAAAGAAGCCCACAAGGCTGGTAATTCAGGAAGGCTTATAATTGAGGCAGGTCTATTTAATTTCGTTAACAGAGAAAAATGAGAGAAGGAACAAAAAAGAAGCATAATCATCATAACCAAAGGCAGTTGTTACAAAGGCTTCTGACTAATGCCAACAGCAATTTTTGAAAGTGGGGACATTTTAAGGCTGATGCCTAAAAATACGGGTTTAGGAAAGCATACATAAGTGACTATTTAAAGTGTCAGAGTCAGGGAAATATTCCTGCTAAAACCATATTTTAAAACTGTCCTGAGTGAAAGCAGAATTAGATTGATTTTAACATAAAATACTTTAAAGAGGCTCCATGCTCCTGTGTGTTTTGAATGAGCATTCAGACCTCCTGAAAAACAGGAATTTTAGAGATTTTGATCATGTAAGTGTAAAAGGACAAGATGGGACATTTTGAGTTGGCTTCAATGTCAAATCTTTAAATACAGATGTACTTGTGGGATCCATCTTGTTAAACATAGATGTTCTTGTGGGATCCATCTTGTTGAACTCCAAGCCTCCAGTGTGGATATTTCTGTTGGATTTGGATGTCCACTTTGCCTCCAGGCAATGGAGAGAAGAAGAAGGGATGAATCATCTGATCCTGGAGCAGTTTTCTAAGCCTGGTCACATGAATCTTCCCCTCCAAGGGCACATTCCTCTCCCAGGAGTGTGGGATGGGTGTTGGCACCACAGATGTCTGAAATTTGAAGTTACATCTTGTCCTGGATGCTAAAATCCAGGCACCATCCTGTGAACATTTTGCTTCAGTCTTTCTCCTTCCCTTCACCACCTTTAACATATGATACAGCAATGTCCCTTTAATGATTTCTTTTCCACAGGGCTCAGAGGTGGAAGAGATTTATGCTGCTTGGTAAATTTAACTTCATACTCAGCGCAATAAAGAATCTGAAGGTGCACTTAAGAGTTATAAAAAAATCTTGGCTCTCAAACCATAAAATTTCCACAGTGTGGGTATTTCAGGTGTCTTATTGCTGAATGTGCTCAAAGTAGCCTGAATGGGCATTGATGATGGGAAATCACTATCAGGAAGGTGGTAAATCAATGTATTGTCTGGATAGCAGGGTGAGGTTAAATATCACAAGCAATGATATCAGAAAGTGTTTTGAGAGATGACCACATAGGAAATTCTGGAGAAAGAGGCTTTAAGGTAAAGCTAATAAAAGATAATGTGGCTAAGCTGGAGTGATTCAAGGTGAAATTCAATTCCCAGAAAATTCTTGGTGCTTTGACGAGAGCACATTTTGCTATCATATCTACAGCTCCTGAACAGGCATGGAAGTATCAGTCAGACTTAGAATGAAATATAGTTTGATAATTAGCTGCAGAAAAGGATTTGAAATTATACAGAGCATCAAGAAAGAAAGTAAATAACTAAAATGCTTGGCAAAATTACGTGTGCTTAATGAGAATCAGCTTCATTTAAAATTGCTGTAGAGACTTAAGGTCATTTCAGTCATCAGACAGTGATGATTTATTCCCTAGAAACTAACAGGCACACTCCAAACCTAAATAGAAATGAAGGATTTGCAGCATATTACAATATTCTATATTGGCACTGAGCTAGAAGCCTTCCTGAATGAAAGCAAATGACTTTTTGTAGCTGTAGCATGGTAATTGCTTGAAGAACAGCAACAAAAATCCCAAAAAAAAAACAAAAAAAAAAAAAAAAAAAAAAAAAACAAAAAACAAAAAAAAAAAAAAAAAACCAAAAAAAACCAAAAAAAACCAACCCAGCAAAGCTATTTCTGAAATACAATGCAGAGATAAAATAAGAAATGGAATTGAATGAGAAAAATATATCTGCTGAGGACAAAATCAGACAGCAGGGAGAATTTATAGCCCTGTGCTAATTTCCTATTATCAGACACTGAGCTGGATGGGAAAATGACAGGGAAGAACCTTATCTAATAGATGTGGCACAAGTGATGGGTTTGAAAGATGACAATCTTCATCTGAGCCGATAACAAAGATTCATATTCATAGAGCCAAATGTTAAACTTTCTCATGAAAATGAAGTGTTTGCACCTAATATATTTAGAAATTAGAATCAGGAAGACTTTCTCTTCCCATCTCATCCCCTATAGCTTTTTTGGAATAAACTAAATGGCTTTACTGTGCTCGGGAAATCAGGTAAGTGCCTGCTGAGCCTGTTTGCTCATTTACTCCCATCACCAGCTAAAAGACTTGTAAATGTGTTTGTAAACAGTGAGTTATGGGGTTCTGAGTTTGCTGTGCTGCAGGATAATGCAGGTCACGTAGTCCTGTACATTTACTGCTGCAGGTTTTCAAACCAAACACAAGCAGGGTTTGTGAGGGGAAGGGGAGGCTGCACAGGGATGGGGCCAGTGCTTCACTGCCTGACAGTCTGCCCTTTAAAATACAGAGTAGCAGGGAATGAAGCAGCTTTACCAGGATTTAAACCTCAGCTTTTTGCTTAACTGCATAAATCTAATTTGGTCTGGTTTGCTTAAGCGCCTGAAAAGCTCAGGAACACCAAGGGGATGCCTGAGCTGCAGCTTTAGGGTCTCTTGGACTCTGTGTTGCATTAGGGTCAGCCTTGGCATCATCTTCAATATTTCCTATCTTAATCTGTGGCAGTGTGTGCCTGAAAGTTCCTAGCAGACCTAAAATCAGGGCAGTCAAAACTGAATTTTTATTCCTTTCCCCACCAAAATCCACTCACTTTAGTTCTTCAGACACAGGCAATTTGTGTGCTTCTCTCTGCTGGGTGGCTTTGGCTTGACTCTGACTCATCTCTGAGCACTCCTGGCACAGCCAGATCTGAGCTATATTTAATTTTGGGTGATGCGATGACTTCAGCATTGAGGAACTCTCTTGGTCAGGTCATTCTCATCTCACACCCTCATTTGCTCTTTCCCCTGACAGCCTCTTCTTCATCCATGTAAATCCTTTTCAAATAGAGCTGAAATGACTGTTCCTGTAGTTCATCATTTAAGGGGATAGGGCACTTTTCCCTTTTATTTTTTGCATTCCTTCATTGGAAATCTGCACAGAATTCAGCACAAAACACTTGTGCACTTTCACAGGCCCCCACAGCCTTGACCAACCCTTCTGATGGACTCCTGGTTTCCTTGTGCTTCCCAGTCTAAGAATCTGTGTGTATTGCAGAAATGTCATGGTTTAATTATCAAATATTGATGGCCAAAGCTGCAGGAGAAACATATCCACTGCTTGTCTAAGGGATGGATGTCTGAAGTGCTTGGTAAGACCATTTAACACTGAAATATTTACAGTGTAAAAGGAAAGCCCTGCGAGCAATGTTGTGATGAGAGAATTGAATGCTAACACATTACTTTATATAGTAAAGAATTATAAATGCAGCCATGAACAACAAAATCAGATAATGGCCTGGAGTCTGGGCCTGATGCAACCTTATTTGGGTTGTTATTAAATCCCATCACCGTGTCTATTAGGGCACAAAGAACTGCAGCTCAGGACTGAGCTGAACTCACCTGCCTGCTGCCTTTCACATAAATATAGATGATGAAATCAATTATACAAAAACCAGACTCCTTGCTGGCTCATTTCTCTCCTAGCAAGGAATCACAGAAGTTTCCAGAAGTTCAGTTCTTCCTAAACTCCTCAGAAGCTGGGACAACACATTACCTAAAGGAGATTGCAGACCTCCAGCATGTCTGAAACCATGAATAATATAATATAATATAATATAATATAATATAATATAATATAATATAATATAATATAATATAATATAATATATTCACTCACCTGGGATGTGTGATTACTTCTGCACTGACATATTGCTTGAAGCATCCTGCTGTCTTAATTACAGACCAATCCTTGCACTTATAAGGATATCATACATTTATTTTGCAATGTGAATGTCGCTATATATATTTTTTCCCCTGATTTGTGAGGAAAATATTCCAACTAAGTATTACTTGCTGCTGGTTAGCTGGTGCCTTAATGGTGAGAAAAGGTAGGAAAGGAAGGGAAAAAAGTGGTTTCAGGTAAGATGAAGGCTGAGATTGGTGTGATATATTTGGCCATGAATTGGTTAAAAGACAGGGGTGCAGAGCCTCCTGGCAAGGCAGTGAAACAGATGGACAACTTTGCCCAAACTAGGACTCCTCTCAAAGAGGGAAGTGCTGGAGAATCTGTGATGAGAGAGATATAAATGAATATTCCAGGAAACCGGTAGGATTTGGGCTGAATCTTTAGCTGGTGCAAAGTGGAGTTCATGGAGCACTGAATTGAGGGTTGGACCTGTTGGACTTTTCCTATCTCTCCACTAAATGAAGTGGTGCAGACAAAAAAACAGTGTTGCCCCTACCCAGGTGTGTGAACAGCAAAGTGTCTGCAGAGATAAGGGGAGATTAGAGAGAAAATATTCCATGTGGAGGATATGCAGCAAGACAAACCAGGACACCACAGAATGCTTTGCAAATGTATTCCCAGCCTTAAATAAAACTTTTTTTTTTTGCTAAAAGAAACATTTCAAGAAGATAACCCAAAGCCAGACTGGCTGCAAATCACTGAGGTAACCACAGAGCAGCCTGTTAGAAATGCTGGGGTCACCTTCACCCCTCCTTGGGCAAGGCAAGGCAGCTCTTTCCACCCCTAGACTGGACGTGCAGCTGGCAGCCAGTTTTTGTGCTTCCACTGCACTCAAGGCATGCAGAAACATTCCCTCCCATGCCATACAGTCTTTTATTGCTGCTGGGCTGCTAAAGGATTATCCTTAATTCAGGTGATTTGCAGAGAATTCCAGTAACAGTCTCTCACTGAGCCCTGTGCAAGAGATAATGATGAAAATGTATTTCAGACTGGAAAAAAGCTTCCTATCTTTTCCCCAGTCAAAAGTAATTCCACAGCAGCAAGGTACTGTACTCTGAGATGGATTTTAATCTGCCTTACACCAGTTGAAATTAGAGAAACTTCAGGTGGAATCAGTAGAGTTGTGGTAACATAAATCAAATCCTTTTTCAGCTCTGCATGAAGGGAGAGATTTTCTTTTTTTTTTTTCCCCAAATAAAGGAGGATTGAAAGGCAGAGTTCTCTTTCCCTACATATCCTTTCCTTGAATGTACTGATGAATTTCAGGTAGAATGAGTTAAGACAGGGCTGTGCACAAAGGGGATCAAGTAATGTTGACAAGAAGTAGCTGGTGACAACAGCAGTTAATACCAAGGAGGCTGAGAGAGGATTTAGTGGTTATGGCACTATTACACAGGCTGCTGGAGATAAGGCACAGGCAGCCAGCAAGGAGGCAGCAGGAACAGAGTCAGCAAAAGACAAAAGGAATGAAAGGAGCAGCTTAGTCATTAGGAGAGCAAAACCACTTGGAGGTGTTTGTGCCCTTCACCCATGGGCTTGGCTGTGCCACAACAGGAGAATGGAGCCCTGCAGGTGGGAAAGGTATTTATTTATAATGTTCTATACAGCCAGGCATTACATGGCCCCCTCACCAGCATTTTGCCCAGTTTGCTTGGCACTCTCACCACACCAGTGCATTCACTGGTGAAGGATTTGTCTCCTGTCCCCATGGTGGTGCCCACAGGGAGCAGCCCTGTGACTCTGCCACTCGCTTTCCACTCCTGATATCACACAGAGGCTTTGTGCTGTAATTTACTCCTCCAGCCTGTGTCAGGAGATTGCTTTTCATAAGGTCAGTGGCATTTTCAAAGAGCAAAGCAACAGATTTTTGCAGGATGCAGCTGCCACGTCCTGAGCGGGCGCCCAGATGCCATCGCCAGCCAGGCAACAAGGTGACAGGAACATTGATGTACTGACATGGAGCACGAAAAAAAAAAAAGAATTTCTAAGTGCTTTTGAACTGCTTGGAGCTCTCCTTTAGCCAGCAGATTCAAAGAACTGGAGACAACAAGCACAAAACTGTGCTGAATAGGGATGAAAGAAGCATGGATTCAATGCTTTCACCCAGCTGAGTGCATCAAGCTGCAGCTCTGTGACAACCCCCTGGTCCTGGCGCTTGGGAACTGCAGACAAAATGCCCTGGCCCTGCTGACCAGCTCACACTCACAGAGGGGACAGGCTGCCAGCCCCAGGCATCTGTTCTGCCCAGAGGATTGATAATTTTCATCTCTCTTTTTAACCACCCAGAGGCCAAGACCTCCCCGGAGTTCGGTATTTATCTGCACTAAAGAGTAAAGTTTTACTTTTTAATAAGGAAAAGCAGGTGGAGGCTGCAAAGCTATGCCTTTTATCAACAGAACATATTTTTTCCCACTTACTTTTTTGTTTAAATGTGAGTATTTAGGGAGTACCAAGAAAGAGGTGCTCCTCCAGCTGTCTTTTGGACACAGAATAGTTTGGAAGATTTTTCCTTGCAAGAACAAATACTCGCCTCTTGTAACTGAGTAAGAGTATTCTTTACCTTCATTACAAATAACTGTTTTTCAGCACAGAGATTTCAAATGTACAACAGCAAGAGTAACACTGAAAGAGGTTTAAAAGAGGGGAGAATAACCCAGTTTAGCAGAGAGAGGAAAACAGCCTTCACCTCCTTTTTGTCTCCAGTGCCAACTGCCCCAAAACCTGTTCTGGCAGCTGGGGACCAGCAAGCCAAATCTGGGCACGTGGATTTCCACCAAAAACCTTTGATCCTCATCCCTTGCGCTGGTCAGGGTGTAGCCATCACTGTGGCCGTGCAGGTTTTTAGGATTGCGGCCACAGTGGCCACAGTGACCCTGGGGCTGTCCCTGCTGGCAGCGAGCTGCAGAGCAGCCCCAGCAGAGCTGAGGATAAGGCTCCTGGATGTGGTCATGCAATGGTTTACATTTGGCACGAGTTCCCCTCAGCTCTGAGCAAAGCTGTGCCAGGAGAGTGGTGGGAGCTGCACTGCATTTAAATGAGAGCCTGAAAAGAGCTCGGAGCTGCTCAGATGGCAAAGACATCTGCATCAACATCCTCAGCCCAAGGATATGAAAGGCACACATCTCCAAGTGCCAGGGCACAGTGTTAAGCTCACCAATGGCATGCAAAAATCAAGACAATACAGTCTTGGCTACTGATCTGTTGAATCTGTTACCAAAAAGAACCTTAAAATAAAAACCACCCCAAGAAACCATTCAGCACAGATGACTTCAATGAGACTCTCCCCATCTCCTGCAGCAAGTTCATTTCCCACAGAGAATAATTGACAGAGAATGGCAGTTGCAACCCTTGTGTGTGAGAGAGAGAGAGAGAGACTGTCTCTGTATCTCAAAGCGTATTTTTATGAGGTTCTGGAAAGAAGCTGGTCTGGGATAATTGTTGCTGGAGACACTGAGAGGCACTGAAAGCACCAGCAGGCATTTTTGACTAAACCCAAGAAATTCATAAAATGTAAGACACAGTGTGAAAGGAGGGGGGAAAAAAAGAGAAGAAAAGAAAAAAGAAAGCCCACTAACCTCCCCCAAACCCAAACTCTGCAGTTGTGAAGCCAAAGGAGCCCTCTGAAGACAGACAGTAAAGTCGACTCCCTGCAACGGAAAGTTCTTGCAATCAGAGAACACACAAGTGAGAATTTTTTTTTCTTTCCTCATGACCTGGAAAAAAAGTCTTTGATATTCTGGAGGGAATTAGGGAAAAAAAAGTTTGAAAGTGAGTGAACTTCACTAACAGCCTTCTCCCCATCCCTGCCCCTTGGCAAAAGGATATTTTCTGACAGAATGCTCTCCTGTTTGAAAATGCTTTTTGCCTGCTAATAATTATTTTTCTGGAAGTTTTCTATCTCCTTTCTGAAGGCTTATCTGTCTGATTTATTCATATTTCTTAATGTCTGGAGTTTTACCTTATAGACAACAGCAAAATTAATTGTGTGGCTGGGAAAGGGGCCTGGAAATGTGTGGTGCTTGGGAAGGCCAGCACAGGCAGAAGATCTGTAGTAATATTTTACGTTTATAATACAATGCAATAAAATATTTTAAAAGTAACAACTTAAATCAGTAATGCATTTTGCCCAATTGCTTCTGGGAGGTTATTACTCAGCTGGAAAATTCAGAAGTAACTAACAGGAGTTCTCTTAGCAAGGAGAGAGATACCTCAGCCCTCAGATATTTTTCTCTGCCTCCAAAAGCTACCAAAAAAGAGATATATCCATATCCACAAAAACCTTTGCCTTAGCTTATGAAATATAGGTAGATTTAAAATCTTTCCTCTGCAGCACTTAGCAAGTGAGCTTTATATGCAATATGGGGAGCAGAGCAGCACTTTTCCTACATGGATTAGCACACAGGAAATTTTCTTTTCTTTTTAATTATTCTTCCCATATATGATTATGTTTGAGGTCCCCTTTCATGATGTGAGTGGGTAGAGGACACCCTGAGAGTGGGAATGCCTCACTCCACAGATTGTGAGTGGTTCCTCAGCAGTGCTGCCTCACAGCAGATTTTTGGATAACACATGGAAACAATTCAAACTGGCATCAGCTGCTAAAGTGGCTACAGCTGCCCATTAAAAAGTAATTGCTTTTCACTGCCATTTAAAAAAAAAATTTCATTTGATTTTTCATCTTTGCTCTACAGTTGAGACTCCTTTATGCACCTGTCAGTATCATGATGTTGCCTGAAGAATGAAATTTCCTCCAAGCATCTGTTTCAGCTGATTGAATATTCTCTTACTGTATAAGATGAGTCCATTGTCTGATGAATGCATGGGATTTAATTTTTGAACAACATGTCAGGGACTCCTAAGCTTGTGTATGCAAATTCTTTACCTCTGTGAAAGAGCCATCATCTTTGCATGTTGATGGATCACTTTCAAGGGACATGGCAGATAATTAATTTATTACATATATATTTGGTTGAAAATATAAAAGGGAGATTTAACAGAGAGAACAATTAAGAAGATGTGAAAAGTTTACAGAATTAGGAGTGCTGGCAGTGCAGATTGGGTTTCCTCACAAAGAGCCTTTGTCAGGCACACATTGATATTCTAGGTAAGTCCAGACACTTCTAGGGTTTTTTTTTGTTGTGGCTTTTTATTCATGGTTTACTTTAGATTATCTTTTCTCCTTTTTTCTTTTTTTTTTTTTTCTTTTTGGTTGTCTGAGGTTTTACAGTAGCTGCTCTGAGATGTACAAATTACAGAGCTAAACACAAAATGAAGTGGAAATGGGAAATTAGTTTACTGTGCAGTACACTCTGGCTGATGGATGGCTACAGTTCACTTTCAGCTTGCTTTGAAAACAATTCTGCTTTAAAAGTAATCTTTGTGAGCTGACTTTCCTTTTCACTCTCCCAGAAAAGAAAGAACAAAAAACCATAAAAAGGCTTGTTCTTAACTTGAATTGACTCGACATCATTACTTTGAGATAAAACCCGGGCTCAGACAAGGCAGTTTGGCACTCCAGCCCAGGTTGCCACTGTAAATTAGAGCTTTCCTGAGGAGACAGCCCCAGGCTGGTGTAAATCAGGAGCAGCAGCCCAGGGGCTGGGAGAGCACCTCTGATCCAGACAAACCCAGGCAACAGCAGAGCAAAGGAGGTTGCTGTGGCTACAGAGGGAAAAAAAACCCAAACACCTCAACTTTTCCAGGAGTTTTCCCACAAATCAACAATGTCCAGTGCTGGTGGGTTTAGCAAACCTGCTTCAAGCTGGCATTTAAATGTGAGTGGCTGGGCAGAAGACCTGGCATCAAACAGCCTCACCAGGCTCAGATTATTTTGGTTGCAGCCTCTTTGCCTGCCCACCCAGTGGCAGAAACTTTGGGTAATATGGTCCCAAAATGGCCAGAGCCAAAGCAGCTCCATCCTAGCTGAGGAATTCAAGGGTTAATGCACTGCTTAGTGCTACAGAAAATGTTCTGTATTAATGCAAAGCTGCTGCCTACCCTGCCCTCAGTGAGCCCCTTCACAACTGGATAACCAATTCTGTCTCTCAAGGCTGTTTGATAAAGCTTTACACCCATCCTGCATGTCCATGAGGTGACACAGCTGCAGGGATATGAAAAAATACTCTGGCTGCAGTAAAAGCAGCTAAGAACAGTTCCTTGGGGCTCTCCAAAACCAGATTTATTTTATTTCTTTTTAGATCACCACAAGTATCAGTATTCCAACATCAACCTCGTGCACTGTGGAATGATGCATAAATTTCCTTTTGAGATTTAAGTGCTGTGGGCAGGTTATGGATCTGTTTTTTATTAAAACAATAGGGATTTTTCTTCATATGCTGATTCATTCAGTTTTCTTTCTGGTTTCATAGAAGAGAAAGTGCCAGAGACAATTACAGGCCAGCTGCCTGGAGGGCTCAAGGCAGGTTGTGGTTGCTGTGGGGAGTGTAAGGGGCTCTTTAGCCACATGGTGAATAATCCTGTATAAAATTGGAATAATAAACTGATTTTGGTTGGAAGGAGCCTTAAAGAACATCTCATTCCACACCCCTGATGTGGTCAGGGACACCTCCCCCTAGACCAGCTTATAGCTGAATGCCTATTTCCTCTGTTTGATGCTTAAAACAACATTTTTGGGTGATTGCTTAACAATCTTACCACTGATAACAACAGTGACAGCAGCACAAACTCCTACACCAAAAACTTCATACCTGCTCACAGATTTTTATCCAAATCCTTTGCCATAACCACATGATCCACCCTCCACCTCAAAAAAATCCCCAGGCTGAAAAGGATGCTCAGGTCCTCACTGCCAAATTGTTCCTCCTGGAAATAAATAAATGCTGCTCTGGGAGGTTACAACAGAGCTCCTGGTAAATGAAACTGGGAAAATCAAGGAATGGCAGCAGATTGTTCCCAAGCAGGGGCAGTTTATCACTGGATGTGACAAGGGGACTGCTGGCAGGCAGTGTGTATCCACAGGGGAGGTGAGGTAATGCAGGCAGGAGCATTAAGTTTCCATGGGGTCACGTTTTCATAGCTGATGGCACAAAATGCAATTAGAGAGGGAGAAAAATTAGATTTAGTGACTTCTCATCTATAAACACAGGAGCTGGAGCTGCATTTCAAAGCAGTGCACTGTGAGATGGAAATGACTGAGTGGCTGCTTCGTTTGAGAGACCTGCTCCTCGAGTCTTTGGCCAAGATAAGGAATCAAGGGCAGTTATCTCAGTGTGGAGGAGATTGAAGATTAGAGATCTCTTTCAAAATATTCATAGAATGCTTGAAGCATTCCATCAATGGATAGCAGCAGTCCCTGGATAAGATTTCATTCTGCAATACAGATGATTTTATATTCTGATTGAGGACCAGGAAGGGAAGATGGTTCATCCTTTGTACCTCCTTTGTACTCCTCCTCCTCCAACTTGTGTCTGAAATGAATGTTTTTTCCTACAAAGTTATTACATCATCCACTTCATTAAGTGATGACCTTACCCAACCTTTTTAATGTCCAACACTTATGCGGCAACTGACTTTATTCTTCAGTTTTAGTAGGAAATAAATGATTTCCATTTTATCTTGCTCTATGACTTTGAGAAGCTGGTGTCTCCAAGTTGGTAATCTGCAAAACTCTGCTCTAACCTCTGAATTTCTAGGAGCTGCAGCAATGATTCTTAACCTATGTTTGGATTTCTAGGAGCTACAACAATGATCCTTTCTGACAATGATGAGAAAAATGTTTATTTTTGTCTAAAATCATGTTCAAGGAAGGAGTAATTTGGTTATATGATGCAATACCTATTTTTATATGGCTCTATTTTCAAAAAATGGTATTCTCATCATGCTTAAATAAAAACAAACATTAAAACATAAACATCCAAGCCCATTAATGTTTCTTTGTTCTTTAATGGAATAGAGGGAGAATCTGCCAATCCTTTGTCAATCCTCTGCTTGGCTTCCCTGAGAAATGAGATTATATAAAGTATTTCTATCAGGGTTTAAGTTATGTCTCAAATAATAGTTGTGAGGTTGTATTATCTGAAAGGGGAGGGAAAATAATTGCTTTAACCTCGAATAGAAACCATTACATTGGGGATGTTTAATGGGACTTTAACCACATAAGAGTTAAATGTTTGATTCCGGTGGTCTGTCTGTAGGAGCAGGAAATTAAGGAATAGTTTTACAAGGCTATTCATCTTACCTCAAGATAGATAACCAAAGCAGGAGCCTGGATCCTACCTGTTTCCAATGAAAGAGTTACTTAATGAAGTATGACTTAATTAGTTGGTATTTGACGTCCGGCTGTGGGATAAATCCTACCAAAGTGAACATTTTGAAAAGCCAGGCTGAAACCACATCACAGGGAATATTCACATAGACAGGAAGACATGGATAAATCAGACCACTTTTCCTCCTTTGCAGACATCATCACTCACAAATCATCTTTAATGTGGGTTATAAAAATAATTAATGGCCCAATTATAACTTATTTTTTCCCCACAGTACTTCAAACACCTAATGTGTGTAGGCATGCTCAGCACATCCCAGAAAGTGCCTGTTTGCATCTGGAGGAGCCTGGAGATCTTTGAAAATCTGCTTCTGAGGAGATTTGAAAATGTTTGTTGCCTTTTTTTTTTTTTATATGAACTTTCCTGCTGTTATGTTCATTCCTTACAATAATGAAATGCAGCGTGGTAGAACGAGGGAGAGATTCCCTCCAAATAGGTTTGGAAGCTGCACAGCAGCACTAACAAATTGCTTTTTGACTGGAATGATTCAACATCAGAGAGTTGTTAGCTACAGCCATAGATGCACAGATCTGGTTTGTTAAAGGGTGGCTTTGCCAAACAAATCAACATCTTGTAGTGTTGCAAGGAAGCTGAGGCTTGGAGTTCTTATTCAACAAGAAGAGGCTGCTGGTAAATCCCATAGCATTGCTTTTGTTTTTAAATAAACTATGGTGTGAATTCAACATAAAAGCAGACATGGAGCATGTTGTCTGATATTTTGGCTTGGGTTCTAATCAACAGTGTTTACTCAAGTGAAACGTGGTGATAAATGCTCTGAATCAGAAGCATGTTGTGATGTGCTGCAAAACCCTGTGTTAAATTGGCTTTTCCCCCTCCTGACTGAAACTCTTTCATTGTTTGAATAAAGACAACAAAAACCAATTTCTTCAAGGAACCTTGTAAGTCAAACTCTGCATGTATCAAAGCCTACTTTATGAGCCTTAAGCTTCTATAACATAACTTGTAAAAAGCAAATTATTTAAAGAAGATTCAAATCGAAAAACCCGAGTTTGATTTTGGCTTTTGGAGTTTTTTTTACTTCTGTCTCCAATAAACTCTCATCCTTATGACTTTCTTCATAATTTTTTCCAATTTCATTTATGCAATGAAATTGCATTGAGTAAGAATTGAGAATGCCAGCACAGAGAAGTGTGAAGAAAAGAAGCCTTTGTATAAGACTTGTTTATATTTTTCTTGATTGCTGCTGTGAATATTTAGAAGAATCATTTCAACACTGCTGCATTTCATTGTTTGGGCCTCTGGGCAAACCTACCTTCCTTCCTGCCCACTGTCCTTTGTGGCATTCACATTCTCTGATAAAATCCCTTCACCCAGGATTTTCTCCTGGGAAGCTGAAAAGCCTCAGAGAAAAGGAAAACAATTCTTATCTCATTTGCTTCTCCTGTGTTGTGCTCATGTGGAATGTGTTTGGAGATTGTTCACCCACAGGTGATTGTTCCATTGGATTCTGCTGGGAGTTGTTTTCACTCTTTGGCCAGTCAGGGCCAAGCTGTGTCAGGACTCTGGAGAGAGTCAGGAGTTTTCATTATTATCTCTTGAGCATTCTGTAAGTATCCTTTCTGTATTCTTTAGTATAGTTTAGTATTCTTTAATATAATATAGTATTATAAAATAATAAATCAGCCTTCTGAGAACATGGAGTCAGATGCATCATTCCTACCTTTGTCAAGGCTTCCCTGCAAATACAATAGTCCTTTCCTCCTACTTCCCTTCCTCACCCTTAAACCCTGTAAATGCATAAGAAACAAACTTCTCCCAGGAAAGCAGCAGAAACACAAATCCTGCAGGACACACTTCCCCAAGAAGGCACAGCCTCCCCAGTCAAGCCAGGATCCAAGGAAGGATGAGCCCCTGGTGAAAGCACCCAGAGAGGCTCTGGGACCACTGTTCTGAGCAGCAAAGCACAAATTCAGAAGTGCTCCATTCTTCCCGTGACATTTATGACCAGATTTTCCAGCTTAGTTCACTACCTCGTGCCCAATGTCCCGAGGAAAATCAAAGCATTTGAAGCCATTTTCCTTGATGATTTTCACTCCAGTCCATATGTTTGAGATCCCTGCAGACCCCAAGCCTGCCCAAAGGATGCATCAGGATGAAAACAAAACCTTAACAAGAGGAATTTGAACTTCTTTCCTACATGGTCATTGAGGTCTTTGGAAAACCTGGTCTTGAATCTCAATTTTCCATCACACAGATGGAGAATTATCTTTTCCTCTACTTGTTGTACACTCTGTTTGCTTAAACTCCTTTAGGATGATCTTTGGTGAAGCACAATGGGACCTTAATCCTGGTAAAGTTCATGGATTCTTCAATAATTCAGTTAGTGCAGAATCACCTCAGTTCCCACAAATGAGTATCGTGCATATAATGTATTGATTTTTTCCCCCACTAAGTGAGCTTCCCCTTTCTTTTCTCCTTTTTCCTCTGATCTTTTTGATAGATAAAGGAGATACAGATTTATGAGGTCAGAGGCCTAAGAGAGAAAGAGCAATTTAACTGCGCAGCAGTGAAAAAAGAAATCTGAGCAAAAAAAAATATCAATCTGCAAAGGAAGAAAATTCAAAAGATAAATAAGAAGCTGAAGAAAGACCATATTTGAAAGAAAATTCTCCCCTTTCAAGGAGATGAAAGATGAAAGGCAAATGATCTTTAACATCAAAAAGCACTACCCAAACAGAAGTCCAAGATGATTTTGTTCTAAAGTAGTAAAGGGGAGAAACAATAAGACTTAATATAAAAGATGGAGAGAAAGATTGAGGGAATTTTAACTCAACAGAAAACTAAGAAACAGAAATGTAAAGCAAGTGGGAACTAACAGGAAAGGAAGAGCATTTGTAGGCTCAGAAGGCCACACAGCAGAATGTTATTTTCAAGGGACACTTCTCTAGTTCCTTGAAGCTTGATGGGAGTACCTGGTATGGAAATTTCAGGTGTTTTTTGACAGATCTGCTCTGTGATTTTAACTCAAAGCTGTCTTTCCCATCAATGCTTTGTCCTCACTTCCCCCCTCCCATTCTTCACCAAAATGATGAAGCCTCATGGTCCATTCCTGGCCAAGGAAATCCAGACAGCAGCATCCGTGCAGGAAATGCATTCTCACAGCAGAGCTCATTTCAGTGGTGACCCCACACAAGCAGCTGCTTGGCAATAGACTGAAATCCATTTAAAAATGCCAGCTTGAAAGAGCAGCTGAAGGAAAGCTGGGCACACTCTCCTGAAATATAGGCCAGGGGTAGCTGGGTGCATTTTTTCTTTGAATTTAAAGTGAGGAATCCTACTCAGTGACCTTCCCAGCTAAACCTGTGTGTGACAGAATGCATAGAAACCTAGAGGTAAAATAAATGCATTGTAGCCCCCCTCTCCACATAGAAAAATATAGGAATTATATAATTCAAAGCCATTTTCAAGGCAATTTTCTATCTCTGCTATCATTCACAGTAGGAGTAAACGTCCCAGTAGTGGGTAAATGATAATCCTTACCAATCTTTGGCAAAAAAATAAAGTAAAAACAAAAAACTCCAATTTTCTTTTGTAAACTGTTGGCCAAAGACTTTGATTTACTCTCATGTAGGCATGAAAAGTGAAGACCAGCCTGAAATCTGTGAAGTGCAGAAAATGAATGTTAAAAAATGCACGATGGGTCCCAGTTAGGATGACATATTGATAATATGAGTAGGGTTGTGGATATTGCAAGCCTGCTGCCATCTAATTAGAGTACATTGTCTCCTAGCAGAGTTATAATACAAATGGTTCTCCTGCATATTCCCAAATTCTCTGCTTCCCACATACCCAAAGTGCCAGTGAAAATTCAGCATATATTGTTGTTTTGACCTAAAAAAAAAAAGTCTTTTATTTTTTGTTCCATGGTGAAGATGAGCTCTCACGGGAATTCAAAATACAACTTTCAGAGTTCCTTTTTTTTTGTCTGCTGCATAAGGTGATTGCAAATAAGTGTTGAAAACAGTTTTGCTTAGAATTTTTTAGAGTTGGTGTCTTTCCAAACATCCTGAAAAGCAGAACCTCTGGACATGTTCAGACCTGGGTTTCTAGCAAATATGTCCCTAGACCTGTGTCTTCCAGGATGCTGTAAATATTTGAAATTTGGGTAGATGTCTTGTCACATTCAAAACCATCTCAAGTTTTGCTTGACTCACACAAGCACACCTCTTATGGTTATTTATAACAATTTTAGATCTTTCAGGAATAAATTCTTCCCTGTGAGGGTGCTGAGGCCCTGGCACAGGGTGCCCAGAGCAGCTGTGGCTGCCCCTGGATCCCTGGAAGGGCCCAAGGCCAGGCTGGACGGGGCTTGGAGCACCCTGGGACAGTGGGAGGTGTCCCTGCCATGGCAGGGGTTGAACAAGATGAGCTGTCAGCTGAAGATGCCCATTTCTCAGAACAGCAGTGTACAGGTGAGAATTTTTTTTTTTTCTGATCTTTTCAATGAGATAAAAAGTCGGGGGAAATTTGGCTGTTCTGCAGGGTAAAGAACTGAAAGCTGTGCACTAACCCCCAGGTATGGGATTGTGTCTGAAAAGAATTTGTGAAAAGAGAAGGGTCTGAGCACGTGAAGTCAAAGCTTGTAGGTGTAGAAGAAGGGATCACAAGTGACCTCAGCCCTGATCACAAGTCACAGCTGTACTAATTACCAAAGAACAGCCTTGCCCTTAATGGGAGACAGCTGTGACTAATAAAGATTAGTGTGATAAGAGGGGTGGGTTGGGCAGTTAGGGAGAGCCTGGAGGAAGGGGACCTAGAAGAGGTGAAGGAGCTCTGAAGAAGGAACAATCCTGAGAGACATAAAGAAGAACAAAACAAGGAAGAGAGTTGCTGCTGTAGAACATCTGCTGTGAGATCAGTCTGGATCTGATGGAGTTGGAGCCTGCAGTTCACAGTTGAGCTAGGTAAAAAACCTGTGGTCAAAGGCAGCAAGGAAATACTCACAGTCATATTCCAGCAGGAATAGTCAGCAGTCAGTCTGTCAGAGAAGCCAACAGTAAGAACTTGCTGTAGTCAGAGTCAGGATGGCTGAACTGTAAAGAAGAATAAACCAGGACCCTTTGAGAGCCTGTCTTGGCTCATTTCTACCCCTAACGAGAGGTCTGCTGCAACACCTGAGACTAACACAGGATATCTGAAGGCAACCAATAAACAAGGAATAATCTACCTATTGTGTGGATTATCTGGGCTGCAGCACAAGGGAAAAGGAGAGCAAAGGCCACCTCCACCTACAAACTGGAGAGGTAATGGACACTCCTTTACCTGGATCTATGCTTTACAGGCACAAGAGTAATTTGTAATATAGTCCACCTTGAACTGGGATTTGATGGCGATACCTTTAGGTTTTCAGTTTTTCTGTTCTTTGGTGTACAGCTTTTAGCTTTATATAAAGTGTCACTGGGATCTTTTCACAGGGAGGTGAAGACAAAACAATCCTGTTCCAGCTGGAGACTCAAAGACAAGCTCTTCAAACTTCAGGCCCAAAGCTTAAACAACATGAAAAGAGGAGGATGGGCAAGCAAGGAGGATGAAACTTCATAATTTGAAGCTATTAATTGGAGAGTTAACTCTTATATGCAAATGGACTAAAACTTATAAAAATGTGAGATCTCATGACCAAGCCCTCTTTTGCTTCCACCTTGGAGCCATCCAGGCAGAACCACAGCTATGGCTCTGGTACTGCCAGGGTGAGGCCTTTGAAGGCACTTCAATAAATATTAATAAATATCCATTTTATTGCTCTTAACTCCCTCTAGCCTCTGTTCCAGCTTCTTAAGGCATCAATGGGATAATGATCTGCCAATGGTCACAAGAATGAGACACTGGGGGCTGACCAGAGGCAGAGCTCCAGGTGGTCCAAATAATTATCCCTGCATCAGAAGATCACACTTTTAATGTTGACAACAAATGGTGTTTAAAAGCCATGAGCAAGTCTCAAAGATATAGCAAAGCTGGCTGATAAATAATGCCTTAAAACTGGACATTTACTTTCCTGCCCTGAAGATGCATTTGGGTTACATTTGCAAGTTCTCCTGCTTATCAGAGATTTTTCTCCTTTCCTCAATGCCACATTTACCATGCCTTGGTTTCACCTGCTGGTATCAAGTGTCAGCACCTCAGCAGTGTGATCCTACACAGGGCATGGTGTGACCCAGGAGGAGTCACTTTATCACTGTAAAATCATAATTACTGCAGTCAAAGCTTCCTGCACATCTGTCAGTGCAGACCTTGCATCAGAATTTTTTTCAGAAGATCATTTTCCTGTCATCACCTCACCTGAGTGTTTCACACAGGGCTGCCTTCTCCTTCACAAGGTATGGCAGGGAATGTTTCAGGCCTTGCCAGATGGCCACTACTTCAGGACTGGGAATACTTAGGTGATAGTTTCTGTTGTGTGTTTCCAACCACCCCTGTCAGACAATCACTTTCTCCCTCTTTAAAAGGAGCATTCAGTTAATTTAAAACAAGAAACTAGACTGCAGCTTCACTACAAAGTCTGAGTGTATGTAATAATAAATCACAAGCATATTTTGGTTTACATCTTCCATCTAAGGATGCAAAGAGTTTCACAAGAAATCTTGTGTTTGAAGCAATGCTCATGAAAGTGTTAACTTGAAAAGGCAGCTCTGAAAAAGAAACTGCTGGGGATTTGCCTATGATGAATGTAGGGCAAGATCAGCCAGGGAGATTTCACAGTATTTCTCCCATGATCTATTAAATGTGGTTGTCATGTCCCATCTGACACAATCTCATTTCCAACTGACTTTGTTGGGGATAGTCAGCGCTTCTCATGGAACTGAAGGCAGACTCAGCCCCTGGCACTGACTGCACCTTCCAGGAAAACACCAGGCTTTGACTGAAGACCTGACATGGATCACAGCCTACTCTCACCAGTGCAGAATTGTGTCAGGTGAATGAACAAGAATTTCCTCTTAAGAAACTCTTAAGAGGAACAAGAACAAGAATTTCCTCTTAAGAAAAATTATTAGGCTAAAATTGTTTTGGTAAGAAATAAAATATTTGCAGATCATCAGCTGAGGTGTGTGGCACAAAGAACTCCACAGACAGATCTCATCCAAAGTGTCCCAAAACTTTTTGCACTTACAGGAAAACACCCAAATATCTGGATTTCAGTTTTGTTTTCCCATGGTCAGGGACTCTCTGATTCCTATGGTGACAAGTAATAGCTCACTTGTTATCCTTGCTATCCATGGGAACACTTTACAGCAAAAAGTGTGGCTTTGCTCATTAGCATCCCAGTCATGAGAGTCATCCTTATCCTCTTTGTCATCCTAATAAGGGTATTTGAACAGGTGTCTTCTCCAGAAGGACATGACAAATCTCCATCCCTTACAGATACAAAATTCATTAGACATTTCTTTTCCTTTCAGTAATCCATTTACCTTTTGTCACAGACCAGCAGTTTTTAATTCTTGGTTTCCTACAGCTCTTTATCTTCTCTCAGACTGGAGAGGAGTACATGTCTGTCTGATCCAGCAGAAGCTGCTCTCTCCAGTGAACTGGAAGAAATATGGCTAAATCAGAATTCAGCTGAAAAATAGGACTTCTATAGCTGCTGCAACACTGATTTTTGTGTTGTTGGGAAGACCTAAGATGCTGTTTTGTTTTGGTGCTGCATTGTTTTGTATAAGATGAACCAGACAACTGTTTCTTTGTTACCTCTGCTCATACTTTTCTTACCTCTTCCTAAAAGGTGCCAAATTAACTCACAATTAACAAAAATTGTGAATTTTCAGACATAAGCTGCTCCAGGTGATGGCCCATTTTTGGCAGAAATCCTTCTTTTTTCTTGACTAGGTGATGAAGTTCCTAATATTGTCACTTTAGCAAATGCCCTCAGTCAAACAGTCTGGGGGTTGTGGGGGAACCCCTTTTTTACTTTGGGCTATTTTAGCTGTTTATGTGAAGTGTAGTGCAGAATACCAAAAATCAGAGCCCAAGTTCCCATATGTACAGACCATGGTGTAGGGATTGGGCAATCATTCAGTCTGTAGGGCTGAGTTACTGATGATGAAGAACAACCAAAGCAGTTGAAGGACACAGCAGTGGGTGCAGGAGCTAAAAGTACCTGATCTCACTGCCCAGCCCTTCTTCCTTCCAAGACACTGTTCCTCCCCAAAAAGCAGAGTTTGGAGTAAAGTTGAGTGTGGGAAGAAGGGAGGGTTGGAGGGAAGGTGTTTTAAGATTTGGCTTTCCATCTTATTATCCCCACTCTGATCTGATTGGCAATAAATCAAACCTCTTTCCCCAGTCAGATTTTCTCTCCCCTGTCCAGAGGAGGAGAGAAGTGACACAGTGGCTTTGGTGAGCACCTGACATCCAACCAGGGTCAACCTGTCACAGAAAAAACACTGGAAAAAGAATTCTCAGACTCCAGTATCACTCATGAGTCGTTCCCCAGTCTCCTTGACCATCCTGTGTGTGTTTATCCACTTAACCCCAGGATTTTGGTTTTTAATTTCCTTTTTCGAAATTTGTGATTTCACTTAGGAGTATGATGGAATTAGCCTTTTTCCAGTGTTACCAAGATGGAAGAAGTTACAGCTCAAGCACATAGTTTATGATGGGAAAAAAATAAAAAAAAGCTGAATTTGCTAAGCCATGTGGGAGAAATGGGCTTTAATAAGGGCATAGACCCAAGCCTGCCAATTCCCTGCTTGAATTTCTCTCAATGTCAGCAAAGCACATTTGTGTTGAACTTTCTCAATTGCCTCGAGTTCAGCCCAGGATTAGCCTTTGCACTAATCTTCAAAATTGGGAATGACCTTAACATTTCCTGCAAGGTGAGCTCAGACACAAATACGGGAATCATTTGAATGCCATAAATTACCTCCACTCTCCTCTGTGTGTGTGTGTGCATGTATAAGTGAATAAACAAGTCCTTATGTTTTCTCCTTGTAAAGAGCCTGTGGAAGGTTTTTTTCAGTGCTAGGCTGACAAATTGAGTGTTTAATTTCCTAGAGATGCAATCAAATTCTGCCTGCTTCTAAATCCCCCTCCTCCTCTTCAGCTTCCTCTCCCTCACTTCACATTGTCTCCAAGTGAACAACACATTTCTGTCCTCTGCATCCAATTATGTCTATGGTGAATTTTGAAGCAGGAGAATGTAAAATATATGAACAATGAGCAAAGAATTCAGTAAGGTTTTCCATGGCCTAAAGTAAACCAACCAGTTTGTTACTGCATCCAAGCTTTGACCTCACGTGAGCAAACAAACTGATTCCTCAAAAATGGGAATCTATTAATGCACAAAAACCTCAATAAAAAGTTATGACCCTTATCTTAACCCTCTCAGATCTGGTCCTACCAGGCCTCCCATGCCAGGGCTCTGCAAAAATTTTATTATTAAATTGTAAGCACAACACATTCCTAGCCATTCCTAGTTCTAGAGCAGTTCCCAAAGTGGAAGGAATATATCTGATAAGTCAAATAACCTGACAATCAGTCTCAAATTCCTCTGTATATAAAATTATGTTTAATTTCTACTTCTGCCAAAAAGCATTTAATCATGTGCTTAACTCTGAGTCCCATCAAAGGCAATTACTGTCAGGAGGACACAATTTGGTATTTTTGTATGCAGCCCATCTACAGATTCAATATTGAGGTAAGTGCTTGCTTAACATTTTCAGGAGCACTCAAATACCAACAAATTCTGGATTCAAATACATTTGATGGACACAGACTTGGTTTTCTGACTTACAAGCTAGTTAGACAAAACAGTCTCTGTGAACTTGTATTAAAATATGTTCAATATATTTTAAAGTCATCATAGATAACTGCAATAATTTATAAATGTCAGGTTAGTCAAGGCAAGCACTAAATCAGATGTGGGCAACAACCTATAAGGACTATGGTGGAACAAGTGACTTTGAAGCTAAGCCTATCTATATTCAATTTTAAAATGTAGTTTTTAAACTGTTACAGCAAAATAACCTGTTCATCTCAAGTTTAATTAAAAAAAAATATTGTAACAGTTGTTTCTTATAGTGAACCAAATTACAAACTGCTGATAGTCCAAAGAGAACTACAAGAGAATTAGGAGTGAATAATGAGCTGGATTCATCTTGGCTCTGTTGAGGTCAATGGCTTTCCAAGGAAAGTTTCTTACATGGAATTGCATATGCTTGATCCTCCTGTCATACCCAACACATTTACATGTTCAGAGATGGGCTGGAAAGAGTCTGAAGTAAAAGTCTGGTGAGAAGCAGCTGAGGGGGCTCAGCCTGGAGAAAAAGTGGCTGAAGGGAGATATTATCCATTTCTACAGCTCCCTCACAGGAACAAATGGGGGGTCAGGCTCTGATCCCAAACAACAAGGGACAGGACAAGGGGAAATGGCCTCAAGTTGGGCCAGAAAAGGTTTAGACTGGATATTGGGGACAATTTCTTCACCCAAAGGTCATCCATCCATGGCACAGGTTGTCCAAGGCAGTGGTGGTGTCCCCATCCCTGAGGGAATTTAAGAGCTGTGTGGATGTGACACCTGGGGACACAGGTTAGTGGTGGCCTTGGCAGTGCTGGGGGAATGGTTGGGCTTGATCATGAAGGTATTTTTCAATATAAATGATTCTATTCTTCTAATTCCTTACTATTTGTCTTAGCACCATGAAGCTGCAGTGCCAGAAGTTGGATAATCACACTGAAAAGGGAAGATCTTCCCTGAAGAATTTAAATGTAAAAAGAGATGAAAAACAAATGAACACAATTACCCTGGGAAACAGAGGAAAAGAAAGGGATAGAACTGTTCAGTATCACAGGACACAGCCTCAGGAGGAGTTTTCAGAGAACAGAAACACATCTGGGAACACATGTACCTGTCACAGTTACATTTGCCCTGACAGCATCGAGCCTTCCTGTCTGTCTAAAGGGTAGGAAAACATAACCTGTGGAGCATCCCTGTTCTTCTTTTCCAGCTGCTCATGGAGCTTAGGTTTTTAGCTTAAACCAGATGCTGGGCATGTCTAAACACACTTAAGACAGCAAAAGCTAGGAAAGGTGAATCCCAAGTGATGGGAGTTTGAATGAGAGCCTCAAAGTCAGGTAGAAAAAGCTTGGTTTTATTTTAAGGTATGCTAAGAAAACTTTTCCCTGCCCTCAACCATGATCCCTTGCCTGAAGGATGACACAGGCTGTCTGAATTTGTGGATGAGCACAAGAATGGCTAAAGAGAATGAAGATAGCCCAGAGGGATCGCAGGGAAGGATTATAAACTCAGTTCTGACCTTGCTGAGCTTGAATTGGTACATAATCACAAAGAAGATGATGTGAGTTTGCCTGGAGGGAGACTGGAGTAGAGAGATCAATCTCTGAGCTTCCTGCTTAGAAAGGATGAACATTTTTCCTGAGATTTACCTACAGGTGATTGACAGATCAAGATCAAAAAAGACCAAGGAAAATGGCCTTATAAAACACAGAAAATATTTACCAGATGGGAGGAGGAGGAGGTAGGGTGGAAACAAGAGTCTGAATTCATTATTTTTTAATTCTGGGCTTGCTTGATGACACCATGGCTACAGGTAAACTTGCTCTGGTGTAATCTCTTTTTGTCATTGCAGAGGGGTTCAGAGGTGCTCTGATGCAGCTCCAGCAGGAAGATATTGAGAAATCTTCCTGGAAATCCAGGTGGTTTCCAAATGGTGTAATCCTTGTTCTTTGAAAGCAGAAGGTGCTCAGATTAAAAACACATTCATCTGTTGAGTGAAGTGTTTGCTTTCATTCTTGGAGGCTGCTTCTCTACTGCCAAATTAAAAGGGGAGGGGAAAAAGGGAGAGTTCAGTTCTGCAGACCTGAACTGCCTTTTTGAGGTTTGATATGAGGTCACCTAAATGTATTCTGGAACACAAAGCCTGCTGAGGCAGCTTTGAAAAACTGTACAAGTTGGAAATAAGTTCACACGTTCTCCATACAATGTCCCAGGAGCAGCCCCATTCCCAGACAACTCCTAAACAACCAGTAATGATAAAAGCGCACCATGGACATGTCAGTGATTAAACAGCTTGGGCAGCCATGGATTAGCACTTTAACCAAATTCCCTGCTGCATTTGATGTCAAACAGCTCAAGAAGCTGGAGGGGCACTCCCTGGCATTGGTCTGCTCTTATCATTTATTCCCTGAGGAACAATGAGAGCAAAATCCTCTCACACAGAAAACTTAAAAAATCCACAACCCAGAATTTGTGTGAATCAAATTTTTCAGTGAGAGTCACATCTTTCTTCTGATCCATCCCACTTAAAGGCATTTAAGTGAGAGGACTATATTAAGACTTAAGTGATCTTAGGTTTTCTCCATAGTCAAAAGAAGGAAGCAAAAGAAATTAATTATTTAGAAAGTTTAAATTCACCCTTTAAGAAGCATTTTTTCTATCCAATATTTGTATATTTGTTAAGTATTTAGTCAAACTGTAATACAATATATAATTGCAAAATAATGATATTTCTGCCTATTACACCAGTGATTACTGTTCTCCAGCTGTCAATCAACACCACTTATAAAACACTGATTGCTAAATAACTCAGAAGTTGGGATAAAAAACTACCAACCTATAAGGCAAAACTTCCTGTCTGTCAGAAGTAGGGAATAGAAGTTGGTTTTCACATTCACAAGCACTGCTAACCTAAGAACAAGCAAAGAAAAAATCGTTATATAGGAGGTGTTGGATAAATGCTAGAAAAGGGAAAAAGCATCCAATGCAGAGAGGAAAAAAATGTTAATTTAGTTCTAGGTCATGGGATAGGAATGAAAACTTAAGTAAAGGCAATACCAGCACAACTAATGCATTTATAAAAAAAGATAAAACAATATTAGCAGCGATTGTTTGCAGAGAAGCTGGATTTTACTGTTGTAGGAAACTTGAGAAAGGGGAAAATGAAATCCCAGCAAATACAGAGAAAAAAGAGGAACAAATGAATGAGGAAAAGGTTCTACCTGGTCAGGTGGTCCCACTGCTGCTTTCCTCTTGAGGGAACCACTGGCACTGTAGGCAGGAGGAGGTGATTTGTATTCCAGTGAGCAGAAGTGAAGGCATTATCTCCACATTCTCCACCTGGCAGCAAGGGCAGTGTCTCCTGTTTCACAAAAGTAGATCAGAACAGCAGCAGCCCAGTTTCCACGGGCCAGCGGTAAGTTTGTGGTTTTGGAGTTTACAGGCACAGAACCCAGCCCTACAGCAGCTGCAGCCTCCTCGCCATCCCTTTTTGTACTCGCCCCAGACCTTGCACTTACACCTCATCAGGACACACAGCTGCTGGCCCCACTTGTGTCCATCCCAGGGGTGATGGAAGGAATGGGAATCTGTGCCAGGGGCAGCTCCTTGCTCCTGATGAGCTGGGCAGTCTTAATCACTGAATGATTAATTAATGCCTGGAGGTGTTTACCCAACACCACCTCCAGGGAGATCAGGGTTAATAACAGATCTGTCAACTTGCAGCTCCTGTAAAAGCCTCTCAAATGGCATTTTTCATATTTTTAGTATGGTTTTTTAATATTCCCAGTCTTATCAGTCTAGGAATGCTTGATCTATGGATTTTTATTTGTGTGTACTTAGAAATAAACATCCACAAACACAAGCACACACCCATGTATGCAGGTGAGAGGCATTGGGCACTTTAGGTCACTGGAAATTTGCTTTGCCGCCATCAATCCCATCCTTTTCCATGTGGTGTCTTTTCCTGGCTTGTTTTATCAATACAGAGCAATCACAGATAGGATAGGATAGGATAGGATAGGATAGGATAGGATAGGATAGGATAGGATAGGATAGGATAGGATAGGATAGGATAGGATAGGACAGGAGAGGATATCCTGGGATGGAAGGGAGCCACAAGGACCAGCAATCCAGCTCCTGGCCCTGCACAGGACACCCCAACAATCCCACCCTGTGTCTGTCCAAGCATTTCCTGAGCTTTGCCTCTCTGGGGAACCTGTTCAGTGCCCAATCACCCTCTGGGGGAAGAACCTTTTCCTAATATCCATCCTAAATCTTCTTTTCATGCCATTTCCCTGAGTCCTGCCATTCTTCACAGAGAGCAGAGATTGGTGCTGCCCCTCATGAGGATGCTGAGGACCACAATGAGTCTCCCTTCAGTTTCCTTTTTCTCCAGTTTGAACAAACCTCCTATGGGCTCTCCTCTAGACCCTTCACCATTTTTGTGGCCTTCCTTTGGGTTTTATAGCTTTATAGCCTTAATTCTGATCATATCCTTATGACATGTCTCAGGAAAATGGACCGGCCAAAATCTAGATGGTGGTCAAAATCTGCCTGGTTTCTAACTGCATCAGCATCCTGAGCTGTGTCCCTACATGATATTGCATAAAATATCAATGTTTCTGACAAATCTGGTAATGCCAGTTGGAAATAAAGGCAGAAACATGAGGCTGGGGGTGAAGGAGACAGAGTGGCTGCAGTAACTCTGTTTTGGCTGAGCTAAAACCCCATGGGACTGTGTCACATTCTCTGATAAAATCCCTTCACCCAGGATTTTTCTCCTGTGAACCTGAGGAGCCTCAGAGAAAAGGAAAACAATTCTTATCTCATTTGCTTCTCCTGTGTTTTGCTCATGTGGAATGTGTTTGGAGATTGTTCACCCACAGGTGATTGTTCCATTGGATTCTGCTGGGGGTTGTTTTCACTTTTTCACTCTTTGGCCAATCAGGGCCAAGCTGTGTCAGGGCTCTGGAAAGAGTCAGGAGTTTTGATTATTATGTTTTTAACATTTAGTAAGTATCCTTTCTGTATTCTTTATTATACTATAGTATTCTTTAATATATTATAGTATCATAAATTAATAAATTAGCCTTCTGAGAACATGGAGTCAGATTCATCATTCCTCCCTGCCATGAGGGTCCCTGCAAATACAATAGGACTGCATTTAGGGTTGTACAGTGATTTTCAGGAATCCTCACACACACACATGGCCAAAAGCACGTGTGGAAAAAAATGTGGCAGAAAACCTTGCACAGACAGAAAAAGTGCTGTTTATAAAATCTTCAGGGAATGACTGTACCTTGTCTGTCTTGCAGCCAAAGAAAAAAAAAGATATAAATTAAAAGATTAGCAGGCCTCTGGAGCAGAGGAGGTTGGCAAGGGAAACGTTCCCAACGTGAAAAATTTCACATGTGGAAATGAGGTGTGAGCCCTGTCATCAATTTGAGCCGTGGCTGATGGAACACAGCGAACGTGCTGGGGTGAGGGCAGCACAGACAGCAGCAGATGATTCACAGCCACATGGTTCTCATCCTATTAAATGGAAATGAGGCATCCACAGCCCAGGCTGCAGCTCAGGGGAGGATTGTGGCTGTGGCCATGAAATAGCAACGGGTGAGGGATTTTCCAATTATTCAAACAGCAGTGAGTGAGAAGGGCTGCCCTCCAGCTCAGAGATGCCACCAGTGCTGTGGCCACAGTCACACTTTCAGGGGAGTTATTTACAAAGTTTTATAAGCCCCCTCACTTCAGCACACATTTAACCCTTAACTTTAGGGCTATGGGATACAGGGACTCATCTAGATCCATGAAAACCTTTCCCCTCCCCAGGAAAAATGTTGCATCATACTGGAAACCCACACTATGTGTCTTCTGGTTGAGGTCCAGCCTTCCAGAACCAGTGAAAAGTTAATCAAAATCAAGGGCAGTGCTTCTAGTCTTCCATCATCTTTGGATCAGGCTCCTAATGAAACCATCTGTTCCAATGTATCTTCAGGTGGTGGTGTTTGAGGGTCCCCAGGATGAGGGGAGAGAGAGATGAGGATCTGACTCCATGGTTCAGAAGGCTGATTTATTATTTTATGATATATATTATATTAAAAGAAAATTATATAGTAAAACTATACTAAAGAAAGAGAAAGGGTACATCAGAAAGCTAAACAAGAATGAATAATAAAATCTTGTGACTGACCAGAGAGTCTGACACGGCTGGACTGGGATTTGTCATTAATTAAAAACAATTCACATGAGACCAATCAAAGATGCACCTGTTGGTAAGCAACTTCCAGACCACATTCCAAGCAATCAGATAATTATTGTTTACATTTCTTTTCTGAGGCTTCTCAGCTTTTCAGGAGAAAAACCCTGGTGAAAGCATTTTCATAAAATATCACAGTGACGTCTTCACAATGGGAAAAACGGCTCCAGAGGAATTTTGAAACCATTGCTTCTCTTTGCCTTTTGTTTTTTGTCCTTCACCATCTGCCCTGCTTCCTTCAAGTGAGAAATAAGAAGTTTTTAGGTGCCGCAGAAAGAGATGACAGGTGAGGCACAGCTCATAAGGTGTGGAAGGTGTGGACATGGATCACTCCCTGTTCTTACCAGCATGAGGAAACCTGTGATGGCACTGGAGCAATGAGTGTGGCCTGAAGCTATTCCTGAGGTGATAAATTCCCAACAGGAGTGTGGGTACAAACACACAAAGGTAATTGCAGATATCGCAAACTCACCTTTTCATTTTCCTCATCCTGCCAGGTACTGAGCAGCGCTGAGTCAGTTTTCTGTGAATTTTGCTCTCTCTTCCTTAGGAAGTTGCTGCCAAAGCACAAGTACCTTCAACCAACAAAAACAAGCATCTTCTACAGAAATAGGAGAGCTACACAAAATCAAATTAAATAGGCTTAAAAAAAAATAGAAAGGAAACACCTCCCACGAAGCTTGACCATCCTCAGCTCAAAATTCATATAATCAGGAGAAACACTGAGATTCTCTTTTCACAGGTTGTTCTGTTCATCTGTCTCAAGTGTGGTAAAAGGAATTGCTGAGGATTTGTTGCTGCTCTTTCCCTCTATGTCTGTTCTGCCACCTTCACTGATTGAATCATACAATTATTTTGTTCCCAAAAGGAAATAGTTCAATTTAGGCTCAAGGCTTGACTCAAAGCCAGCAGAAGTCATTCAGTAGGGGAAAATATTTTCAGCCTTTTCTTTTAATCCACCTTCACAGACCATGTAGGACTGCCCTGCCAGGCCATCAGTGTGTAATCTACACAGGGATGCATGGATACTGAAATACAGGTACTGAAATAGCGTTTCTGTAGCTTTTTGTATAACTTTTTGTATCTGCAGCCAATGAGAAAACATCCCACCTATTTGAAATCAATATCTAAGGCTGGGATCAATGGTGCTTCCACAGGTGCCAAAATTCTTTTCCATCGACTGCTGAGAACCCAGACAATGACCTTAGGTCAGGCACTGAGCTTTTAGATGCATCTACATAAATGAGTAGTCTTTGCTGTAAATTCTCAAGGCTTTCTGCTGCTTTCAGTAGTCAAAGGAGAGCTTTCCCCTCCTCTGATACTCTCAGCAGGACAGCCTGTGAATCAACCTGCATACTGCTTCACAGACAAAAATGATAAATGTTTTTCCTGCATTCAGCAGGAGGGGCTGTAAGTGTTGTCCTCTTTGCTTTTCTTCCCCTCGAGCAGCAATAGGTAAGGCAGCGAGATCTTAGCAGAGAGGAAATGAAGTTCAGGAACACTCAGTAGAATGTCCTGTCATGTCATGTGGGAGGGATGAAAAGTTAAACTCTCCCCCCCGGTGGAGATAAAAATTTGTCAGGTTCTGGTATGGATGAACATCCCTGTTTCCAGGGACATCATTTTCAAATGCTGTGCTGCTCCAGGTAATTCTTAAATCACACAGGCTGTTGGAATGATTAAGGTGCATAATGTGAACTCAGAGACTCATGGTTATTCTCACAGACAGCAAAAATATGATCTTATTTTTATTTCTGCATTAGTGGTCAAAAAATAAGTTAGGATTGTGATAAGAAAATGTGATTTGTGGGTTGGATTTCACTTCTGTCTGGCTCTTTTACGCTCACCTGGAGTAGTGCCTAAAATGTCAGTAGAGCTGTAGGATTTCCACAGTTCCCCTGAGTGTGGGTAAAACTCAGACAAAGCGTTGTAAGCACATCACAGAAAATAATCTGACTGGGGTCCCACTGCTGTGGAGAGCAGGAGCCTTATCCACTGCCTCGGGTGGGTGTGAGGAAGCCCTTGAGCACCTCATTTCAGAAGCAATCAGATCCTTTCCAGGCTGCTGAGTGGAGAAGAAAATATTTTTGCAGCCTGGTTGGTTGGAATAGTGGATGAAAGGTTTTTAAGGTGCTTTTAGTGTATAAACCTGGCTCAGATCTGCCCAAGTCACCTCTGAGCCCCTTTGTCCCACCAGTACACTTGTTTTCTGTTTTCTGTGATCCTCTCTTATGTCTGCCAGCCTGCTCTCCACTGCTGTACACTAAAATAACCTTTCTTTAAGGCTGATAATAAAATAAATGTGAGTGTAACAATGCAAAGAAAGTTGTATTAACCCTCCCCAAATTCTCCTTGTCAACTTTCTGCAGTTAACTTGAAAAGCATAACAAAGTTAATATGCTGTCAACACTCAGCTCTGCAAACTCAGCTGGGATCTGAAGATAACAGATCAAAACCTGTCACTGGAATGGGGGCACAGTGCTGCTGGTGAACAAGCTGTCCTAATATTTACAGGTTGTTTTAAACAATAACAATGTTCTGATTCCCCTGCTGATACAGTCCCTTGGCTCTGAGGGTGCATTGCAAATATCCTGGATATTGGCCCAGTGTCTCCATCTGATACAAAGCTGCTGCTGCTGGTGGCTGGCTGCAATACTGGATGATGTATGGCCCTCAACTGCTGGATGTGGCAGGAAGATGCATGAAGCCGTGGGAGATAAGAAGGTCACAGGCAGAGCTCGCTGGATAAATGCTTCCTCGAGGATCTCTGCTGGCTGATATCAGTCACTGGTCCCAAGGGGAAAAGAGCATTTATGAAAGTCACAGACATAAGTGCCTTCAGAACAAAACATCCCACAGAAAGGCTTTGATATAAAAGTGTTTACACTTTTAGGGGGTTTAGGATTTTAATTTACTGCTCTGGTCAGGCTAAAAATGAGCTGCTGGGGGTTTAAATGCTTGCTAAGTGTTCCTTTACCTTCCCTTAAATAAAATATCTAAATATATTCATTGTGGCTTCTATCTACTCATTTGAGCTCAGCCAGTGATGTTTTAACTGCAGCCAGTAACAGATATACAGGTACTGAGTTGGGTAAGTGTAGCATTCACATTCTCTGAACACAGAGACATAATTTTCTCCCTCAGGGATTTTTTTTTTCCTGGAGAAGCACAGAAAGAAGAAAGAGAAAATAATTGTTATCTCTACTTGCTACTCCTGTTGGTTTTGCACATGTGGAATGTATTAGGAAGACTGTTTACCTGAAGTGATTTGTCAATTAGATTCTGCTAAATATTATTTTATTTCCTTAGCCAATCACTGTTCTAGTTGTCAGGGACACAGTCACGAGTTTTCTTTAATATTCTTTGTAGTATAGTATTTCTTTAATATAATGTAGTATAATGCAATATAATATAGTTTAATAAAGCAATTGTTCAGTCTTCTGAATCAATGGAATCAGATGCCAATAATTTCCTTCATCAGGGGCACCCTGATTTTACTATAGGTAAGTCCGTAAGTGCATTAGAACCTTGAAAAAGTGGAAATGCCTTTCATCTGTCTGTAATTCATGGCTAAGAAATCTGAATAAGATTAAACTCAAAAGGCACAACTGGTAATTTTTTTTTTCCTGTGTGTTAAAGCAAAAAATGCCACAGCAGGACAAGGGGATGGACATGCCCTGGGCTGGTCCCCCAGCAGGAAAGGGGGGATTCTGATCCCCAGCAGGAAAAGGGGGATTCTGATCCCCAGTAGTTAAGGAGGGATTCCGATTTCCAGCAGGAAAAGGGGGATTCTGATCCCTAGCAGGAACGGGGGGATTCTGATCCCCAGCAGGAACGGGGGGATTCTGATCCTGAGAATGAAAGGTGAGATTCTGATGCCCAGAAGGAAAAGGGAGATTCTGATCCCCCGGCAGGAACGGGGGGATTCTGATCCTGAGAATGAAAGGTGAGATTCTGATGCCCAGAAGGAAAAGGGAGATTCTGATCCCCCGGCAGGAACGGGGGGATTCTGCCCCTCTGCCCTGCTCAGGTGAGACCCCACCTGCAGAGCTGCCCAGCCCTGGCACCCAGCACAGGAGGGACCTGAAGATGCTGGAGCAAGTCCAGAGGAGACACCAGGATGATCAGAGCGATGGAGAAGAGAAGGCTCTGGAGTGACCTCATTGTGGCCTCCAGTGCCTGAAGGGACCCCACAGGAAATTTGGAGAGACACCATTGACAAGGGTCTGGAGTGACTGGACATTGGGGAATGGCCTCACACTGACAGAGAGTAGGTTTAGATGAGATATTAAAAAATAATTCTCCACTTCTGAGGGTGCTGGGGCCCTGGCACAAGGTACCCAGAGCAGCTGTGGCTGCCCCTGGATCCCTGGAAGTGCCCAAGGCCAGGCTGGACAAGTCCTGCAGCAACCTGGGACAGTGGAAGGTGTCCCTGCCATGGCAGGGGTGGGACTGGATCTTTAAGACCCACCCCACACCATTCCACAGTTCTGTGATTCTCGACAATAAATGTGCTGCATTGTAAGTATCTTGAAAGTCATGGCAGTAAGAGGGCTTTTGGACTGATTATTCTTTATAAATAAGTGCCTCAGAAGTGCACTCTTTGCAAGAAGGACTGTACTCAAGAGCATTAACAAGGCCTAAGCAGATGTGAATATCACTGTAATTTCCTTTTTCTGGGGTTTAGTATAGTCCAGATGTCAACAGCTGACGAAATAGAAGACCCAAAATCTCAAAAGTGGTAAGAAATCAAGACATCTTGACAAATAGATACCTGCTTGTCCAATATAACCATGACTCAGTGAAAAAAATTTAATTCATTGCTTAAGTAAGATTGAACATCCTTAGAGGACATTTTGGGAGTACACTTCAACAATCCATGAAATACATTCAGGAACACACCTGCAGGGAAGGAATAAAGTGTAGACAATTATACAGAGGCTTGAAAAAGATACAAACTGGGCAAATTGTATGAATGTAATTGAATAAAAGCCTCCATTTTCATCAAATTATTCACTACGTACTAGCAAGGTACTTAAAAAATAAAAAGGGATTTTTTAAAAATGAATGTTTGGGTTTGGATTTAGGCAACAGAAATGAGGTACCTTAGTCTGTGTATCTAAACACTGCGCGAATTTTCGGTGCAATTAGCATATGGAGATCCCAGAAACAGCACTGGAATTTAAGGGTCTTCAACAGCATGGAAAAAAGGGATCATTTTATCTGCGTGCTAAATAAAGGAGTGGTGCCAATCTTGGTGCATCGCTGTTGTAAAGTTTGGCCTCGGGTCATAATTGCTAATGCAAAATGCAATCCAAGATTAAAACCACCCCAAACAATGGGGTTTAATGACAAAGATAAGGAGCTGCTTGATCTAAACTCTCAGAGGCTCATCATTCTGAAAATGCACTGGCTTGGACACTTCACTGTGAAAGAAGGTGCAATTAGGTCTGCCTGTTTTAAAATCCTTATCTTAATTAATGTAGGAGTTAATATATGACTACAAATGAGAAAAGAGGGCAACAGCTCTCAAGAGTTGAGCAACAGTTTTGTCTCTACTTTTTTTAGTCTAAAGGACGGTGATAAAGCAGGGGCCAGAGTGAAATGAAAAGAGAAAGTCACAAGAGTTTGTTAAATAGAAACTTTGAAAGCAGAGATAGATCTGATTGGTCACCATATGAAACACAGGCTGAAGTGCAGGGCAAAGCTTGCTTTGAAAGACAAAAAACATACTGAAATGATGTCAAACTTTACCTTTAGTGAGTTTTATCTGACATCCAGGATCTGTGCTGCCTCACTCTGCCTTTAAGGTTGCAGTGTCAAATCTCTTTGACTCTGTCATCCTAAGGATTTTCCCCGACTGCAGCCAACAGAGCAGCTCAGTCTTGCAGTAGAAATGGAATAAAAAGAAACCAAGATAAAAAGACAGGTAAGAAAGGATGAAACAAAAAAAGCAGAGAAGGACTGAGGTGAGGGGTGACCTTTTCCACCTTTTCCACGTTCCCAGGACTGCAACACTGCAGGGTAGCAGCCAGATCCTCAACTGCTGTTGAGCTGATAGAGGGAGACCCAGATTCAGCTTCCCAGACTTCACAAGGAATCCCAAATGGAGGATCCCTCTATAACTGGTGGAGACTGAGAGGAATGGCAGATTTGTCTTTACAAATGATCTGCTGGAAGATAAAACCAGCACTGGGAGATAAAAGAAACAATGGGAAGGATTCCACTGATTGATGAATGGAAGAAGATATTTGCTTTTACTAATAAATTTTAGGTTTCCTGAAAAATTAAATTAGACATTGAAAGATGAAAGAAACAATGGGAAAGAAAACTCCTAAATTTGGTAAGAATTAAAAGTTAAAAGGGAGGGTTATACAATAGAGGGAAATCTTTGGTATCAGGTGTATTGGGAAGTCTGAACCTCTCAAGTACCTCAGAAATGGGGAAAGAGAGAAGGGAAATGCAGATGGGAAATTAGGATAAAAAGGAGGCTGTGTCCTCCAAAAATTGGAGAGATCCCAGGGGAATGCCCCATGATCGCTCTTTTATTCAAATAAAGTTAAAGGACTCTTCTGTCTCCTTTTTGGACATAAACCTCTGATGTTTGTGGATTAATTTTCCTAACAAGACCATCCCACAGCCCAAAAGACAGGGAGATACTTGTAAAAGAAGAGGCACTTTTCTTCTTTTGCTGCTTTCAGAGCAGAAGTTTATTCATGTTTGCAGAGTTCAGCGTCAATTTTTGAGGCATGGATCATGGATTTCTGAATAGGGGTCGTTGTCAATCCTGAGATAACCTGAAAGGGACTCAGAGGCTTTCAAGGCAGGGTTGAGGGCTCTTTTATAATCTCCAATCTGTCTACTAAGGGCTAAAGTATCAAAACCAGCTACCAGAGATGACAATCAAATTATTTTAAAAGGTAGAAAGGAAAACTCAGGGAACTACAGACCGGTGAGCCTCACCTGTGTGCAGGGAAAATCATGGAGCAGATCCTCATGGATGCCATATTGGGCATGTGCAAGACAAACAAGTGATTTGAGACAGCCAGGAGGGCATCACCAAACTGTGCTTGACCAGACTGGTGCCTTCCAGGAGGGACTGACTTCAACAGTCAACAGGAAACACCAATTGGCTTCATCCATCTGTGCATAGAAATCAGCCTGAAAATTAATTTTAGACTAACAAATCCATGTTTTTTTTAATATAAATTCCCAAGTGGATTTCTCTTTCTTTTTTCCTGCTGGGAAACGATGACAAATGGTACAAGAAAATTAAGATTAGTATCAGGGGTGAATGCAGGCAGTTTTGTGCCTTTTGAAATTCTGGTGAGATTTCACAGATCTCAGGTCAGGCTTCTTTCAGAGCACTGTGCTTAGGAGAATAAAACCCTACTGTGTGTCTTAAAAGGGTAGAGCAGAGTGCAATTAGGCTTATCTGGAATAAAAGGGATAGGTATTAAAAATGTCAGAGATATTGTGTTGCACTGCATTGTTTGGTGATTGAATGGTTAATTCTATGGGAGGACTATAATTCTAATGTCAACATGAGAATTATATGGATCCAGCCTGGTGGAACAGATCACAGATGTGTGAGAGATATTTTGGTTTTGACTGTAAAATGAATGGTTTAAAGGGAAAGGGAACACACTCAAACACCTTTCAAGTGATCAGTGTCATTTCAGCTTTCATTTTAACCAAAATGCTCTATGTTTGGATGCTGTAAATATTACTGTTCAGTAGAATAAATGCTTAAAACAAAACATATAATGCCGTCTTTTAGGAATGATATTTCAGTCCTGGTCCCCATAAAACCCACCCCAAACAACAGCAGTCCAATAAATAAACAAAACCCAAACCACTGATAAAATAAATCCATCCATGGGAATTTAAAATTCTTTCCTCGTCAAAGAGCACAAGGAATGCCAGGATTTCTGGAAGCCACTAATTATATTCAGAGCATAGCATGTCCTGAAATTCAGCCTTCTTCAAGGTGTCTCTAGCTGAGCACCTGAAGCGCCTGCAATAATTAATTGCTTTTCCAAAATCTGGAGGAGGACCCAGATTCCAGGAATTGCTCTGGGTCAGAAGAGCAATATTTGGTCTATTGATGAAATTTCTTTCTTGTGTCACACTCTTCTGAGGTGCATGAGAGAGAGGAAATGCACGATTTTCAGAGTGAGAGTGGAGCTTATGCTGAGCTTGGAAAGCTTCCAGCAGTGTTTTAGATGCTGCTGCAGTACAGAGAAGCCCAGCAGTAACAAACCTTGTTTGCCATTAGATGTATTTTCTAAAATAAATGTGGAGGTAAAATTGTCAGCAAATTGGACCATCTGAGGCTTTTTACTTTCCTCCTGATTTATAGCTATAACACTCCTGCAAATTCTAAGCTAGTATCAAATCCCTGCAGAATCTTTATCCTTCTTAAGCCAAATAATTGTCCTCTGCAGGAATACAAATTTTCCTGTGCCTCTAGGCTTGCAGTCTTTGATAGAAATTTCTTTTGGATGCTAATTTATTTGCTTATATTACAGAGAGAAAAATCTGTTTGCTACCAGTTTCTGGTAGGGGGAAGTAATATAAAACTACACCATCAGTGTGTATTCCAGAAACATGATGAAAACTAGGAACAGGAGAAGGAAATTATGGATAAATGGTCCTCCTGAATATATCAGATAACCCCAATATTTGGGGTTATTCACTCTAAGTGGCCAAAGGGGCTACAGAAAACACTGAAAATTAAAAGCTTGGCATGGATCACTCAGGGGATCAAATTTATTCTGTTGCAGCTCTCCAAAAATTTGGCACCTTTCAAAGTGGTTATTTGGACCCTCAAAAGCTGGTGTGGGGACAGGAACACATCTGGAGGATTTGCTGCTCATCCTAAGGCAGAGGTCTGTGATAGGAGGATAATTTTTCTTCAGAAAAATTGATCCAGCTCATACAGTTCTCATTTCCAGCCAGTTTTTCCTTCAGCTTTAGTAACTTAAATATTATTTTCCATGAAGAAGCTATTGGAGGGCCAAAAGCCCACTTGGAGTTTAGCTTACAGGAATTAGAAGGACTCCAGGTGTTTCCAGACTTTTCCCTCTGGCTTGTCAGGTACCTCTGTCGCAGACATTTTTCCACAGAAATCCTTTCTTTCGGATTTCTGTGTCTTCGGGAGGCCAGAGGCCTCCGAAGACAAGGTAAACAATTATTATCAGCTGCTGGGGAATGCAACAGGGGCACCTATTTTGATTGGTGATTGGTTCATGTTTTATGTTTATAATTAAGGGCCAATCACCAGTGCAAGCCAGGGGACTGAATCCTTGGCCACAGCTTTGTTGTGGATTCTTTTCTATCTATGTCTAGCTAGCCTAGCTGCTCTGCAAAAACCTCTCTCCTTATTCTTTTTAGTGTAACTATAATGTATTATATCATATATTAATAAATTCAGCCTTCTGATTCAAGAAACAAGATTCACCGTCTCTCTCTCACCAGCTGCGCGGTAATATACCTCCTCAGTTTTAAAGGCTTCTAAAGCAGCATCCTCCTCTTTCCTTTTCTTCTACAATCTCATAGAAATAACTTGTCTGGTAGGGCAATGGGTTTCACAGCTTTGGTTGGCTCCTTTATTTTTCTGTGTGTGGAGGTAAATTTATTTGTTCTTTACGTCAGTAAAGATGATCAGTGCAAATCAGGGGTGCTAATTGGCACGTCTCTAATTACCTTCTTCTGCCTTGGGCTGATCCCCCAGTGTGGGCACCATGGGAGGGGGATTCTGCCTCTCTGCCCCCTCAGGTGAGACCCCACCTGCAGAGTCACCCCAGCCCTGGGGCCAACAGCAGGAGGAGCCGGAGCTGCTGCAGAGAGCCCAGAGGAGGCCATGGAGCTGCTGCAGGGCTGGAGCCAGGCTGGGAGAGCTGGGGGTGCTCACCTGGAGAGGAGAAGGATCCAGGGAGAGCTCAGAGCCCTTGCAGGGGCTAAAGGGGCTCCAGGAGAGCTGGAGAGGGACTGGGGACAAGGGATGGAGGGACAGGACACAGGGAATGGCTCCCACTGCCACAGGGCAGGGATGGATGGGATATTGAGCAGGAATTGTTCCCTGTGAGGGTGGGCAGGCCCTAGCACAGGGTGCCCAGAGCAGCTGCGGCTGCCCCTGGATCCCTGGAAATATCCAAGGCCAGGTTGGACAGGGCTTGGAGCCACCTGGGACAGTGGAAGGTGTCCCTGCCCATGGTAGGGGGTGGCACTGGATGAGCTTTAAGATCCTCTCCTCCTCAAACCATCCCGTGATTCTGTAGTCCAGACACTTTCCTGTGACACATTCTATGACACTTTTGCATGACTGACAAGATGCAGATTTATGGAGCGTCCTTACATTGATTATTTAAAAGGATTTTTCAGCTCAGGTGTTTTCTCACAGATGTTGCCAAATCTGTCTTGAAGCAACCTCAATTCCACTGACACAGGGAGCAGAACTCTAAACCCCCAAGGACCTCCTGACAAAGGGTAACTTAAACCCTTCAAGTCACGTCTGTGAATTCACTCCAAGACAGTGACACTGACATCCTTGTTCCTGCCTGAGTGGGAAAGTAATTTGCCTAACCTGAAAAAGAGGTACTAAAAAAACCCCAAAAACCAAAACAAGCAATCAAACAAAAACCCATACCAAACTAAGGCCAAGCCAAAAACCCTAATTTCTTTTACTGACATTGCTAAACTACTATAAGAAGTAAAATATCTGTATCAGCAGGAACCAAATCCTTAAAACTAACTAGATGTCTGACTCATAATGCTCCATTTAGGGATTGTCTCTTGATCCCTTTGGAAAATAAGCTTATATTTTAAAACATGTGATTTCCTCTTTTATTAAAAAAAAAAAAAAACAAACCAACCCAAAACCAAACTTCCTCTGGTGTTTATGCACCTTGTTCTGAGTAAATAAAAGAGTTACAGACTTAAAATCTTCATCCTACAGAGCTTTTTGTGTTGCTTTTTTTGTTGCTTTTACCCACCTTTGGACTTAATTACCAAGACTTCATTGTTCATGTGCAGAAGTTTTGGAAATAAGTCATTGTTCCCGCAGCTCTGCAGTCTGTGGGAAATCATATTTCTGAAGCTGCATGGGTCTCAACAAAGCAGGATTTCAAAATCTTTATTAACCATAGGTAGCTGCTGCTCCAGTAACCCTATTGAGTTCTCCTTGTCTCTTGCTAAGCAACAAAACAATTAACTTGATCGATGTCTTGGTAAATTTAAGTCAAATTTTCATCAGTTAGTTACAGAAAATAGGTAACAACATTACACTTAAGGCTGTGCAGTTTTCATTTCAGGAGAAGTGATAATGTTTCCTGCAAAACCTGGATGCTTTGAATTACATCATTAATTTGAAATGGTTATTGTAATCTCTGCAATGATTAAAGTTTCTAGGGCAATTTGAAGGTAAAAGAGAAACTTCAGTGCTGTTAAGGCAGAAAAAATTATTAAATGAATAGTTGAAGTGAAAATCAGAGAGTTAAAGCAGATTGTGGACCTTGTTCTGTGCTGATTCCCTTCCCCAGCAGTAAGGGGAAATTTTCCCACAGTGCCTTCATTTATAGCAACACCTTTTCAGATGCATTATAATCCAACACTTATTGTTCAAATTCTCCAGCACTTTAAAATTAAAAATCATGTGATTCCACAGTTTCGCCCTTTTGTGAATAAGTCACAAAGCAGGATTTTATCTCTAGGATTTTCCTGTCAATGCACACCACACAATGGGGCATTTGCTGCTATTCTGATTTTGCAGCAAATCTGATTGAAAAATCAAATCCTGGTTCATTTCTGAACTGAAAGCAGGAATTAAGGTTTTATCTGTCCTTTTTTCTTTTTTTTCTTTTGTTTTTTTGTTTGTTTTAAACAGGTCTCAGCTGGAAACTAAGATATGTATTCTCACTCTTTAAAAATTAAACCAATAATTTGGACAGGTGGCATGTTATATAAATCACACATTGCATATTTGCTTGCTTTAAACAAATATTACCAAAAAAATAATTTCCTCTTGCTAAGTGACTGTGAATTGATCTATGCTCCTGTGCTTACAGACCATCATATCCTGAAAGAATTTCTTGCCATTTTATTGAAATAATCTTGGGGTTGAACTGCTTGAACTGCTTGAACTGCTACAGCTGCAGTTAGTCTTTTCATATGAGTTGGTTTTGGTCCTTCAGAGATCAAAATTGGTGGTTACCAAAAATTTGGCTTTTCAAGAAAAATGCAGTTACTCCTGTGTGGCTGTTGCAGTAGAAGCCTCATTTCTTGGGGATATCCAGGCACTTTCTCATTGCTGCAGCACAAACCTATAATGTGGGTTTATGCTTTATGCAGCACAGATGCAGTGAACAGAGTTACCTCAAAGCAGCAACCTAATGCAGAGGAAAAGCTCTTTACCTCTGCAAGTCATTGTTCCTCAGAGAGAGGGATGCTGTAAAACACATCCTGAGTTAGAATCAATGCTGGTTAGAGTTTAACTCCTCTTGAAACATCCTGAAAAAAGAGGTACTGTGGTATTTTCAGGGTCCCCAGGACGAAGGAGGAATTGAGAATCTGACTCCAAGTTCTTAGAAGGCAAATTTATTATTATATTATATTATATTATATTATATTACATTACATTACATTATGCTATACTAAAACTATACTAAAGACTACAGACAGGATCTTACAGAAGGCTTAAAAAGATACTAATGAAAAACTCATGACCTGTTCCAGAGTCCCAACACAGCTGGACTGTGATTAGTCATTAAGTAAAAACAATTCACATGTCGGATAAACAATCTCCAACCACATTCCAAAGCAGCAAAACACAGGAGAGGCAATCAGATAATATTGTTTTCATTTTTCTCTGAGGCTTCTCAGCTTCCCAGGAGAAGAAATCCTGGCGAAGGGATTTTTCCAGAAAATATCACAGTGACAAGGTACCACAAATACAGCTGAAAAAAATGTCTGTTTGCTTTCTCTCACACCAATAGGCTTTTCTCTGGTGGCCAGTGAGAGGAGCCCAGGGAACAGCTGGAGCTGGGTCAGGGGGATTTATGCTGGATATCAGGAAAGGTTCTTCCCCCAGAGGGTGCTCGCACTGCCCAGGCTCCACAGGGGATGGAAACGGCCCTGAGGCTGCCAGAGCTCCAGGAGAGTTTGGACACCACTCCCAGAGATGCCCAGGGTGGGATTGTTGGGGCATCTGTGCAGGGACAGGAGCTGGATCAATGATCCTGGTGGTTCCCTTCCAATTTTGGAGTTTCTAATTTTCTGTGACCTTAATGGTGCTGCCCTATTGAGTGTGTTGGACCACAGAGCAGCTCCTGACAACCCCAAATTCTGGGCCTCCATTTCAGATGAGAGGCTGCCTCCAATTCACACCCCATTTCCCATGCAGGCATTGGGCAATGCTGTCAGACAACACCAACATTCCCTTTTCTAGAAAGAGCACTTTATGGAGAGGTTGGAGCTGGTTTTCCACACTTGCATAATGACTCACTTTTGTGTCTTCTTCCAACTTTCTCCCTACCTGTTCTACAAGGCTTGCCATGATTTTGACTTTGGTCTGCCAGCAAAATATGATTACATTCTGTTAATTATTTGATAATCACTGTTCTTTCCTCCATCTCAGTGAAGTGCACGTGCTTCTGACAACGCTATTGCAGGGAAGAAAAGCTGGTGTTTCACAGGGGAAGGCAAAACAGGACTGAATTCACAGCAAATATTGAACTCTTAAAGGAGGGCTTGTAAGAAACACTGAAAGTGTGGAGTGGCTGGTTGTGGGTTCTCAAGGTCAGGATTGGAGGCACTTGAGAGGGTACTTCATGCTCAGACTCAGGTGTTTATTATTTCTTATCAGTGTAACAATGAGTTCTGCACCTTTTCATAAGCAAGGCACAAAATGGCCAACAATCTCTTGTTGCAAGGTCTTTTAAGACTAAAATATCCAATTAAGAACTGACACCTGGATTATTTTCCCTTTTAACCCAATAACTGATCCCAAAGAGCCTGCAATGCAGATTTTCTGCCCAATTACAAAGCATCACCTAAGTCCAACTCAACTTTTTCATATGAATCTCTTGAGAATCACCAGCTTTGGAAAGGACCTCCATGATTATTGAGTCCAGCTTTTGACAGAACACCACCTTGTCACCCAGAAGAAGGAGGAAGAAGAAGGTAATGAAGAACAACTTGCCTCCACCCTAAAACCTCCATCTTGCTTCATATTTATTTCTATATTCTAAAACGCCAAACTCTAAGTTTTCCACCCTGTGATATTACACACTTCTAACCAACTCCACACCCATAATCCCAGTGCTATCAATCAATTTGGGAAATCTTCTCCACAGCCTCAGATCAATGCAGTGTTCTCCTGTGGGTCTGTGCCTTTCAGCACAGAAAGTTTAATATTCTCAGCATCCAGGGTTCCAACAGCTGGTGCCAGTGTAGAGCTCTCAAAAATACATAAAACTAAATACCTAAGGCTTTAAACTAGGACAATCAGAATTCCCAAATACTTACCTAGAAAGAAATAAAACAGATTTAAAATATCTACCTGTGGTCTTTTTGATCTGTGGTTCAGCAAGGATTCCCTCTTTGTTTATTGTATTGAGACACAAATATAAATCTAATATAGGGAGTGCCAGGAGCTGACCCTGGCTGAGGATCAGTCCCAAAGTCCTTGCTTGAGAATAGAAATTAATGTAATAGAGATGGGCTTTATTTCTTTGTGTGATTTTTTTTCTCCCCCCTAGATCTTAATGAAAAAATATTCTCCCATTAACTGGAAGAATGGGAATGACTTCTTCAGTCATGTTTGTATTTATTATTAGCTTCAAAAGAAGACAAAGCTACCTGATCTTATGTCTACAAACCCAGCTCTGCTCCTCCCTCCATCCTCTCCTGGCTTTTGCAACTCAGTCAATCCCAAAAGTGATTTGAAGGGGAGGAGGTAGGAGAGTCAGAGAGAGAATTCAATATCCATGGGGTGGTGAAGGGAATTAGCACTCTCTGAATTGAAAAGCCAGGAAGAGCTGACATTAGACAGTTTATCTGATGGCAGCTGGCCAGCCTCACAGGCAGTGCCCCACTGGCTGGCAGGCACCTCTGAAACTGGGATAACACACCTTGTTTCTCATCCAGCAAGACACTGAGAGTCTCAGAGGGAGAGCTGGAATTGATGCTGTGAGGGCACAAACCTGTAACAAAGCTGGCTTTTAACCTCCTCTGCTCACAGAATGACTTCCTTCATCCTTGCTTCATTACACTCCCAGGAACCACATCCATTTCATTCCACAAAAATTACTGAATTTACTCAGGAGAAACCGGGTGAAATTTGGAAAACTTAAATTAGATGACTCCAGAAGACCCTCTGGCTTTAAATTCTGTGAAGCTGTTAAAAATACACAGATCAAAAAGGATGAATAAAGTGAATTCCTATGTGGCCTGTGGCAGTGGATGGTAGAAATGGACTGTTTGGCTGGCCATGTTCATCCAGATGTGAATCAAGGACATGCAACTTTTAGAGCCAGCGATAAATACACAACTGAGATTACATTTTAATATTCCTGATCAGTGTATGACACCTGACACTGCCTAGAGAAGTCGTGGCAAAGTTGGGCTCGATGGGGTTGAGATCAACCTGGTCTAGTGGAACTAAATCAGGTTTGAGGTCTCTCCCAACCCTAATAATTCTATGATTCTACCATCCGATTTCAGAAAAGGTGGCTGTTAAATATAGTGAATCCACAGGATAATATCAGTCACCATTAAATTACTTGCTCAACTCTAATATTTCCTTTCCTTTTATGAATGTAGTTAACAACAATGGGATTTTAAGTGGAATGAATGAAACTGTTACAAGAGGGAGCACCTGGGAAAGGAAAATAAGACAAGTTGGCCAACACACTCTTGTGCTTTAGCTTTTCACCTTTGGAGATTTGACTTCCAATGTCTTTTAGAGCCCAGCAGGGAAGAGGAGGCAGAAGAAAAACGGGAAAATTCAAGGTTGCTGGCCAGGTTTTTGCATAACATACATCCCTTGAGTAGTATTTGCTCCTGAAGAGCAATCCCACCAGAGATCTCTGATTCCAATGTGTCTTCCCAATGACAACTTTACCCTGCTGGTCACTTATGGGGGAGAGAGGAGGATCAGGGTCTCTGTACACAGCCCCCTGTGAGGTGCCCAGGCAGGACAGAGCATATCAAAGAGGATTGTGCCTGACACAGCTCTTTTTTAAAGGGATGTTTGGTTTCCCAGAGAAGTGGGAACCTTGCCTAATCCATAATGACCCAAATCGTTTCGCAATGCGTCCTTCTAAGCGAGTTTGCCCACGTAGTTTCTCACTGACAAAATCCCTTGATTTGCTAGGGGTGTAGGAAAAGATTAGTGCACAAAAGACCATCTGTCTCCAGGCTGCTGACAGGCTGAAAGATGGACTTTTCCCTCTCTGTGGAGCAGGTTGAAACCCTCCCAATCTGGAGGCAGCGAGCGTTCGTTATCTCAGTGAAACACCAGCCTGCAACAAGCATTTCCTTCCCTTGATTTGCTGTCCTGGGATAATCCCCTGGCTGCTCCATGGGCTGACCTGTGTGTGAGCTCCTGGAGCTGCCCACACCCGAGGGACACAGGCTCATCCATCAGGTATTGATGGTTTGGCTCCAGGATTGGATATAATCAGGTCTTTCTGCCAGGCACACAAGGCTTCCATCAGGAAAGCTTTCCACCCTGATTACTGATAAACTCTTCTGGGAAAGGAGGGAGACTTTCCCACCTGTCAGAGGTAGCAAAAGGACATTATTTCCTGTGTTGTGGCCAGTGCTGTGCAGTGAGAAGCAAAAAACTGAGTCTCATTATTGCTCACACCAGTGTAGCATTTGGGGCCTGGGGCTTTTTCATACTGTCTGCTTTGCAAACTCAAAATAATAACCACTTCCCTTCCTGGGGGATTGCAGCATGAATAGGTGAGACAGGTAAATAAAATAAAGACTTTTATTCCCATTTCAGGGATGGAAGACAGGCATGGAGAGACTGAGCAATCTGCCCAGAACACCATGGGGTGCAAGGTCACAGGTGGGAGATATTCAAGCCTTCCCAATTTCTTTGCTATTTTTCTGCAACTTTCCAATTGGGTTCATTCACATTCTGTCACCCCAGGTATGTGCTGACACACAGAATAGAACCACATTTGATAGTTTTTAGCCTTTTCAGTAGGTACAGGAAGCATAATCCACTGCCATGGATCACTCCATCCTTGCTTTTAGGTGTCTCATAAAAAATATAGTTACTTCCCCATTACACATCACACATGCAGTGGGCTAGTTTAATATCAAGTTAATATTTAATAGTTTCCAAAATGTTATGCTATCCTCAGGGAAAGATGCTTTCTGAATGTAAAATGTAATCTCACATTTGGTGGATTTGAGTTTTGCACATGTCATTGGATCAGCTGCTGCTATTACCAGATAGGCTTATCTAGATTCTGACAGAGCTAAAAAATTGCATGTGTGTATCTTTGGCTTGTGGTCTGTGTATCCTACCAGCCACAGTCAGCTGCTTCATTCTGGGGGGATTTTATTTTTCTTGGAAAGGAGATTTGGTTTCCTGCCTTCTCCCCTCCCTGCATGGCTTTTGGTTATCAGAATTCTCATTTCCCCATCCATAAAGCATGGATAATAAAACAGGGCTGTCTGTAGTGTGAAATTGAAACTCCTGGCAGCAAAACACAAACACTGTAGCACTGACATTCCTGGTGGGCCATTGAAGGTGAGAGGGGTGTTACAATACCTTCCTTTTGGTCCATGTGTTTTAAGGAAGAGGAAAGCTTCAGCCATAAAGTGTTTAATGTAAAATTGTTTTAACCAGCAAAAGGAAGGAAAGACCAGGAGAGCAGTGGTAAGCCAGGAGAAATGTTCATTCCTTTCTAAGTGGACAAAGGACAGAGACTCCAGTGCTGTGTTTTGGGTTTTTTTTTTTTTGTTTGGTTATTTTGTTGTTGTTTTGTTGTTGTTGTTTTTGGTAGGGTTTTTATGTTGTTGTTGTTGTGGGGTTTTTGGTTTTTTGGGATTTTTTGGTGGTTTTCTTTGTTTGTTTTTTGTTTGTTTGGTTTTTTTTGTTAGTTTTTTTTTTTTTTTCTGGGGTTTCACACAGTTGTCAGAGCTTGTAAGAAAATCTACCTCAAATCCTCTTTCCTGAGAGAAGGTAACTTTAGCTCTCACCAAAGAACTTCCAGGCTCTCCAAGAGAGAGGTTTAATAATACTTTCTATTTCCACCATGCATGAAACGCACAATCACAGAATGGTTTGGGCTGAAAGGGACCTTACACATCATTAATTCCAAGCCCTAGCAGTGGGCAGGGACCCCTTCCAGCACAACACCAATCTCCACACCAGCTGCCCCAGCTCCGGGCCGTGCCATGTCGGTGACATGCTTGGCAAAGCAGCAGAGTCACAAGGTTTTGCTCTTGGTGCTTTTTCCTACAACTGCTCAAACTCAAACTTGCCATCGAGGTTTTCCAGCTCTTTGGCCATTTCTGCCCAATTTGCCAGTGGCAGGAGGCTGTGAGAATGACTGTGCTGCATCAGATGGAGAGTCCTCCCTGCCCAGCATCCTTTTTCAGACAGCAATCAGCTCTGGATGCCTGTGAAGAGCTTGGGAGCAGGTGTGCACGTCATCCTGCTTCCTCAGAGGGTTCATTCAGTCTGTGAGCTGGTGGCTTAGAGCTGTACTAAATGACAGCTGGTGTTCTCACATTTAGCTCTCAACTTTTTCCTATGAATCTCTTGAGAACCTTTGGAAAGGATCTCCATGACCATTGAGTCCAACTTTTGACAGAACCAGAGCTTTTGACCTTGTCACCCAGACCAGAGCATTGAGAGCATGTGCAGCCATTTCTTGAGCACCTCCTGTGTCACCACCCTGGTTTTTTAAGATTTTCTAAGCCTTCTGATGTTGACATTCTTGTAGTGAACTTTCTCACACACTTTCTGTAAATAACTAATTGTTTTGCATTCCTTTATGGAGGAGGAGAGAGTTGATGGACTGTTGGTTGTCCAGTGTCATTGGAGAGGTGCCACTGTCACCCTCCAATCCACTGTCACTCTTGGAAAATTCTAAATGACGGAGTCAGAAAATAAAATTCCCTTTTTTCTTCACCTTGAGAACAGCGGTGTGTTCTTTTGTGTCCTATAGCAACACCTCCAGGGATGCACTGCCCTGATCAGCCCATTCCCTGACCACCCTTTCAGCGAAAAAATTCTATCTCTTGTTCAACCCAAACCTCTCCTGGTACAGATTGAGGCCTTTTCTTCTTTTCCTCTCACTGGCTGCCTGGAGAAGAGGCTGATCCTCACCTGGCTTTATTTCAGGCACTTGTAGAGAGTGGTAAAGTCTCCCCTGAGCTTCCTTTTCTGCAGGCTAAACAAACCCAGCACCCTCAGCTGTTCCAAACCCTTTTCCATCTCTGTTCCCTTCTCTGGACATGCTCCAGTTCCTCAATTTCCTTCTTGTTCTGAAGGCCCCAAAACTGGACAAAGCACTCAAAGTGTGACCTCAGCAGTGCCCAGCACAGGGGATGAGCACTGCCCGGGTCCTGGGGCTGCACCACTGCTGGCACAGGCCAGGTGATGTGGCATTCACATTCTCTGAAAAATCCCTTTGCCCAGGATTCTTCTCCTGGGAAGCTGAGAAACCTCAGAGAAAAGGAAAACAATTCTTATCTCATTTGCTTCTCCTGTGTTGTGCTCATGTGGAATGTGTTTGGAGATTGTTTACCCACAGGTGATTGTTCCATTGGATTCTGCTGTGAGTTGTTTTCACTCATTGGCCAATCAGGGCCAAGCTATGTCGAGACTCTGGAGTGAGTCAGCAGTGTTCATTATTATCTTTTTAACCCTCTTTAATTATCCTTTCTCTATTCTTTAGTATAGTATAGTTTAGTATTATTTAATATAATACAGTATCATAAAAATATTAATTAGCCTTCTGAGAACCTGGAGTCAGATTCATCATTCCTTCCTTCCTCTGGGCACCCCACAAATACAATAAGATGCCATTGGCCACCTGGTCACAGCTGGTGAATGTTGAGCCACTTCCAACCAGCCCACCATGTCCTTTTCTTCCAGGCCATTTTCCACGCACTCTGCTCCAAGGGTTTGGTTTTTCTCTGCACTGATGTAAATTAGGGTTGGCCCATTATGTCCTGTGCTCACTCAGGCTGGCTACTTCACAAGAACTTTTTAAATGTTTATTTAAACACGTGTAGAGATTTTCTGCTGTGCAGGGGATATAGATTTGTTAAAAAAGGCTTTGTTTCATCCTGAGAAAGCCCTGCTTCTTTACAGAGAAGCAAATCCAGACTCCTGCAGTCTGGAAGCTGAGATGGTGAGTTTTAAATGCCAGCTGACAAGAGTGTAGAAAGGAGTAGATTTCATTTCTCATACTTGGATTGTTTGCCTGCTTCATAACCTCCTTGCTAGGGGCAGTTCAAACCCACTCCAGACACTTTTGCTGCCCACTGTATTTCTGCAAGATTTTGCACTGCCACATTCCCCAAGGGTTGTGCTTCCACCACTTTTATTTCAAATGGTAAATTTTGTGATTGCTGTGGATCTGGCAGAAGCAGGGTGAGGTATGTCCAGACTTGTGTCTCTGCATCCGCCCAAGATGGGCAGCTGCAGCTCTAACGTGGTCCTGCCTTCCTTGCCAGCAGATTAGGGAAGGATTATGAAAGAGAAGGACACCAAGGGGATCATCATTCCATGTCTGTACTGCAGCAATCCTCTCCAGCTGGCATCAGCCTCCATTTGCTCTACGCTTTACATGTGGGATCAACAAGGGAGATGCACAGAGAGAATCCAGGAAAGCCTGGAAGTAGAAGGCAAATTTTCTGGCACTTTTTATTCTTTTATATTCAGTGTAGTGTGAGTCTGGAAGACAACTGCAGTACACATGGGAAGGCTGGATTGAGGATTTGGGCACTGCCCAGCTTTTGTGTTTCTGCTCCACCACAGACTCCCCATGGCATTAGGCAAGGTATTAATGGCCAGTCTGGAGTAGAAAGGTCAGCCTTGTGAAGGGTGACCTACAACAGAGAATAGACAGAGTTAAAGAATAAAGCAGGGATTTATTAGGAGGCCTCACTGGATGCACCTTGGGCAGCACAAGAGCCCAGCCAGGGCTGCACCCAAGATGAACCAAAATGATCACAAAATGCCCAGCCTGTCATGGGGTCTCTCACTTTGATCAGTTCTGCCCCATTTGCATATTGGAGTTCATTGTCCAATTCCAGCCCCAGCCCATGCAGTCCCATCCTTCTTGTTTTTCTCTCTCCAGCCCACGGTGTTTGCACTCTTGTGCCTGAGATTTGGATCATTTGTCCTTGGTGCCCAGCTGGAGCAGGGATTGTTTTGTCTCCCTGCTCTGTGCACAGAGCTCACCATGCCCTGATATGAAGCTCAGACCCACACACTAAAGCAGCACAGAATGTGAAAAATAGAAAAGTCAAAACCTGAGGCATCAGGTGTGAACACACCAAGCACAGAAGCTCAGTGAGAGGGACCACCAGGTGAGTTTTGATGTCTCCACAGACACTACAAACCAATACAGAGACAACTTGTGACTGGGCAGGGTGAAAGCTGGTATGGACTTCTCAAAGTTGGCTACTTTAAATTAACATGGATATTTCCACATCAGACTCCCTTGCAAGGCACAAGACAGAGCAGAGGATGGAAAACAGGTTCCTAGATCATAAGTTATGATCACGAAAATTAGTTCTACAGCCCAGCCCTGTGCAGAATGGAGCAGTCACACATTCCATGGCCCAGATCTGATGCCACCCAGTCCCCAGTGTCCCACATATGCAGCCAGTGTCCTCACCACTAGGATCTTCCAGTCCACCTCTGGAAACTGTGTCAGCATCCAGGCAGAAATTCAATATCCACGGGGATGGAGGGAAAGTTTTTTTGACTAAACCTGCTGAAAAATATAAAATCTTTGGAATTGTGGGGTTATTGTCTTGAAGGTTAGCACAGATATCAGAAAAACCCCCACTAATGTTTGTGAATTATCTCTCTTTTTTTGGCTGAAATCCCTTTCCAAAGAATTCGGGTCTTTGTGGAAGTGAAGCTGTTGTGTCAGGTGACAGCAAGTGGCATGTTTTAAACCCACTGCACTGAACATGTTAAAGTCATGGAATTTGTCTGAGGGTTAGAGTGAAAAGGTATTTTCCCTGGGTATGTGCTTCCTGGGAAAAATCTTCAGGAAGTGAGACAGTGAACCACTTCCTAGAGCAGAGGAGAAATGCAAAGCATGCAACGCTTAAAGCTCATCAGAGAGCAGGGCACCTGCACCAGGCAAGGCATTACACAAATGGACATGAGATGAGCTAAAAGGTCATTTTTATCCTCCATCTTATACATGGACCCAGAAGGAAACATGCTAACAGCAAGGCCATCTCCTGCTACCAATTATTCAGAAAGGTAAGAGTCCAGATTGTGCCACAGAGAACCTCTTAGACCTTCTCATCAAAATATGACTGTGGCAAAGTGAATGCTCTGGGAGGTCAAATGCATTTCCACTCAGGGCAGGATCACTTCCAAGAGCCCGAATGAAGGATTAACAAAGATGACTTGACATTTACCTGGATTCATGTGCAGCTAATAGGGCTGATAAAAGTGCTCCATGAATAATGCATATTGGGTAATTCACAGATGGAAAGATTCATCTTCTTCCATGAGCAGAAGGGATGGGGGAGGGTGGAACATCAGACAGAAAAGATTGGTCTTTAGATCCATAATATCTTTATCAGTGGAAAGAGAGGTCAAGGTTTCCTGGTTTAGTATCTTAAGTGCTTCCATTAAGGAAGCAATTTTAATTACTTAGAAGGTCACAGCCCCTCTCTTTGTTTTGAGGGGTTTTTTTAGGGGGAAGGGGAAGGTGGGATTTAGAGTAATTAGCAAAATGCAGCTGATTTCTTTGGGGGTGGGACATGGAGGGGCTGAGCACAGTGTCACAAAGGCACAGAACAGCTGAGCTCAGAAGGAACTTCTGGAGATTGTCTGCTCAAAAACCCATGACCACAGAAACACCAACTACAGCAAAAACTCAGGCAAGCATCCAGGAAAGCTGGGTTTGAAAATCTCTGAGAATGAAAACTCCACAGTTCAATCGCCCTGACAGGAAAAATTTTTTTTGTGGTGGTGTTCACAGGGGTCCCAGGACGAGGGAAGAGATGAGAATCTTGACTCCATGTTTCAGAAGGCTGATTTATTATTTTATGATATATATTATATTAAAAGAAAATGATATATTAAAACTGTACTAAAAGAATAGAAAAAAGGATTTCATCAGAAGGCTGGCAATGAAAGGAATGGAATGATAAAAAAATCTTGTGTCTCACCAGATAGTCTGAGACAGCTGGACTGTGATTGGCCATTAATTAGAAATAACCACATGAGACCAATCACAGATGCACCTGTTGCATTCCACAGCAGTAGATAATCATTGTTTACATTTAGTTTCTGAGGCCTCTCAGCTTCTCAGGAGAAAAAATCCTAACAAAAGGAATTTTCATAGAATATGTCCATGACAGTTTTTTACCTTGTATTTAAATTGTTTCTTGTATTTCCATTTGCGAGCATTGTCTTTTGTCCTGTTACTAGACATCACCTGGTCCTTCTCCTTTACTCAGCCCTCAGGTATTTAAACACCTTGAAAAGATCCCTCACAAAGATAAATCAAATAAAATCAAATCAGTCTCAAGTCTCTCAGCCTTTCTTCACTGAGAGAAACTCCAATCCTCATTCACCTTTGAGCCCCTGAGCCAATGTTACTGTGACCTGTTTGTGGCAATATTTTCACCATGGATGCAGTGATTCCTTGTGTTCCCAGGGAAAGGTGAATGCTTGGGGGAACGTTTTCACGTCCCAGACTGCAGCTGACAGGAACAACCATGCACTCTGTCCTGCAGCTCATGGAAGGGGTGACACAACGATTACCTGTCATTGTTCATCTGGTGTTCTTCAAAATCCAGCCTGTGAAATCTCTTGGAAGAGAGGCTTAGAGAAAAGATGTCCTGCCTGGAGCCAGGATTAATGAGGTTGAATCCTACTGGTGGCCACAGAACAGATTCAGTTTAGAGAGCACTGCTGTAGGGTTTTGTTCATTACTGTGATGGGACCACAAATCAAGCACAACTTTCCCAAGGATGTGCCTGGATAATTCAGTAATATCCCCTTGAAGACCACAGTGCCCTTTAAATTCAAAACTCTGGGTTTTACACAGAGTAGAACAATTACATTTTTAATTAGGACAACTCAAAGCAATTTGGTGAAGCAGAGGAAGAAAGAGAAGACACTGTGTCCTTGCTTCTCCTTTTGATTTCAGTCAGCTCAGTGGTTTTCTGGGTTTCAGCAAGTTCTAAAAGGCTGCTTTGCTCTCTCCAGCAGTCTCCCAGTCTTGGCCTGTGGTTTCCCAGATCCTTGCTAAGCTCTCTGCCTGTGTCCTCCTGTGCCTGCCCTATCCTTCAGCCCTAAAACCTCCTTGAGAGGAGGCTGAGACCAATTAAGACCAAGACAAATTAAGACTGAGACCAATTAAGCCTGGAACAACTTCCCAGGGCAATGGTGACAGCATCAAGCCAGACACAGCTCAAGAGGGGTTTGGACAATGCTTTCTGGCACAGGGTGAGATTCTTGGGGTGTCCTGTACAGGGCCAGCAGTTGGACTCGATGATCCTGACAGGTCCTTTCCAACCCAGAATATTTCTATGTTTTTATGATTCTTAGTCCCAAAGAAATGACTCCCTGTCCCTGTGCAGATTTCCATCTGTCCCAGTCACTTTCCAAAGGCATGTGGCATATTGCACATGTTTAAAAAGCCAGATATCCTTCACCATAATCAATCAGCTGAAAAGTCTCTATCCTGTTGGTGCAAGAGGGCAGAAGGAAGTTCCCCTGGCCATCAAAATTCTCCTTTCCCCACAGTTAAAATTAATCTGTAGTTCAATGCAGTGTCCTTGAACCTTGAAGGACATAAGCTTCATTTCCCTCTAAATTAGAGCTGGATTTTAGTCTGAAGTTGCATTTAAATGAAGGGCAAAATTCCTCCTGCTTTCGACAGAAGGAAAATTTCCTCGCTTGAGTTGAATTTTACCCAGGCAAGAGTTCACACTTGTCTTGGTAAATAGGAAAAGACATCCCCAAGCTGGTGAGAGGGATTCTGACCAAACCCCCTGTGTCTGCACAGAAGGGTGAAGTCTTCAGGGACACAAAGCCAGGAGATCTGCCTCCAACTCTGCATCTGCAGGGACAGGACCTGGGTGTGCCTTGACTTCAGTGGCACAGCATGCACAGAGCTCCCATCATCACAGTTGTCCTCTGCCACCACCATGGGACCTCAAAGAGTGACACCACTGCCAAGAATGGAGATTTTAGAGCTCCCTAAGGGGGCTCAGCTCAGCCTGGGCTGTGCCCACAGACTGGTCCTGAGCAGGTGACACCAGTGTCACTGAGAAAGGGGGAAAACCCCAAGGAACAGCAAACACTGACAATCCACGTTCTGCAAAATCCTCTGGACTGTGTGGCTTCTAAAGCAGGATATTTAGTGAGGGGCTGGGCTCCTTTATGTGATGATTTGTAGCACTTCAGTCAGAAGTTTGGGCTCTTTGTACATTCACACACTGTGTGAGACTGAGCCTGTCTCTGTGTGTGACAGGCACTGGCAGCCACATCTCCTCCAGGACATATTTGTGGAATATCAACTATTTAGTGCCATCTTGTTCACTCAGTGGGCAAGCCAGAAATGACTGTGGAACAAACCCAAAACAAGCCTTTCCTCCCCTGGAGGAGCTGATGCCAATGCGTCTCTTACCTTGCCAGGCATGAGCCAGGTGAAATCACAACCTGAATGTCCTGTGGAGCCTGATCCTTGCTCTCTGTTGGATGTGTAGTATCACAAGTGAGGTTTCCTTGCTGCTCTGACACTGCATCCAAGGCAAGGATTATTTTTTTTCTGTAAATTGTGGCTGGACTTTCACAAGAGGTTGAGTCTGAGCTGCTTCTGAGTACGTTTGACTGAATACAAAGGGATCTGAGATTCAGCCACCAGAGTGGAGAGAGGAATGGCAGAAATAAATAAATGAAATAAATGAAATAAATGAGACCACAGGAACCCCACTTCATGCCAAGTGAAAAAAAAAAAAAAAAGACTTGCTGAATAAAAAAAATTAAATATTTGCAATTCAGAGCACCAGGAGAAAAGCAAATAAGAAATAAAGGACCATACTCCCTAACTAGAGAAAAGGAGGTATTTCATCGTCCCAGCTGCCAAAACACTGACCCTGGGTAGGAGGCACAGATTTCACCCCTGATTTTGCTTTAGTGTGTAGAAAAGCCAAATCTCCACATCCTTTAATCCTTTTCTTATTGGCTGTAAGGGGTATAATTATTTCTGCTTTTGCTTTCCCAGCTTGCTTGTCCATTCTGGGTGCAGCTGTTTGGGGACAGGAGTCCCCCCTCCTGTGTGTGAGTGCCCCTCCAGGTGCTTGGGTTCAGGGACTATTGAACACAGAATGTGACCCCTCTGCTAAGAGGATTTCAGGGAGAAAATACCACTACAGAACTCACCTGAGGCTGCAATCTCTGAAACAAGCAGCTCATCCATGTAAAGCAAAGGCTCCAGGCTCCAGGGAACACTGACATGGTGGTAGAGACAAGTCTGAGCTGGGCTCACTAAATCTCTGCTTCATTTCACTAAGGCAGGGGAGAAGAATGAGTTTTAGCAAGCAGGACAATTAATAATCAAGCCTCATGTCAGGTGAAAGTGTAATTAGCAATGCCAGATGGAAGTGCATCCACAGGAGGCATGGAAAGCTCCCTCTCCCTTGGAATATTCCACATTGCAGCCACACCAGGTCCTCCTCCAGGAAAGCAGGGGCTGAAATCTCCTCAAGCAGAAGATGGAATTGCATTTAGGTTTATATTCATTGACTAACACCACAAGCCCTCGGCAATTGTTTAGCATGACCTGCTGTGATTATTTTGTAATGCTTATGCTCCTCTCCCCCTCTGTTTTCTATTTATGCTGCAGATATTAGTGAGTTGTCTAAAATCCTGAGTAGTTCTGGGGAAAACCTATATGGTGCTATCTGTTGGTAAATTAGCCTCTCACCCTTCCATTTCTTATCCAGTTCTCAAGTTTCTTCCATGGAGGAAACATCCAAGTTATTGTAAAAGTAATTTTCTTTTATTTTAAAACAACACTTTAGTAAACAAGCTGCCTCACTGCAGGCTGCTCACTTCCATACTGAGGAGGAGGAACTCATGTAATAATAATTCTAGTACAATGCTTCCCTTGAAACACCCCCAGGAGGCTCCCTTTATCTGGGAAAGGTGTTGGAATATTCACACCTAATCACCAGGACACAGAAATACAGCTCTTTAAAGGGGGAAATCAATTTCCCTTTTGTATTTGAAATACTAACAATGTACTTTGCTGGAGCTAAGCTGTTGGATAAGATCATACATCCAGTGCTGATGATCAGCCTGAAAGGGAGGGGGTAAAAGGTGACAGTGGGGCTTAGTGACAGCAGTAACTAAAGAGAAATTTATTATTAAAAGGGAAAAAAGGAAATTTTTAGATGGTTCCCTCTACTCAGATCAGTTCCACACCAGTATAAAACCCCAACAGTATTGGTCCCTGAGGTTAAAGGTCTGTTTGCCATCCTTTGTGACATTTACAGGGCTTTTTGCTGTTAGCAATATCCATTGCGATCTGTGGCACAGAAAAATCCTCAACACTTACCTGGAATTCTGGTCTCTTTTCCCTCTACTGTACCCCTTCCATTACTTGCTTTTGTGAGTTACATTGGTGGCAGCAGTTCTGTCCCCTGAGATCATATTAGGGACTTCCAGAGAAATTAATCTGATGGAAAATTGTATTGTCAACCAAACTTAATTTTTTTTTTCATGAAAAGCATTTCCTTCCTGTAGGGAATTCACAATGTCTGCTTAAAAAAACTCCAAACAAACCCCCAAACTTAAACACTTTCATCTTAAATCTTTCATTTTATGGCATGAGAAAATCTATAGGGGTGGAGTTCTTTTGTTTGCTTGTTTAAGAATAAAAACATTACCCTAGTCAATGAGACTTCGTGAAGGAAAATACATATGGATTAGATATTAGGAAGAAATTGTTCCCTGAGGGTGGTGAGCCCTGGCACAGGGTGCCCAGAGAAGCTGTGGCTGCCCCTGGATCCCTGGAAGTGCCCAAGGCCAGGCTGGATGGGGCTTGGAGCAACCTTGGGAGAGTGGAAGGGGTCCCTGTTGTTGAATAATATTTAAGATCCCTTCCAACCCAAATAATTCTGTGATTCAAAGTACAGAGGGTAGCTGAACAAATCTAACCTATTTCTTCTCTACGAACCTCCTTGTCTCCTGAGAATTTCAGTTATGTCTCATTTGTCCCTGCAATCAGCCCACAGTGCGGTCTTTCTCCTTCTTTCTTTCTTTCTTTCTTTCTTTCTTTCTTTCTTTCTTTCTTTCTTTCTTCTTTCTTTCTTTCTTTTCTTCTTTCTTTCTTTCTTTCTTTCTTTCTTTCTTTCTTTCTTTCTTTCTTTCTTTCTTTCTTTCTCTTCTTTCTTTCTTCTTTCTTTCTTTTCTTTCTTTCTTTCTTTCTTCTTCTTTTCTTTCTTTCTTTCTTTCTTTTCTTCTTTCTTTCTTTCTTCTTTCTTCTTTCTTTCTTTCTTTCTTTCTTCTTTCTTTCTTTCTTTCTTTCTTTCTTTCTTTCTCTCTTTCTCTCTCTCTTTCTCTCTCTCTTTCTTTCTTTCTTTCTTTCTTTCTTTCTTTCTTTCTTCTTTCTTTCTTTCTTTCTTCTTTCTTTCTTTCTTTCTTTCTTTCTTTCTTCTTTCTTTCTTCTTTCTTCTCTTCTTTCTTCCTTCCTTCCGTCCGTCCTTCCGACACTTCCTTCCGACACTTCCTTCCGACACTTCCTTCCGACACTTCCTTCCGACACTTCCTTCCGACACTTCCTTCCTTCCTTCCTTACTTCCTTCCGACGACTTCCTTCCGACATTTCCTTCCGACACTTCCTTCCGACACTTCCTTCCCGACACTTCCTTCCGACACTTCCTTCCTCCGTCACTTCCGTCCTTCCGCCACTTCCTTCCTTCCGCCACTTCCTTCCTTCCGCCACTTCCGTCCTTCCGCCCCTTCCTTCCTTCCTTCCTTCCTTCCTTCCTTCCTTCCTTCTTTCCTTCCTTCCGCCACTTCCTTCCGCCACTTCCTCGTCCGCCACTTCCTTCCGCCACTTCCTTCCGACACTTCCTCCGCCACTTCCTTCCTTCCTTCCGCCACTTCCTTCCTTCCGCCACTTCCTTCCTTCCGCCACTTCCTTCCTTCCTTCCGCCACTTCCTTCCTTCCTTCCGCCACTTCCTTCCGCCACTTCCTTCCGCCACTTCCTTCCGCCACTTCCTTCCGACACTTCCTTCCGACACTTCCTTCCAACACTTCCTTCCGCCACTTCCTTCCTTCCTTCCTTCCGCCACTTCCTTCCTTCCGCCACTTCCTTCCTTCCGCCACTTCCTTCCTTCCGCCACTTCCTTCCTTCCTTCCTTCCTTCCTTCCTTCCTTCCTTCCTTCCTTCCTTCCTTCCTTCCTTCCTTCCTTCCTTCCTTCCTTCCGCCACTTCCTTCCTTCCTTCCTTCCTTCCTTCCTTCCTTCCTTCCTTCCTTCCTTCCTTCCTTCCTTCCTTCCTTCCTTCCTTCCTTCCTTCCTTCCGACACTTCCTTCCTTCCGACACTTCCTTCCTTCCTTCCGCCACTTCCTTCCGCCACTTCCTTCCGCCACTTCCTTCCGCCACTTCCGCCACTTCCTTCCTTCCTTCCGCCACTTCCTTCCTTCCTTCCGCCACTTCCTTCCTTCAGCCACTTCCTTCCTTCCTTCCTTCCTTCCTTCCTTCCTTCCTTCCTTCCTTCCTTCCTTCCTTCCTTCCTTCCTTCCTTCCTTCCTTCCTTCCTTCCTTCCTTCCTTCCTTCCGCCACTTCCTTCCGCCACTTCCTTCCGCCACTTCCTTCCGCCACTTCCGCCACTTCCTTCCGCCACTTCCGCCACTTCCGCCACTTCCTTCCGCCACTTCCGCCACTTCCGCCACTTCCTTCCTTCTTCTTTTCTCTGTTCTTTTCTGTTCTGTTTTCTTTTCCTTCTTTTCTTTCTTTCTTTCCCTCTGTTTCATTTTTTTCCCTTCATTCCATCTCTTCCCTATTCCAAGGTCAGTGCAAAAAAATCCAGCTCTGGGAAAACATGGAGAAATCTGGCATTCACCGTTTTTGAAACCCCAAACAGAAACCATATTAAAACCTGAAGTTTAGTGAGTCTGTGGATGCATGCATGGATAGCTGTGATTTATTGGATGTGTCAGGGGTTCATTTCATCTTTAAATAGGAAAACCATGAGGTGTGACTTGATGACTTATTAAAAAAATGTCACACTACCTAGGAAGAGTGACACCATAAAATACTTACACACACAATTCCTGAGAGGGGCTTGTCAGAAGGATATCCCAGCTTACCATTTAATGGGAAAAAATAATTATTCACGGATTGTTAGTTTTGCTTTTTACAATGAGTCCAGTTAATTTTGTCATATCACTGGCTTGTGTTTGCAAGCTTCAATCACTCCTTTAAACCAGCCCAGCCCTCCCAGGGCACATGGAGTGAAAAGGTATCATTTTAATGGGCTTGTAGCTAATTAAAATGTGTGACATTCAGAATGTGGCTGGAACGTGGCATAAAAAAGTAATGACAGGACAATACATCATGTCACGGACAAGTGGCTAAATGTGAGTTGTGCTGGCAAATAGCATGGTGAAAAATCAGCTTGAATCAGGCTCCTCCAAGCATTCAGGAATATCTATTTGTTTGCATGCTTCATCCAGAAGTGGTGGATGGGTTCTCACTAGGGATAAGTTTCGTGACCTGTTTTGCAGTTTTCCAGGGTTCTGTCTTTGATGTCCTGGTGTGGATTGACATCTGTCCTCACAGGGGGGTGGGTGGCTGGCTGCTGTCAGGGACAGTGTGGCAATCAATGTTTGATTCCCAGGGGCAGCACTGCAGGGAACAGCAAAGATTTGTGGGTTTTGCCTGATATTGTGTATTCTGGGCTGCTTGGTCTCCTTCAGTGCACCTGCTAAGGAAATGAACAAATTCCACTATCCCAGGTTGCTCCAAGCCCTGTCCAGCCTGGCCATGGACACTTTCAGGGATCCAGGGGCAGCCACAGCTTCTCAGGGCACCCTGTGCCAGGGCCTCCCTGTGGCATTCACATTCTCTGATAAAATCCCCTTACCCAGGGTTTTTCTCCTGGGAAGCTGAGAAACCTGAAAAAAAGGAAAACAATTCTTATCTCATTTGCTTCTCCCGTGTTGTGCCCATGTGTAGAATGTGTTTGGAGATTGTTCACCCACAGGTGATTGTTCCATTGGATTCTGCTGTGAGTTGTTTTCACTCTTTGGCCAATCAGGCCAAGCTGTGTCAGGACTCTGGAGAGAGTCACGAGTTTTCATTATCTTTTTAGCCTTCTGTAAGTATCTTTTCTGTATTCTTTAGTATAGTTTAATACTCTATAATTAATATAGTATAATAAAGTAATAAATTAGCCTTCTGAGAACATGGAGTCAGATTCATCATTCTTGCCTTCGTTGGGGCATTTCCCAGCAAATACATCCCCACCCTCATAGGGAACAATTCCTTCCCAACATCCCATCTAAACCTCCTTCTTTCAGTTTAAAAGTGTTCTCCTTTGTCATATAACTCCACACCCTTTCCAAATGTCCGTCTCCAGGTCTCCTGTACCCTTTAGGCACTGAAGGTGCTGGAAGCTCTCCCTGGAGTCTTCTCCAGGCTGAACAATCCCAATTGTCACAGCCTTTCCTTCTGGAGACATACTCCATCCCTCTGGTCCTTAGAAGAGCAGTTTCAAACAGCAGCCTGGCTTTCAGAAGGCAGCTCACCAAAAAAACCCAGCCTGAATCAGAAAGTTTCCAGAAAAAAAAATTTGGAAAGGATGGTTGGATGGGCCAGTTTGGATTGTGTTTGCACAACCTGTACTAATGGAAGGTGTCCCTGCCCATAGCGTGGGGCTGTAACTAGAAGGTTTTTAAGGTCTCTTCCAACTCAAACCATTCTGTTCTATAACTGAGGATCCCAAATAGATGATGAAAGGAAATATTGCTGTATGGGCTGATAAAGTTAAATATTTTTGTGTCCTAGCCTTCTTCCTTTCTGCCTTTCAAAGTATTTCTATTTATTGCAGATAATTAATTCTTTTTTTTTCTTAGCTATGAGCCTTGGCTCACACTACTAAAGAGCCTAAAAAGGCTCTGTTGCATTTAAAATCTTGTTAGAATTAACCCCAGATTCTTAACTTAGCAGTCAAATGGACTCCATACTGAACACAGCAATTCTTTTTTAAAAAGGGAATTAAGAATATCTATTTGTCTGCTTTTCAAGGAGACTAATGTTAGAGAAGGGAAAAAAGGGGATAAAGAAAGGAAACAAAATGTACCAGTACTGTTAGATTTATTGCTTTTATTATAATTTCTTTGGCTTATGTAAATTTAACTGAAATTTTTCAGACCATTAATCCATAACACCAACTATAGCCCTCTTTGTTCTTAATTAAAAACAGATGGATTGATAGAAGAGGGATGAGATTTTCAGAAGTACTCAATGCTGACCAAACTCTTCTTTCATGAAGTCAGTGCTGAAAATTCTCCCAGAATCTATTGAGAACAGAGCAGAGCAGAGCTGAGCATGTCTGAAACCCCTTTCAGAGTGAAGTGTGGTGAGGGATCATTTCTGAGAGCATTGCCAGGGGTTCAGCATTGTGTTTTCCATGAAATTCAATTTTTTTTTTGTCTTAAAACTGGTTTGAGCTGTTTAAAATCTACATCCCAAATAGGTTTTTTTGACTTTAACTCTTGAGATGCTGTGGCTAGGTTCAGAAATTTGGAGTGGCTCGCAGAAAAGGGCATTAAAAACACACATAAGGTATTTGGGAGACACCATAAGTAGCAGTGTTTGAAAGTTGAAATGAGACAAATAAATGGGGCAGAAATGGATTTTGAAAGTCTCAATGTGTTTATTACTTGCAACTGACACAAGTTCTGAAGGTCAGTCATAGTTTTAACACCTCTGTCCTCTGGTGAAAACCAGAAAGCAAAAAAGAACCAGACACAACAGATGAGTCCTGGTGCAGAGCTGGGAGAGAGGAACCACCCTGCAGCATCAGGGTTTAGAACACAATGGTTTAGGTTGGAAGAGACCTTCAAACACATCAACACATCCCATTCCTCCCCATGCCATGGGCAGGGACACCTTCCACTGTGCCAGGTGGCTCCAAGCCCTGTCCAGCCTGGCCTTGGACACTTCCAGGGATCCAGGGGCAGCCACAGCTGCTCTGGGCACCCTGTGCCAGGGCCTCCCTGTGGCATTCACATTCTCTGATAAAATCCCTTCACCCAGGATTCTTCTCCTGGGAAGCTGAGAAACCTCAGAGAAAAGGAAAACAATTATTATCTCATTTGCTTCTCCTGTGTTGTGCTCATGTGGAATGTGTTTGGAGATTGTTTACCCACAGGTGATTGTTCCATTGGACTCTGCTGGGAGTTGTTTTTACTCTTTGGCCAATCAGGGCCAAGCTGTGTCAGGACTCTGGAGAGAGTCACAAGTTTTCATTACTATCTTTTTAGCATTCAGTAAGTATCTTTTCTGTATTCTTTAGTATAGTACAGTATTTTTTAATATAATATGGTATAATAAAGTAATAAATTAGCCTTCTGAGAACATGAAGTCAGATTCATCATTCCTTCCTTTGTCAGAACATTCCCAGCAAATACAATACCTCCCCACACTCCCAGGAAACAACTTTTTTTCCTAACACTCGCTCTAAATCTAAACACTTCAACCAAAGTCTTAAAACATCTTAAAATTCCAAAATTTCCCTTTATTCAAAACATCAGGCTGGTGTGGCAAAGTTTCAAGCCAAGCTTGAAATTTTTTACTTTTGAGGCCCATTTTGTTTATCCTTGTCAGGTGGAAAGTCAAAATGCGATACAGAGGCTCATTTCTGAAGGGATCAGATGGAGAACAGGACATAAAGTGACAGAACTGACCTGGTGGCTGTGTCTCTAACTGGCCCAATGCCTGTGAAAACATACGGTCCCTTTGCCACCACAGAGGCTGCAGGAGAGGCAGTTTAATGGGGCTCTGCACACAAGTTTTAGAGCCTTTCATAGCACAGATATAAATGATACATTTCATCTTTATGCCACCCTTCTAAATCACTAAAAAGTAAATTCAGTTAATGCTGAAAGACAGAAGCCCTGAACTGCTGCTTTGCTTTGCTATTTATAGTGTCAGGACCAGCTCTGGCTTAATCTTCTGGGTGTCATTCAATATATTTCTGACCCAACCAGGTAGAACAGAAGACTTTGGCTGTATTTCCAGGCTCTCAGAGGTTTTAAGACAATCCCACAGCTTTTGCTGCAAGTAGTTTTTGCAGTGTACTGATTAATAATCTCAGGGAGAGTGTAATTGTCCACAGGAAAACATCAGCTGCAGACCAGAAAAGAAAATCCCCCCTAAAATTTAAAAAAAACCCTCAAACAACCAAAAGCACAAAAAAAAAAAAAAAAACAAAAAAAAAAAAAAAAAAAAACACAAAAAAAAACACAGGAAAAAACCAAAAAACTTTTAGAAAAGGGACATATTGACTTCATTTTCCCAGCAGATGTCTTTGCTGAAGCCCCTCCCTTCCCTGGCTCCATTTGTGCCATGTTAATTGTCATAACTACGCCCTGTAGCTCCTTGGTAGGAGAATTGTCACAATTAGCCTGTGACTTTGCACCAGCTGTCTTGGCATAGACAAGACAACATGCTTTGGACTCTGAACACCTGCAAACCCATTCCATGGTGGATGTTTGAATGCTCAAACCAAACAGATGTTGCATTTCAGGCTTGTTCTCTTGGGGGGGGCTGGGGGGAGAGAGGTGCAAAAATGTCTGTATGATGGGATGCCATAATTTTCCCTTTTTGAGGTTTATTCTGAGCATTCTCTTCCAATGTGCTGATGGAGGGATGGCCCCCAGCAGTTGTCTGGAGATGACACAATTTTTAGGATTCCATATATTGGTAGCTCTGAGTAGCTAAATAGAATGGGGGCAGGGGGTGAAAGAGAAAAAAAAACCTCCACATTTATTTTGATTTATTTTTAATTACTCCCTTTCCAGGGCTCTGAAAGGACAGTTTGGTTTGGTTGGTGCACTTCTGGACGAGTGTGAGCTGGGAGCTGGCAGGCAGCACTTTGGCAGTTTTACCCTAGTGAGTTTAATAACCCAACGAGAATTGCCCAGAAGAGTGGGATCAGATTCATGGAACGAGCCATGAGTGCATTTCTGTTCCCCACTAACTGCTCAGTGAGATTATTCAAGAGATTTAAATGTGGGTGGCATCAATTTGAAATGCAGATGGTGTATCTTATTAAACACCATTTCAGCTATTTGTAGTGCTCAGAACAGTATTTGCCCTGAATTTAAATAACGATGTACAGTATTTGTTAAAAAACATGCTTGGGCATGTTTTGTTTAATTAGTGGCTTGAAATTTCCTAGCATATGGCTTGTCATTTGCTAAAAAGATATGCAATTATGAAGTTCCTTGAAGTTTTACTATTTAAAAGCAAAATTAACTTGGTGTGTTCAGCAGTTAATGGCAGGCCATTAAATATAGTATTTACTAAACAAAAGACATATAGGAGCAGCTGAGTGTGCCTGTGCCATCTGTACCTCGAGCCCTGCACATCTTTTGGTTCACAGGAGGTAGACTGGACGCACTCTGCTCCCTCAGTTCATTACCAGAGTTTTCTGCACTTCAGTGCAAATGACATCGTGTCTGGTTATTATCTTTAAAGGCCTGGGTGCCACTTTAGAAGCATCAATTTAATTTTTATACTTCAGGAAAGCAAGCACGCCATCTGCTTAGAAATCCCAGCACTTTCTGAAGAGCCGCAGATATTTCGTTTCCTGTCAGGTTTTGAATGGCCTTTTAAAGTTTTTGAAACTTTTCAGTTGCCTGCCTGTTCATTTTTGATTAGGAAATGGAAATGAGAGTCTGAAGGATGATACATGCTGGTTTTTTTTCTCCCCATAACTTACCTGCTCAGCTTCTACTCCTCATCACGACAGATGAGTAATTCAGTGTCTGCTTCCCTCCACCAGCTCAGCTCGAGCCAGTTCCTCCATCCAACACCTCCATCACTCCCCAGTCCCAGCAGAGCTGATGGAAAGGCTTGCCTCAGGCGTCTCCACCACCCCTCATTGCAGGCAATATTATGCACTCAAATGAGTCACAGATTGGAGGATTCTCATTTTTTTCTCCTGAGAGAGGCTTATCTGGGGAAGGAAAGCGGAGAGGGAAGCAATGGAGCCTGATGAAGAAGTGAGAAGGGAATGACCCCCCAGCCTGACACATTCCTTTCCTTCACAAGTCTGATTTCATGGCTTTATCACACGCTGCTCTTCTTCAGGCACAGACAGCAGGATTCATCTCGGTGCATTATAGACATCCACACAAGAGCCAGGTCCTCCCAGGCTGAGAATTTATGCAAGAAATAGGCTTTATTTAGGGTTTTACCTCTTCTATACATTTCCCTCTTGAAGAGGCAAAAGACAGCCCTGAAAGCCTCATTTCTGGTCATTAACTATGAGGGGAGTGCAGATATCTACACTGAGCTACAGACTCACAGTGAAGATCTCACAAAATTCATGGTTGAAATCTTCGGCAATCACTGAAAAATCACTGTGAATTTCAGGAAAATCAGGGGTTTGTTTTGTTTCCTTTCTTATCACCACTATATCTCTGTTCAGTAAGAACAAGATGTTCAGCTCATCAGAGGGACAACCAAAGTTGTGATCCTTTTCAGGGTGAGCTGTCAAGCAGATGAAAAGAGAAGCAAAACAAACAAGAGGGAAAAGGGTGGGAAATCAGAAGCATTAATCCATATTTCTGTTTTTTTTCTGGGTGGTATTTATCTTCTCACCTTAGCCAAGGTTACCAATACTTTTGCTTATATTTTACCCATTTTTCATCCCCCTGGCCTGACCACAGTATCCCACCATCCCACTGATCTGCTTCACTCCCTCTCACCGTGACTTTTTCAGACAGAACTCCTGCCTTTACCACAGTTATTCCTCCTGCTCACTCCTCACTCTGCCTGCTCCACTCCTTTCCCTGATCACTGCTGATTTCCTACCCCAGCTCTGTTATTTTTTACATGACTGTCTGATCTCTCTGTCTAATGAACAACTCCCCTGACTCCCAGCTCCCTGCTAATGAAGATGGAGAGAGATTTACCTCTTCACTCGTAGAACCCTGGGCAATATCACATAGCAAAAGGAATTATTATACAAAAATAGGTCCATAATGTGCTCACTCTTTCTTCTTCTGTGACTGAGAGTGACTTCCTGAAGGGGAATGTTTCTTTTGTTATCCACCTTCAACTCTTATTTCCCTGCCTGGTGATAAGTTGGTTTTTGTGGGGCAGGAATGCTCTGCACAAATGGGAAAGGAAGGGGAAAGGGAAAGGAAAAAGGGAAAGGGGAAAGGGGAAGGGAAAGGGGAAAGGGGAAAAGGGGAAAGGAGAAAGGGGAAAGGGGAAAGGGGAAAGGGGAAAGGGGAAAGGGGAAAGGAAAGGGGAAAAGAGAAAGGGGAAAGGGAAAGGGGAAAAGGGAAAGGGGAAAGGGAAAGGGAAAGGGAAAGGGAAAAGGAAAGGGACACCTTCTGCCAGACCAGATTGTTTATTTAATGAATTGTCTTTGGATTGGTGCTTCTTTTTGACTTTTTAAGGCCTAAAAGGTGCTGCATTTTTGGTCCAGACATGATGAGTTGAAATACTGTTTGATCGCCTGAGTGGATGCTCCTTGCTGGACAAAGGGACATTTTTTTCTGCAAAGAATTGAAAGGGAAGAAATTAAAGAATGCCTGATGTCATTCATTCTTTTTTGGCAATAAACTGTCATTCCAGCAGCAAAATAAGTCCACACATATCAGAAGAAACCAATGAGACTTGATAGCAAAGCATTAGAGGCATGATGGAGGGAGGGAATCACACAATCTTTTAAAAACACAAACACATTCTAAATAAATATGAAAATATGACTTTTCATCCCTACCCTCACACATTCAAATGGGAATCACTGTGGTTCAATTTTGACCTTTTCAGGTGCCCCAAAGTCTAAAACAATGTTTATGACATCCAATTAAAGGCAACTCCAAAAATACATTGAATATTCAGAAGAAATTACAATAAGGATTCCCCACAAGGAGCTCATTCCTCCAGGTTGTTGAGAACCAATGCTTGGGGTCTCTGTGTTTGGGGATGTCATTTCCCAAGAAGAAGACATGAAAGACACCTTGACAAGTTGTCATTAAAGATTTCATGGCAATAGCTGTGAGTGCAGGAATTCCTGCTCTGTTGCCCTGGCAAAATTCACATTCAGATGATTACACTTTGCCTGCTTACACTCAGGCTGCATTTTCAATTCCATGTGTCATTGTCCTTGCCTTCCCATCTTAAATTATTGTACAGTGCTGCTGTGCATTATTAAACAGTTGCCACATTTCATCCCAGTGGATCTTGCATTTAAATGATGGATTTACAAAGATTCTGCTGCTTTGTTAAGCTTGCCTGTACAGCTGGTTGAAGGTTTACCTCAAGAAAAAAAAGTTTTCCATCAAAGAAGACTTGAAAAGTCACTGGGTTTCATTAAAAGTTCTCAAAATCTTTTCCTTCTTTCATTTTTTCACCCAAAGTTTCTGGTTTTTTGAATTGAAAATTAAATTAAATAGAGGTATATAAGAGAAACGCTGTTACAAATCAATGTTATTATTAACAAAAAAACAAATTTTTCCAATTAAACACTGAAAATCATTCCAACAGTACTTTAGCCATCTGCTTTCTGGATATTGCAGTGAAATAAAACAAATAAAAGAAAGAAAGAAAGAAAGAAGGAATCTATTTCAAGCAACTGAGAATGAAAACAATGGCTGAGCTGCAAATATCACAGCAGAAGTCTTTCAATTGTTACCAGCAAGTCCTTTTTGTGCATCATCCTTTGAAACTTGAAAATTTCAGAAAGAAAAACTGCCTTTAATTCTGTTCCTTAGTACTTGTATCCATAAAATGAAACCCAAGTGCAATTTGTTTCTTAGATTAGAAGCTCAATGAGACAGGGATCACTGCTCCATGAAATTAAGCACGTTGTGTGTAGGCTGAGGGAACATTCCTGAAAACACGAAGTATTAGGATGTGTCCCAAGGAGAATGCAGGGGCTGTCTGGGGGGTTTCAAGAAATGGAGAACTTAGTAACAGGCAATGATATAAAATAAAAACATTAGAGGATGGTTGAAATCTGTCACAGACCTATTTTCTGAAAAATCTTTTGCTAGGATTTTTTCTCCTGAGAAGCTGAGAAGCCTCAGAGGAAAAGAAAAACAATAGTTATTTGCTGCAGTGGAATAAAACAGATACATCTTTGATTGGTCCATGTGAGTTGTTTCCACTTAATGACCAATCACAGGTCCATCTGTGTTGGGAATCTGGTCAGTCACAAGATTTTATTATCATTCCTTTCCTTTCTAGCCTTCTGATGAAATATTTTCTTCTATACTTTTAGTACAGTTTTAATATTTTATTTTAGTAGAATATATATCATAAAATAATGAATCAGCCTTCTGAAACATGGAGTCAAGATTCTCACCTCTTCCCTCGTCTTGGGACTCCTGTGAACACCACCACAGGAATGAGATATTGAGGAGAGGAGTTGCCTGTTGATATTCAAGACCAGGTTGGATGGGCTTGGAGGAACCTGGGATAGTGGAAGATGTCCCTGCTCATGGCAGGGGGTTGGAGCTCAAAGTTCTTGAAGTTCCCTTCCAATCCAAACTGCCCTGTGGGTCTGTGCCATGATTCCATGGCAGCTGTTGTGCTTCAGCTACTGTTCAGTGGCAAATGAAGAACTGAGATTGATGGGCCCAGTCAGGGAAACCATCACAGCGTCTGTGTGCTGTGCTATCTTGGGGATAAAACAATCCCCACATGCAAAATTAGAGCACTCAACACCCTTGGAAGAGAACTCAGGCTATTTTAAGACCTGTGGAAAGATGTCTAAGGATGCAGATTCCCTAGAAAATTTAAAAAGCTCTAAAGCATCTCCATTTATTTATAGACAGTTTCACAAAGTCAGCTGCTATAAGGCAGTGAAATCTGTGTTGTGGAGTCCTTTTAGAATCAATGCATTTCTCAGGATCACAGTTCTGACTGGGTGAGTTCTGAACTCCACACTCAAATGTAAATATTTTTTATGGCTTAAAGCACTGGCTGCAGAGGCAGCCCTAGGCAAACACTGATGTGCAGGTTGAGTAGGTAATTTTGGAAAGCAAGAGCAAGCCAAGATGTGCCAGGCTTTGGAAAGACATTGCCACATCCTACTCTTAGGAAAATTTCTTTTGTGTTGTTGTAAGTCCACAGACTTATTGTCTGACCATAAATAATTTCCAGCTCTGAGAACAGATGGGATTCTGCCTCATGGATTTCATAGTTTGTTGTGGCTATTAGGAAGATTTCAGGAGATATTAAAGTGTTTTTAAAGTAAAGAGATTAAGTGTTACTGATATAAAAAAAAAAAGAGACCTCCCATCACCACCTGTGCTGGATCCAGCCTATGCTTTAAAGGAAAGCTGAGATTGCTATCAAATAATCTGCTTTAATGGGATAGTACTCCAAAGGGAACATGAACACAATGAAGTTGGAAGAAAGCACCACTATTCTTCATAAGTACCATTTTTTTTCACATCAAACTAGATTAAGGGAAGTTGCCTCACAAATTAAAGACAGCCTTAAAGATGTTTGTAGCTTGTGTGATGCACAAACCAGCAGGTAGGAGTCTTCTGAATGACTTTGAAGGGACTAATCCCTTTTTCATCCAGGTTCAGTAAGCAAGGCAGCATCTACATAAGTGGAATCTTCAAGGATTTTAAAGTGTTTAAGGTGAGGTTTATTGTATTTGCAGGAAGGAACAATGAATCTGACTCCATGTTCTCAGAAGGCTAATTTATTATTAATTATGATACTATATTATATTAAAGAATACTGTACTTTACTATACTAAAGAATACAGCAAGGATACTTACAGAAGGCTAAAAAGATAATAATGAAAACTCCTGACTCTTTCCAGAGTCCCAACACAGCTTGGCCCTGATTGGCCAAAGAGTGAAAACAACTCACAGCAGAATCCAATGGAACAATCACCTGTGGGTGAACAATCTCCAAACATTCCACATGAGCACAACACAGGAGAAGCAAATGAGATAAGAATTGTTTTCCTTTTCTCTGAGGCATCTCAGCTTCCCAGGAGAAGAATCCTGAGCAAAGGGATTTTTTCAGAGAATGTGAATATGACAGAGGTTGAATGGGGCTTGGAGCAGCTGGATGCAGTGGAAGTTCTTGGATGGTTTTCCAACCCCAACCATCCTGTTATTCTGGATAAATGGACAAGGGTTTTGTGATAGCCCAGTTTAGAGGTCACTAATATGTGGCTAAATGAGACAGAATTCTTAATGGATAGCAGAATTGCATGGGTGAATTCCAACTGTGCAGCTCATTTTATTTTCAGACAATTCCATGAGCATCAATTAATTAATCCTTAAAGAACTTTAAAGCAGACAGCTGGAAAGGACAGTAAGGCAGACATGCCAGTAAATATTTAGTTTCGTCTTCTTCCTTTTGGTTTGTTTGGTTTTATTTTTTTGGGGGGTTTCTTTTTTTTTCTCATGGTCTGTATTTTTGGAGTAATTCCACAGGTGGGTTTATTGGTATCAGCTTGTTAGAAGAGGAAACAACTGTGACGTGGTAGATAAGACACATTTTCAAAAAATAATCCTAGAGGTGATGTAACACTGTGAGCAGAAATCACCTCTTTCAGTGGCACATTGCAGAGAACAAGTGAAACAGCAAAATGTGCAGTGACACAGATGCTCAGGGGACTCTTGCTTTATCTCTAACCACAAAGGCAAGACTGTCCCTTCTGTGCCAGAGGAGGGGCTGCCATGGCAGAGAACAGCCACATTAAAGCCTCCCAGCCCTGAGTTCCTCTGCTCCTGTTTCCACCCACTCACCCCTCAGGCCAGGCTGAGGTGCAAAGCCTCTGACCTGGCACTCAGACCCACCAGGGAATTCTTGTCGGGGCAATATGAGGCTGGATTTTGGCTCTCTATGGTAAATGCAGGGCTACCGACAAAGGAAGGAATGATGAGGAGGACTCTAACTTAGTAAAAGGTTAATTTATTATTTTAATTTACTAAATTATAATAAATCTTTGGTTTTTATGGTTGAGATGACCCCCAAGGTATTAGAAAGTCTTTTCTTTCCCAGCCCTGTAACCAAAGAAGAAGTCGAGATTCCTTGGCTCTGCTTTCAAGACTGTTTATTTTTCCTTATCTAATACATTCTTTCTCGGACCTGATGAGATCTGTCCAGCAGGTTGGTTTGAAGCACAGTCTCTGCCCTTGGGGTGGTGTTAGCTTTTTATACTAAAAACTATGTGTACTTTATTTACAGGAATTTTCCAATTCCTATCACCTATGTTTGACAGTTTGTCTCTACTCTAAACCAATCCAGAAGCGCTACCATTCCAGCAGAAGATGGAGAACAAGAAGAAGAAGGACAGGACATGCCCAGATTTGTCCATCTTGCTTCTTGAACCTCCATTCTAAAAACCCCAAAATTCTACTTTTTCACTCTGTGACAAATTAGCTGTCATTCTACTCAAACTCTTGTGGCTTGTAACTCTTCACACGAAGTTGGAAACTTTTTCCACAGGTTAAGATCAAAGGCACAGGTGTTTGTGACTCCATGCCAAGGTCTCTGAGCCCCTGCCAGGGTCTCGAGTCCTCCAGGGCAGCCAGAGGAATGACCTGGGTTCTGACAATTAAAGAGTACTATACTATACTATACTATACTATACTATACTATACTATACTATACTATAATAAACTATACTAAAGAACGCAGAAACGATACTTAGAGAAGGCTAAAAAGATAATAATGAAAACTCCTGACTCTTTCCAGAGTCTCAACACAGCTTGGCCCTGATTGGCCAAAGAGTGAAAACATCTCAGCAGAATCCAATGGAACAATCACCTGTGGGTAAACAATCTCCAAACACATTCCACATGAGCACAACACAGGAGAAGCAAATGAGATAAGAATTGTTTTCCTTTTCTCTGAGGTCTCTCACTGCCTTCCAGCTTCCCAGGAGAAAAACCTTGGGTGAAAATATCATGTTCAGAGAATGTGAATGCCACAGCTATCGTCACCCCCACCTGTGTCAAGGGGCTCAGGCACACTCTGTGAGCCCAGCCTGATAGATTTTCTACCCTGAATTGTGCCCTGGCCATCTTCCAGCCAGGCCATTGGGGACTATGATGTTGTTAAATCTGATTCCCTTGCAGGGTCAGAATTGATCAACACAAAGCTTATTTTTGGCAGCACAAAGGAAATGTTTATTGGCCAATTCCTGTAGCAGTAAGGAGATGTGAGTAAATCTCCCTTTGCCCTCACAAAGGTCAGCTTTTCAAATTACCCTCATCCTTGTACTGCACCAGGCCATGAGAAAAGGTGTTGAGCACCTTTGTCACCCTGAGGAGAGGGAGGGCTGTGGTTAACTCAGCACCTTTCAGAAGCCATTTTTCAGGGCCCTCTCATTCCACTTGAGCCAGGATTCAGTTCATGCTCCAGCTTAAGAAGGAATTCTGCCTATTTCTGCTGGTTTTGCTTCAGCAGAAATGTGGAACCAATCCTCTGGCTGGATTTCAGCTTGGATAATTACATTTTGCTCACATAAATTACTATATTAGTTTCAAAGAGGGGAAATTACTCTCTGCTAGCTCTTCAAAGCTATTTGGTAGTGTTAGCAGGGAAGATGAAACTGGCCAACCCACCAGAGAGGTGGCTATGTTTTGATGGGGGATGAAATTCCCCTTGTAGGGAACGTGTTTTTTGCAGGGAACTTCAGTCCATGCCCAGCCTACATGAAAGATGGAGAGCTACTAGCTCCTGTCTGAGCCTCACAGCTCTCAGCCTGTGATGTATCTCCCTCAGCCTGCCTCTCATGCATCAGACTGGCTCTCTGACAGCTCTTCTGGGATGGCTTAATAAAGCCCTATTAAATCCTCATTTTCCCATTGTAAGCTGGCTGGATTTTGAATTTCTGTCCTCTATCACCAAGCCCCTTCCTTTAGGATGCACTGGGCGTTGTTTCCTGCTGTCACCCAGGTTAGCTGCAAGGCTGCTTGGCTCTGCATCCAGTACATCTTCAGGAGCCAGGATTTTCCAGACAAGATAAAAATCTTGTTGGTGACCTAAACACCCAGTTCTGCATCCCAGTGTCACAGCATCCATCCTTGCCTCTGCCTGGCACAAACTACAGCTCCCAAATGATTCCCTACTGCTTTGAATGATCCTTCTGGAGCCTGCTGTGGGAAATGTGCTTTAACTTATCTTCACCCTTCTATTTTTCTCAGGCAAGCTGTTTTTTCCCCTCTGTATCACATCCAGTATACTTATATTATATCTTGGGCATTAAATCCATCATAAGTTTCATCTTTCTTATTCTTTCCCACCCTTCTTAAATTTCTTCAGGGTTCTCATCTATCACATCACTCATTCCAGCCTTGATGTTTCCATTGTCCTCACTTTTGGTGTCACTCTCATGCCTGAAACGTCCTAATTTTTCTCATCTTTTAAGTATGAGACCCAAAATGACATCCTGCCTGAGTCAGGGAATCAGCAGCATTATCTTTATGATTATTCATTAAACAGAAGTTTTAGGACAGCTAATGCATATGCATAAAGTTATTGTTCCCAAAGTCTGATTGTTCAAACACTCGTTCTGTGAATTGTTGCTGCAGGAGGAAATCTCCCCAGTGTTTGAGAAGCACAGCAAAATACAAGCAGGATGAGAAGGCTTTGAAGTGCAATGGGCAAGATTTTCTTGCAAAACTCATTCTATTTGGAGGTGTTGAACTCATTCATTTGGTCAGACCTGGTATTTTACAAAGGTTTATGCACATCTAATCTGAATATTGCCAGTGCTCCCACATATTGGGAGGTGCAGGAGGAAAAGGACTGGCCTGAACCATTGCAGGGGCTGGACTTTCTTTGGGAAGGAATTTTAGGTAATTCTACTTATCAGCTGTGAACTCACCTCATCTTGGCTGCTGAAAGGATTATTATTATTTTAAATCTTAGCTTTTTCAATTTCTTGAGGTTGCAGCAGTTTTAATGTATTGGGGGTTTCTGACCTTGCACTGTTATTGAAACAGAGATGAAGAGCCCAACACTGCAAAAAAAGGCACAAATACATTCCCTGAATATCTTTATAAAAAATATGAAATTAAAGAAATATTGTATCAAAATTTCCCATTTTAAAAAAATGCGTTGCATTTTTTTAAATGGGAAATTTAATGAATGAACTCAATATCAAAATCTGTGGATGTTGAATATTTCAGACAGTGGAAGATCTTCCTCACCAGTCATTTTATCAGCTGCTAATGTACACAGTGTTTGCCATTTTCTTATTTTGAATATCCCTCTATGATTATTATTTTTTTCACTAAATAGTTAAATACCTTTTTTTCATCACTTTGTGCATTTGTTCTCTCTCAGTTCTCTCATGGGCGAAGTATATTTATGTAATAATGGGAATGGAACAAACACCAGGATGTAAGAAGAAACAGGGGTGCTGGACGTGAACAGAAATTCAAGATATTCGCCCTAAATTACAGCAAGAATTTGGGCTCCTGTAATCCAAGAGAGCTTTGTTAAGGCCACTTACTTGTTAAGCCTTAGGCAAAAGCCACCTGGAAAGGAAAATTTGAGTTTCATAAATGATCCTGAAGCCATGAAAAATTTTAAATCTTGAATGGCAAAGTGGATGCATTGCTTTGTTTTTTCCTTACTGCATTTTTGTCCTGCAGAACTTAAATATTCCAACTTTTCATTCCAAATTCACTGAGGTAGTCTGATCGCACCAAGGCTACCTGTGTTTCTCCAAAATCCAAATGTGCTTCCCACTGGCCCTCAGGACAAAGGGAATCTGCACATTCTCCTGTGTGGAAATGAGTTGGACAGGAGCTGGGATCTTGTAACCTGGACAGCTGTGCTGCCAAATGGGCTGGGAAATTTGGGTTTTAGTCAAAGGACTTGCAGTTCTGGTGTGCCTTCCCCATGAAAAAAGGCCAGATTAACTTTCGTGGTGTTGGGAAGCCTGGGAGCATCTGATCCTGAAGAATCCACACTCAGAGCTTCCTCAAAAACCACCCAGCAGTCAAGGAGCCCGAGTTCATGACTATTTGTAGGCACAATTTTCTTGGTGTTCACTGAAAATAGATCCTCTAACTGAAGTTTCAGCTCTGCAATTACTAATGGAGAAGCATTTTGTTCTGAGAACTCCTAATTTTAGTCAAAGTTCCTCCAGGGCTTCAGGGCTGCTCACCAAGGCACAGCTTTTCCACTGGGCTGTTGGTTCTTTAATTTTTTCCTGTTTCTGTTAGGGCTGGGATTGAAAGTGCTTGAGATGGTATTTCACGTTCAAACTCAGATGTTTACTGTTTCTTATCTATATTACAGTCTCACAAGGTCTGAGTTTTATAGTATTTTACTAACAAGTTACAAAATGGCCTCAAATCTATACAAAGTCTTTTAAGGAAAACTATCTAATTAAGAAATGATACTTAAATTATTTTTACTTTTAACTTAATAACTAATTACTCATATCCTACAATGTAGATTTTTCTGTCTAATTACAAAATACTACTTAAACCTATGAAGAAAGTGAAGAAAAAATAACCACTACCTCAAAACTTTTATCTTAGCTTCGTATATACTACTATATTCTAAAACTTGAAACTCCAAGTTTTCTACTGCGTGATATTACACATTTCTATTCAAATTACAAATTTATAATCTCAGTTCCATTATTCAATTTTAGGAGCCTTCTCCACAGCCTCAAGTAAAATATAGTGTTCTTCTGGGGGTCAGTGCCTTTCAGCACAGAAAGCCCAAAACTCTCAACATCCAGAATTCCAGCACCGGAATTACAGGGAAAAAAGGGAAATGTTGACTTCTTATTTTTCACTGGGAAATTTCCCCTTTCTACATCACTGAGATACACCCACAGACCTGCAGAGAAATGTTTTCCTCTTCCAAAATAAATTACATTAAAATCCCATAGCACGTTGCAGGAGCCAATTTTGATATTACCTTTGAAATACTGGGATTCGTATTTTAAGAATTCTTGCTTTGTCGCCAGTTCCAACCTGAGGAAATGCCAAATGGACATGAGCTCAGGTGCGCTGGGAAGGAGGGCTGGGGTGTGATAGCTGTGCTGTGTGGAGTGTCAAATCTGAGGAAATGCAGCCACACAATGTGACAGCAGGGATTAGACGCCATAAAAATTTCAGTGTTGTCCTTGAGAGAGGAGTCCTGGAACAACTGCGTTGCATAACAGCACCATCATTTATTAAGTGTATCTTGTAATTGGTTAGGAAGCCATTAATGACAATTTGCTTCAAACCCAAACAGCTGGCTCTGTGACCCTCTAGGTAACAACAAATACAAGAGCAGGAGGAACAGCAATAATTCAAATCCACAATATATCCAGTTGCTGTTCTAAATCCTAAGGTATTAACTTTTAATGTATATTTCAATGACAAACCAATCCTGACACCTTTTCTGTTTAAATATGTAACCACTGATTCTGGGAAAAAAGAAGTGGATTTAGTTATTTGCTTATTTCTTTTATTTTATCAGTGCAGCACTAGTTTATTTTGGTGTAATCACTCTCATTCATGTCTAAAAAAAACCCTCAAGAACGCATTGTGTTCTTAAGAGCATCACCATCATAAATCAGGGTAGCTGCACTGACTTTAAAAATGCTGCCATGATTTATTTGATTTGTAGCAGCTGTGGATACAACCCTCCATTCTTGGGTGCTTGGTACCAGCACAACCCATCGCTGAACTTTACTAGAAGGTTTTGATCAATTAAAAAAAAAAAAAAAAAAACAACCTTTTTTGGTTTTTTTTTGTTTTTTTCCATGACAAGGATTTCTACTTCTCTTTTAAGATTCTAAGCCTGCAAAGTACTCAAACCCAACTTTCCTGCAATTTTCAAGGGCCTCTCATGGAGTTCAGTGGGAAACTGAGGCTCTTGACCCCCTGCAGGACAGGACCTAAGAGTTGGGAGGAAATTACCTGGCATTTTGTACAACCTGCTAATGTGCTTGTGCATTCATGCACAGTAATTGATCTTACAAGCTCCTGAGTGTTCACTGGACTTGCCATTTTACCATGAATATTTTATAGCTGCACCACTGTAATAACAGTAATTACATTTGCCCTTTTGCAGAACCTTTTATATAAGGGTTTCAAGGTGGTTTATGGATGGTAATTAAGCCCCATGGTCTTCTTGTGGAGTAAGAATTATTATTACCCTTCTGCAAATGGGGAAGCTGAGGTACAGAAAATTCTGAACTTGACCTTGCCCAAGGTCATATCTCAAATCGCTGCTAGGATGAGGAGATGAATTCAAGGATTCCTTCTCCAGGGTTGCTGTAGTTATTTATTTGACTTGGATTATGCCTCTGACTGAAGACAAACTTTTAAAGTTGAAACTATTGTCAATATTTTACTATATGTCAATATTTTCCTATTATTTGCAGTATTGCACACTTTTTCTGTTGCGAAGAGTTGCTGTGCCTCCCACCACATCAGAAGGTGCTCACTGAGAGGATTTTGAGGTGCTGCACCCGCAGCCCCTCATCCAACACAAAGATGCCAGTGGGGACCTGTCACTAACGATTAACCCAGGCTTGCAGGTACCAACACAAAACCATTAATGCCATCCACAGCGCAAAGCCCGTGTTTGAAAGGCATTTTTCTCTCAATTGCCTTGATAATAGTGAAACAAAGTCCCAAGGTAGATTGTAAAGTCACTGCCTGTCGTTGAGATGGATGGAAACGACTGGCTGTGATTGCTGCTTTGATAAACTTATTTACTACCGGAGTGCCAGCCTTTGGCTGGGCTGTAAAAAAGGGTGTAATTATTATATAATGATTGTATAATGAAAAACACCTATTTACTGAAGGGAAAATGAGCACATTTCCTGAGAGGTACCACATTTCCTAAGTGGGGCTCACAGTCAGAGCAGGGCAGCATTTGGGGAGGCAAAATTCCAGCGCAAAATTCCCGAGCAGCGAGCCCACAAGCACAGCAGAAGGGAGCTGTGGTATTTTTATCTCAGTGGCAGCTCAGAGGGAACATGAAGTGTCTCCACTTTTCCAGCTTCAGATTTAATGTGACTGGAGCCACATGTGGGATTTCCCTGCAGCTGGGGAGCAGATGGTGCCAGGTTATGCAATGTGGGATGTGGGGACAGCCAGCCAATGTCCCGACCTGCTGCTCCCCGTGGCACTGAGATGCTCTGGGAGAGGACAACCCTCAGAAAAAGACACATAAATATAAAATGTTCTCCAAAAATACAGAATTCTGGCTTGACAGAAGTAACTGGGAAATTATCACTTAATTCTGCCTGTTCAGAACGTCCTTCAGGGAGTTCAGAGATACCTTTGGCACTTAGGTAGACACTGTAATTACTGTAAATGATGTAAAATCCTTTAAGCTATGAGAGATTCGACCAGTCTGATCAATACCTTGCAATAACAAGGTTGAGCTTGGTAAGAACTGTTGTGCAGTAATAACATTGCTTATGATTTATTCTGCTTAGCTTCCAAGTTTTCAGTCCAACAAACCTGTGTATTTGAACTAAACAGAGTGCTGGTGGGCTGAGTCTTGTGGATTTTGTCACAAGGAAGGAACGTGCTCTTGGCCTGGCTGGAGGTTGAAAGGGAATGAGGAGGGTGACAGCACATCCAAGATAAGCAGGGATAAAACAAGATCCCCATAACCACAGAGAAAGTGCAGACAACACACATTGAGAAAGGAGTTATTCCCTTTGCACAAGTTTGCCATCCTCTTTTTTTGTTTTTTCACTTTTCTTCCTTGTGGGATCTATGCATGGCTCCTACCCCAAACAACAGTGGGGTTTCCTGTTCCTCTGCACAGCTGCTGGAAGGTGCCTGTGCTCAGCTGGGGCTGGGCTCTGTCTGCAGCAGCACTGACACACCCAGAGCACACAGCCTCGAGCTGCACCAAGGGAAATACAGGCTGGATAGCAGGGAAAAGTTTTTCACAGAAAGGTGATAAAGTTCTGGAATGGCTGCCCAGGGAGGTGGTGCAGTCCCCATCCCTGGGTGTGTTCAACAAAGCCTGGATGTGGCACTGGGTGCCAGGGTTGAGTTGTGCTGTTGGGGCTGGGTTGGACTCGATGATCTTGAAGGTTTCTTCCAACCTGGTCATTCTGTGAATTCTGTATGAGCAGCAGCTTTCCTTTTATTCTTTAAAAGAGGATAATTAAGGGGAAAAACATCCAAAGGAAACTACTTGCCTTGTCTTTGGCTATAACTATTCATCTGAAATAAAACATTGGACATGGCAACATCCACTGAGTAATGATCCACAGATTGCAGACAGCAGCTCTCTGCACTGTGCGTTCTGAACAGAACTATATTTTAAGTTCAAGCTCTGATTTGCAAACACCTTAAAATGCCTGGAAATTTCACTGCTGCCTTTTTCTTATTCATTTCAGCTCCTGTGCCTCAGCACCTCTCAGATTTGATGCATTGAGAATCATTAGTAAGTAAAGCACTTTGGATCTATGCTTCTGAGTTTATGTTTCTGAACACAAGCAAAACCTCATACCCATTAGTTATTTACTGAGCTGGAGACTGCTAAAATATATCTTGAGGAAGTTCAGAGATTTTTTTTTATTTCAGCTCATCTTATTGGGGTTTTTGTTAATGGAAGTTTCAGCAGGTGAGGAGCTCTTTCATTTTTACATGCACTGTATTGCACTTTAAATGCCATTTCATTAAAAGCTGTTTATGAACAAAACACTTGAAAGCAAATGTGAATTGCCCGAAGCATTTTTCCCCATTGCCTGTGATTAGGCTGTTCCCTGAAATCAAAGATTTGATGGACTTTTGTATTTTTTGCATCACAGGTTTTTATCCCATGCATGCAACAAATGAAAACCACGAATTGGAGTGGACGTGGCATTTTGAAAACCACAAAGCACTTGATTTATTCAAATTATGTTTACATAGGGATTATTTCACCCACCAGTGAAATGCAGCTGCCTCTGGCTTGGAAAACGTCAGTCTTTAAAAAGAAACATTGCTAAGTGAAAAGAACTTTATCTCATATAAAACTTGAGGAGGAATGTAGGCTTGCAGAATGTAATTACTCATTTGGATCTTAGCCCAGACACCAAAGCTATCATTGCCTCTTTAGCAAGAGGAACTTGGAATCTTAAGTGGTTGCACATAATGAAAGCCTTGATTCTGCAACCTTTTTGGAAAATAAAATTACTATTAGTAGTACAATGCTTCCCAAATATTTGGATGTAATTGCACTTATGATTTACACCACACTTTGAAGAGGCTTCCAGAGGCTCTGTAAAAGTAAAGGTGGCTTTGATTTCCAGAACAGCCCTGTTCACTGCTGCTGAATCTCCATGTTTCAGAGCCTGAAAAATGTTGTCACAAGGGAAATAAGTGACTCTGTTCTGGCTCCTGCATCCATGCAGAACTTCTCAGTGTTCCAAAAGGGAGGTTTCCTGCACGGATCCCTGGCAGCTGCAGTCTCGGGATTTCTGTGGCTCAGAGTGACTCCAAGATGTGTTAGAAAATCTCATTTCCCAGCCTGGCTGTCAAAGAAGGAGTCAGAACTCTTCATTTCTCAGTCTCAAGGTTGTTTATTGTTTCTTATCTATAACATTCTTTCTCTGGCCTGCTGAGGTCTGCTCATCAGGTCAGACAGAGGCACTCTGGCCGCCCTCAGAGGCAGTGTTATCTTTTTATACTAAAAACTACCTGTATATTATTTACAGTAAGTTCCCAATACCCATCACCTATGTTAGACATTGAGCTTCTACCTTAAACCAATCCAAAAGTGCCACCATCACAGCAGAAGATGAAGGCCAAGAAGAAGAACAAGGAGAAAGGCTGGACACGCCCAGATCCCTCCATCTTGCCTCTGGAACCCCATTCTAAAAACCCCAAAAATCTATTTTTCACCCCATGACAAACTAATTATTATTATACTTAGACTTTCGTGACTTGCAGATCCTCATATAAGGTTGGGTAATTTTTTCCACAGGTCATAATCAAAATCACAGGTGTCTTGAGCTCTGTGCCAAGGTCTCTGAGCCCCCTGGCAGGGGTTTGGGCAACCCAGGAGAGCCAGAGGGATGTCCTGAATTCTGACACTGCAGCAGCAGGGATGTGGCCACTCAGTGATGACTGTGACAGCAGGAGCTGCTCTGAAGGATTGGTTCACCTCCCAGCCGATTGATTGTGGGGTTTGTAACAGCATTTTTAGCACTGGTGTCAAAAACCTGGATCGGTTTGTGATAAAACTTCCGTGATTTTTAAAAGCAGTGAGATTCCAGAGTGGGCACATCCGTTTTCTCTGTGATGTCCAACATCTGTGCAATCATTTCCACCCACAGCAAAATTGGTGAGGGTGTTCCAGCAATAAAGCTGTTATATTTTTCCTTCTGTATCCTTGGCATTTTCATCAATTTCCCCAAAGGATTCTCTGTCTTCCCAGATTTTGAGCTATTGCCAGACTGTCATCTGAAGATCTGTGTTATTTTAATGTTGTCTTGGTAAAATATCTGTCCCAAAATTGGAAGAGAAGAGAAACATCATCGAAATGGTACTAAAATCCATATTTTACATACTATGGTCATCTCATAAAACCTATTGGAAAGATAGGAAGAGAGTTATGGAGAAAAGAATGGAGGTTTGTAAGCAATGACACATAAATGAAAAAAAAAAAGGGAGTGGAGGTTTTCATATTTTTCTTAAACAGGAGTTTTGTCTGTCTTAAAATGACAAGATTTTTGGTCAGTGTTGCCTTACAAGATGTTAGAGAGTCTGTTATGTAAAATCTCTAACAATAATTAAAACCAAAATAATTCCTCGCAGTTTATGACCAGAGAATCATAGAATAAAGACTAATACAACTAAAGAATCATAAAATTAAAGAGTCATGGAATAGTTTGTGTTGGAAGGGAACATAAAAACCATCTCATTCCAACCAGTCATGGACAACTGGCTCTAGGCGACCTTGTCTGAGGAGGGAAGTTGGACAAGACCTCCAGACCTTTCAAAGTCAATCTTTCTGATTCTGTGATGCAGTAATTCTGTGACTCTAAATAACTTTCAGCCTTATGAAACTGAAGATCTTCAAAATAAGATCAGAGATGTAAAAACATCTGGCTTTACAGATTCCCCCCATCTGCCAGAAGTACAAGTTCTTCTAAGACCAGTTGGTCTGAAAATTCCCTTTTCAAAGTTTCAAATGCTTTTTCCACCTGGTTTAAAATATCCTAAACCAAAAGGATTCTAATTACACATTGCCCCAGGGAAGGAAAATTGCAGGTTTTCTGCATCCTACTGTTGGATTTTGTGCTGCCCATCAGAGAGGGGCAAGAGGTAGAAGCAGGTCAGCGTGTGGTGGAGCAGAGAGCAGCAGGTGAGGAAGGATGATAGAGGAGTCTGAGAAATTGCTGGTAATTGTGGTCCAGCCCTTCAAGAATTCCTATTACGAGGCAAAGCTAAACACAATTTGTTTTTCAGTAATCTGTGAGCCTCTCATATAATGAGAGAAACTTTGGGTTTTTTCCCTCTGCTCTGTGTGTGTTTGTGGCCACATTGCAGAGGGAGAAAGGATCTATTTGTTTCCTTACAAATTGATATTTGAAATTTTATCCCCTTTTAACAAACTCATTCATCTTCACAGTACCTTTGCTACCAGGCAATTTCTACAAATTAAGCTGAACATTCGATCTGTGTTGTTTTTAATGATCTTTCTTGCCAATATTTATAATGTGCCTTGAAAGCTGAGGCAGACCATGGGCTAGATATTTAATATTAATTAATTTGTCACTCCCCAGAACACGCACATGCTGAGGAAATGAGTAAACATGTTTAATTCTGCCAGAGGGGTTGGAGGCACTTGTAAATTACTAATTCATTTTAAAGGTGTCCCTTCCTCCCTTTCTTTGGAGATTCATTTCTTCGTGCTCTCTCCTCCTTTTTAATTGCTCCAATCTCACTTCTGCAACCTGAATTTCCCCTCCCTTTTGCCCACACTACCATTGCCTCTGACTCTTCCCAGCAAAGTTAATAAAACTTTTTATAATTGCTATCAGTGCCTATTCAGTAGCACCCAATGGGGCAGGGAGCTTTGGAAAGAAAAGAGAGGGTTTTGGAGAAAAGTATCCCAAAAAAAAAACAGAGGACACAGAGGTGACTATAATTTTAAAAATTCATGTTATTTCTCTGCTGTGCTAAATGTCATTCAAGAAAGGCCAAGAAATGTTCTGCCATTGATATATTGTGAGTCAAGGCTAAGATAACAGATAGAATATATCAATATTAACAGATAAGGCAAAAGAAACCCTATGACACAGTTTTGGTCTGTGTGACAAGGAAACTATAAAAGTATTATGGAGCCAAAGATGATCAGAAAATCAACTTTTCCTTCCCTTTTCTGTAACAGAACTTAAATCTTGCCTTCAGGACATCAGTAGCTTTGGGTCTGCTCTCTGTCCTTGCAGGATTTATTTGTTCTCAGAGCATGTAGGGTTGAGTTGAAGCATGGTGGCTTTTATGCAGAGATATGTCAGGTGATAAATTAAATGTCCAGTGCAGTGGTGATTATGCACAGATTTTCCCTGCCTCCTGCGTTTGTTTTCTGTTTCTCTTTTCCAAAGCAAAATGTCACACTGCTGGGGTTGTGTCTCGGTGGAAATCAAAGAGGTTGAGGAACATTTTGTCCCCTCTCAGCAGCTTTTTGGAGGTGGTGTTGGTTGGATTTGCTGCACCCTTGAACTGTCTCAAGCTCAGTTCTGGTGATTTTCCTATAAGAATGCCAGAAAAATCTGCATATCAGAATTGTTTGTTCTGCTGTCAAATGTCATGTAAAAACCATTAGTCTGAATTAAATTCCTTAATTTAGATTGGTTTTTTTCTGCTTTTATCCTTTTCCAGTAGATCACTATACCCATGTAATCTTAAATATTTCCTAAAGCTCTTCCTTAGGCTAAAATATCCCTTCCTATATTTTTCCCCTCTCCAGCTGCCTTATGCCTTATGTAATTCCTTCCTTATCATCTCAAGTTAGTACATTTTAAATGTCTAGTTTCCCCTTTCTGGATTAATGTGGGATAAACTAAATCATGGCTGCTGTTGAGAATAGCACAATGCCACTGATGGAATTAATAAGGAAGGAATGAAAATATGCTTTCAAAGTCTGCCCAGCACTGTCCTAGAAAGTCCTTCAGATGGGCGTGAACTGGGTTTAAGAGATGCTAACATATCCCAATAAACCCAAGCAGATTTCACTGAGCTCTGCATTTCCTGAACTCCCTGTTACCTCACCTCAAGCTTATTGGTGACACGCCAGCAGATTGATTTGCAAAATTTCTCTCTTTATGACATTCTATAAACTACTTTATGGGACAAAAGACAGATATATCCCTGTCTTAGCAGAGCTTCCAAATTGCAGCTTAATTAAAGTGCTGTGAGACACAAAGGGAAGACAAGGGCACAAGATAAAAATCAGGGGGTTGTATTCTTGCACAATAGATTCCCATTACCCTAAACAGAACCCTACCAGGGGATGGATGTCCCTCAGCAAGATTTCTTTTATGACACTGTAAATACAGCAAGGAAATGCTCAAGTTTTCATTCTGTTGGACAGGGAGAAGGGAAGGTCAGACAGAAAAGGAGAAGGGAGAGCCTTTAGGGAATAAAAGGGTCCTTGGTATAGAGTGAAAAAGAAGGTCCTTGGTACAGGGTGACCCTCATTGGGCAGATTCCTGGCAAAAAGGCAGCAAAGCTGTGTGGTGGGAGCCAGAGTAAGGCAGTGAAAAGGCAAGGTGAAAATCTCTGGGTGTGCCAGCAGAAGGACCAAGTCACCTCCCCAGAGCTGCAGGTTCTGCATCCCCCGGGAGCTCACTGTCGTGGGGAGCTGTGTCGCAGACATCTTTTAATGAAAATCCTTTCCTTAGGATTTCTTCCTCCTGAGAAGCAGTGAGGCCTCAGGAACAAAATGTAAACATTGATTATTTGCTGCTGTGGAATGCAACAGGTGCATCTGTGATTGGCCCATCTTGGATGTTTATAATTAACGGCCAATCACAGCCCAGCTGGCTCAGACTCTCAGCCTGAGCCACAAACCTTTGTTATTCATTTCTTTCTATTATTAGCTAGCCTTCTGAGATGAAACCTTTTCTTCTATTCTTTTAGTATAGTTTTAATGTAACATATATTATAAAATAATAAATCAAGCCTTCTGAAACATGGAGTCAAATCCTTGTCTCTTCCTTCAACATAAGACCCCTGTGAACACGGTCACAAAGCTGCTCTTTGTGTTGATTGAGTCCTGCTCTTTTTATCTTTCTTTAGGTTTTGGAAGTGGTGCAGAACCTATTACACAACAAGCACAGAGAGAGAAGGGTGATAAGCCCTGTGGTAAAGGCATGTGTATGTCATTACACTTGGAAAATGTGATGCAGTCACAGCCAAACTGAAGGCTCTCGGAGTCAGCAGCAAAGCACACATTTATTTCAAACTGGCCTTAAACAATTAAGAGAGATAAGAAACACATTTGGGGACATGAAAAAACCAGTATTTGGCTACTTTTTAGAGATCTGATTGTGTTTAGGCAAATTTAAACTGCCAATAACTGTTAAAGCTGTTAAGTTTGTTTATTCAGAATGACAATGAAGGGAGATAAATAATCCTGTCTTAGGAAGAGGTAGAACAAGTCATGCCCAGAAACAAGCCTGAATAATGATTTTAATCATAGAATCATAGTTGGAAGGATCTCACAAAGATCTTGAGTCTGACTCCTGGTCCTGCAAAGGACAATCCCAGCAATCCCACCCTGTGCCTTAGAGCATTGTCCAAATGAGCTCCTTGATCTCTGTCAGGCTTGGTGCTGTGATCACTGCCATGGGGAGCCTGTTCAGCGCCTCTCAGAATCTCTGCTGGTCAGAGTGACCCCAAGATGTGTTATAAAGTCCCTTTTCCCAGCCTGGCAGTCAAAGAAGGAGTCAGGATTCTTCTGTTTTCCTTCTCAAGGTTGTTAATTGTTTCTTATCTGTAAAATTCTTTCTCTGACCTGCTGAGATCTGTGCAGCAGTTGAGGCACATTGATTGCCCTCAGGGCAGTGTTATCTTTTTATGCTAAAAACTACATGTACTTTATTTACAATAACTTCCCAATACCTATCACCTATGTTAGACAGTGAGCTTCTACCTTAACCCAATCCAAAAGTGCCACCATCACAGCAGAAGATAGAGGCCAAGAAGAAGAAGGAGAAAGGCTGGACACACCCAGATTCCTCCATCTTGCCTCCTGAACCCTCATTTTAAAAAACCCAAAATTTTACTTTTTCCTCCTGTGATAAATTCACTAACATTCTACTTAAACTCTCTTGACTTGTAATTCTTTATATAAAGGTGATGATTTGCTCCATGGGTCAAAATCAGAGTCACAGGTGTCTGGGCTCTGTGTTAAGGTCTCTGAGCCCCCTGGCAGGGGTTTGAGCTAACCAGGACTGCCAGAGGGATGTCCTGAATTCCAACAAGCGCCCAACCACCCTCTGGGGGAAGGAGCAGTTCAAAGTGAAGGGATTGATTAAAAAGAAGGAAAAGCTGAACCTTGACTGATGTAAAGCAGGGTGCTTTAGAGCAATTAAATAAATGCAAAAAGCTCTTTCCTGTGAGGGTGGGCAGGCCCTGGCACAGGTGCCCCAGAGTAGCTGTGGCTGCCCCTGGATCCCTGGCAGTGCCCAAGGCCAGGCTGGACAGGGCTTGGAGCACCCTGGGACAGTGGAAGTTATAAACTGAAACTTAGGGTAGAAAGTTTGGGGCACTGACTGTTTGGATTCAACAGCAAGGATTTTACACCATGAAATATTAGAGAAATGAAGCAGTCCAGTCTTTTCAGAGGGATGTGTCCTACAAAGTCATCCTGAACAAGCAGCATACCATGCTGGTTTAATTCCCAGCCTCTTATGAATAGCTGGAATATTCTTAGCCAAACAGAATTATGCAGCAAAGCCACCCCAAAAGCTGTTCAAACCAGTGTGTTTTATTGTGCAACTGAGATGGGCTGAGAACCCAACTGGTGGCTGTCAGGGAGCTGCCAGTGAGTGATAATTCAGTGCTTTTAGTCACATCCACATTCACATTACTTGGAAAATAACAGAGGGAAAAACAATACGAAAAAAGCCAGAGGGGTTTTTGCTGAATTTTGTTGAACTAAAAAATGGAACTATGAAAAGCAGTTGGTCAGGCAATAAGATGTATGCACAGGAAATTTTCAGCTTCAATAGGAGGATAATTGAAAACTGCCAAAGTTTAACATTAGCTTATTAGTAGTGGTTGAGCCTTAATATTAGAGCTCCAGATGGGGAAAAAAATGAAAGGCTTTCCTCCTCCTTGTGGTATGTGTTGCACTGCAAGGAAAGAAAGTACCTAGAGCAACACATAATTACCTAATACCAGAAAATGGTCTTTTTTTAAAATCAGCAGCTTGTGTTGAGATCCCTAAGTGGCTGTCTCCTGGGCATTGTTCTTTAAGCACTATTAATTGCAGCTAATGGTATTAATTTTCTTTTGCATTTGTCTGTCAAACGTGGAAAGAGCTATATATTGCAAATTCTGTCTCTTCCTGATTGTCTTTTTCAGAAATAAGGTTGGGGAAGACTGAGGAAAAGAGGCTCAGAGATATCCCAGCCCTGTGTGAGGAAAAATCTCACAAATCTCCCCAAGGAGAGCTGTAGCATTTGTGCTCAGACTTTGTAATAATAACAGGGTTTGGTTTAATATTTTATGGAGGGGTCTTTTAAATTGGATCAAAATTCTGCCTTAAGTCTTCATTAAAAAAACATCTACCCCCCACCATGCCTAATTCTTCCCATGGAGCTGCAGATTCTGCTGATTTTGTCTTAGGGATAACAAAGCATCAGATTTGCTCTTGGACAGCTCTCATTTCACATGGATCCAAACCCTGGCATGTGCTGCAGTGTGAGTGATGCAGACCCTGTCCCACACAGCAGCTGGGAGCCGAGCACAGGTTCCCCTGATGTATTTGCATGTGACCATCCACAGCCTCGTGCTGGGAGCCTTGCCCACAGAACAAGGTCTGTCACAGGACTATGTCTCCAAAATATCTGTTATTATAGCTCAGGAGTCTGTAAATGCCAAAGACACAAACCATTTCCCATTATCTTTTTGCAACTGGGACAAGAAAAGCAGCATGATTTATTGTATTTTCAGAAACCCCCGTGGCAGGGAGGAATGATGCATCTGACTCCATGTTCTCAGAAGGCTATATTATATATATTATATTATATTATATTATATTATATTATATTATATTATATTATATTATATTACATTGTATTATATTATGCTATATTATGCTATATTATGCTATATTATGCTATACTAAAGAATACAGTAAAGATACTTCCTGAATGCTAAAAAGATAATAATGAAAACTCGTGACTCTTTCCAGAGTCCCGACACAGCTTGGCCCTGATTGGCCAAGAGTGAAAACAACTCCCAGCAGAATCCAATGGAACAATCACTTGTGGGTGAACAATCTCCATTCCACGTGAGCACAACACAGAGAAGCAAATGAGATAAGAATTGTTTTCCTTTTCTCTGAGGCTTTTCAGCTTCCCAGAAGAAAAATCCTGGGTGACGGGATTTTTTCCAGGAATGTGAATGCTACAATGATTATCTGGGTTCTATAAACACTGAGCTTGACAAAGATCTGCTGCAGAGGTTCTGCTTTCCAGTTGTTCTGTCCTGGACTGCACAGGGCACAGGGGGAGCATTTTACAACCACAGGAACAAAATTCCACAGGTTGTTCCTCACTGTGCTGTCATTTATGAATACAAAGATTAATGGGTTTCATGTAGGATTAAATAGGATACCCTACAAAAACCTCAATGCTCTCAGGCACAGGGTGGGCTTGTTGAGGTGTCCTGGGCAGGATTGGATGAACCTAAAGGATTCCCTTCCAACTGCAGATATTCTGTGATTCCATGGTGATAATCAAGCTGCACTGGATCACACAAGGGGCAGAGGCAGAGCCTGATCTTCTAAACCCTTTTTTACTCCCATTTGTCAATGTGGGAGTTTGCCCATGCAGACAGACAGACAACCAAGAGAGCAGACAGCAAATCTTCGGTGTATCAAGATTATTGCCTCCCTTCACTTGCATTTGCACTGGACTTTCAAGTTAAAAATTCAAAACATAGATGTTTAAACATTTTAAAATGTTAAAATGTTACAAATTTAGCAAGTTTAGATCAAGCTGTATATTTCCTTTAAGTCATGCTACTGTATCAGGGTGTTTGATGACAAATTTGGAGCAGCAATCAATGATTTCCAAGACATAATTGGAACAGCTCAATTGGCAAAAATAGGCATTTGAGCACCTACCTTAAAGAA